>NC_084480.1:49240633-49555505 GCF_030035675.1 Rhineura floridana
TAGTTTGCCCTTTCCTAGCAACCAAGATGCATCTTTCCTGTGGTGGGTTTATCTTAGTTCAGTAACTCTCTAGAAATTATTTTCTGCAAATATTACGGCAGAATAGGCATGGGTTTATGTTAAGGAATTCCCTTCCCAAATGACAAATGCAAAATGTGAAACCTTTGTCTCCTGCTGGGCTGGACATAATGCCAGGCACTCATTAAAAATTCATTGTATAATTCATTCATTCATTGGCAATCACTCGTGGCCAAGTAAGATTGTCTTCCAAGATAAGGTCTTTAACAGTGGGTCCGTAAGTGATTGTGGAGACCAATTCTGGATCCACACAGCCTCCCACAGTGAGGACATAGGTTTCCAGATGGAAGATGGTCATGATGAGGATTTGTTTGATGTGCCTTCTGCTTAGCTCGTTTGTCCCTTTTACCCTGTACTCGTGCTTCTTCAAAGTCCATAGCACCTTTGATAATAACTGACCTCCAATTGAGACGCTCATGGGCCAAACCTTCCCAGTACTCGATGTTCATTTTACATTTTTTTAGATTATCTTTAAGAGCATCTTTAAACCTCTTTTGCTGTCCACCAATATTCCATTTTCCATCCTTAAGTTGGGAGTAAAGTAGCTGCTTTGGAAGACGGTGATTAGGCATTCGAACAACATGGCCGGTCCAGCAAAGTTGATGTTTAAGGATCATTGTTTCAACACTGCTGGACTTAGTTTCTTCAAAAACGCTCCCATTAGTCCGTCTATCTTCCCAAATAATTTGCAGAATTTTACAGAAGCAGCATTGGTGGAATCTTTCAAGAAGCTGGGAGTGGCATTTATAAATGATCCATGTTTCACAGGCGTACAGTAAGGTCGGTAGTATAATGGCTTTGTAAATAAGCATTTTGGTCTCCCTGCGAATATCCCAATCCTCGAACACTCTACATTTCATTTGGGAGAATGCGGCACTCACAGAGTGCCAATGTTTAATTTCAATGTTTAATTTCAGTGTTGATATCAGCTTTTAGAGAGATGGCTGCCAAGATAAGAAAAGTGATCAACATTCTCTAGCATCGCACCATTAAGCTGGATTGATGGTGCTACAGAGGGACTAGTTTGCACCCGCTGATGAAGCACTTCAGTTTTTTTGATATTAAGCGAGAGCCCAAGCTTCCCATATGCTTCTGCAAAGTCATTTAGGATAGTTTGAAGATCTTTCTTTGAATATGTGGAGACGACATTATCATCGGAATATTGAAGTTCTACGAAAGAGGTTGTAATTACCTTACTTTTTGCTTTCAGTCTACTGAGATTAAAAAGCTTTCCATCTGTTCAATATATGATTTCCACACCAGTAGGAAGTTTCCCCTCAATAAGGTGTAGAATCACAGTAATGAAAATAACAAATAAGGTCAGAGCAATGACTCATCCCTGTTTTATGCCTGATCCGACTCTGAATGGATTGCTCTGAAAGCAATTGTTATCCAAAATAGTCATTGTCATGTTGTCGTGAAGGAGTAGCAAAATATTCACAAATTTATCAGGGCACCCAATTTTCAGAAGGATGGTCCAGAGAGTAGTTCAATTCACACTATCAAAGGCCTTAGTCAGATCAATAAACCCTATATATAAAGGTCGGTTTTGCTAACTACATGTTTAACATGTATTTTGCCCTCGTAGGCAAGCTTTTTCTTTCAAAAATTGATGGAGGGGGTGCACAAGCTGGACCAGTATGGAGAGTAAGTGGTCTTTAACCATTTGACCCTGTTGTGGTCCCAATCTGAAGACTGCACACACTTTTTATGGGGGGGGGACTCCCATTAACTCCAGTGCAAATTGTAATTACGGGGGGAAGCAATCTAGATAAGGACCATAGTGGGAGGCAAAGTCTACCCACCATGCCATAGTCTCAGTCTAAATCAGGCCCCTAATGTGTCATGTCTGAGCCCAAGGATTCTTCATCAGCAGAATAGTTGGGAGATTCCACCATTGCACAAAGCCTCCGGTCACTCTCAATCTAGGGATGAGGGGCCAGGATTCATGGATGAGGCCGAGAAGGGCCGTCTGCATCATGGAGGAGTTTGACTTCTGACAGCGAGGCTGAACTACACAGGCCAGACAATGCCTCAAACGCCAAACAGAAACCATCTCATTCAGAGAAGTGCCAGACTACAAGCAAGGACTCCTTAGGAGTCAAGGTCTCCTCAGAAATAAGATCCTTCTCTCGAGGAGACCTCTAGACAAAAACAACTGAAAGGAGTCAACTGAGGTCAGGATGTGGTTCCAGCAGCTGTAGCTCAGAAACCCCAGTGCCAGTCTGGAAGTGCTGCTGGAACATCTGTGTACCAGTTCTGTACCTTTACTGTAACTGGACCTACTGAATCCCCTGAACACGACCTTGGACTGCCTTGACCTTGCCTCTCACCTCCACCTGTTTGATCATGGAACACCCTGAGCATGACAGATTGCCTTGATTTTGCCTCTTGCATGAACCCTTGATTTGTATCCTGATTACCTTGACCCCAACCTCAGGATGGGCTTGGAAAACAAGTTTGCCTTTGCCCATGTTGGTGCTACTGCCAGAGTACCCTGATCATTCGGGATATTGTCTGGAGACAGACAGTAGGAATTTCTGAAAGAAAAAGCTTGCACTCAAGGACAAGCTGCAGATAAACGTCTTGAGGCCAAACTACACATTTCACTGTTTACATCCCACTGCCACTGACTATATTACTCATAATCACATCAGCCTAAAGGACAGTTTCCAGCCACCTTTAAAATATATTTTCATGAAAACTATAAGAGATTCAGTGGTAATTCTAAGTCATACTGATATTAAAATCTGAACCAATGGTGGGGGGGGGGGATGAAAATATGAAACCGTATAAAAGAGAACAAAACCTAAACAGCACTTGCTATAATTCAGTTGATGGCTACAACAAAATGTGGCAGCAGCTGGGAGCTGGTGGTAAGAAAAATTTTAAAAGGAAAAATATAAAAATTCATTTTGGAAAACTGGAAGATACCCAGTTTAAAGAACTGATTCTCATCAAACTGTCCCTTGGGGGGAAAACCAGCCAGTTCTTATTATAAAGGGCTGGAGATGCTGCAAGGCAACGTGTAGCCAGGCAAGGATTTAGTAGCTAGACCTTGTTTTGCATCATATCTCAAGCCTGTAGCCAAAATATACAGTTCAAGTGATAATATCGGAGCAAAACCCAGTCTGTTTAACCAATTACATATTTTTTTCTATTCTTTCTTGCACCTGAAGCCTTTCCTCTGCCCAACACAACTGAAAACAAAACAAATATTTCTCCTGACAGAAATGACTAAGACTTCCCTGGATGATGTAGCTCATTTGTTTCCAGGAAGGAAGCTGAAAACTCTAAATGTGTCTTGGAGAGAAGACATCACAACAGGCTGACACCTTCCAGTTGTTACAGGCTGAATCTTCCTTCAAACTGCTAACATATTGAAAGGCTTTCCGGTCCAACAACATATTTTTTACTTGAACATTATTTAACCCCTAAATCCTACAAGACGCCTAACTTTAGAAATGGCGTAAAACCAAGCTTGCTACTGAAATGATGACATTTGTGATTGGCTGCCTTTCTTGCTTGCTCACAGCAAACAGGTCATCTGAATGGTTTGCCACGAGCACAGGCTGCACTCAACAAAGGTTTGGGATGGCAGCCAAAATGGCATTTCTGCATTTGGTGGATGGTTTAGGGGCCTAAGTGGGCATCCTAAGGTCCAATTTCATTTTAAACCCCCCCCACCCTCTGAAGCTGCCTCATTCTTCCATTACATCAGTTCTTTCCTTCCTGATCATTTCTTCCTCATTTTTCCTAGCTTTTTAAGCAGTTTTCCCCAATTTCAGAGAAACTGGAGTAGTATTTTGATAAAAAAATATTTTATCTTGGTTAAAAGAGAGAAGGAAAGCAAAAGCAAGAGGACATAGAAACACAGTCAGAACCCTTAATGCAACAATACAGTGACTAGTACAGCCTTTCCCAACTAGTGGGCCACCAGATGTTGTTGGACCACAACTCTCATCAGCCTCAGCCAGCATTGCCCATGGTCAGAAAAGGTGGGAATTGTGGTCCAACAACATCTGGTGGCCCACTAGTTGGGAAACGCTGGACTAGTATGTAGGGACAAAGAAAACTATTACAATAGTTATTGTATAGAAATAGAAGAGGAAAACAAAAAGGGAAGAACAAGAGCCCTATTCCAAAAGATTAGAGAAATTAAAGAGAAAATTAAACCAAGAGCAGGGATGCTGAATAATCAACAGGGGAACACACTGACTAACCGAGATGAAATAAAAGGAAGATGGAAGCAATACACTGCAGAACTCTATAAAAGAGATGCCAGGATGACAGATTCATGCATGGAGGAACTGTATGATGAAGAACCAGAAATGTTAGAATGTGAGGTGAAAGCTGCTCTTAAAATAAGAAGAAAGAAATCACCAAGAACAAATGGGATCCCAATAGAGTTGCTACAAGCTACTGAGATTGAATTTGTCCAAATTTTGAGAAAAATTTGTCAAGAAATATGGAAAACTAAACAATGGCCCACAGACTGGAAGCATTCAATATTGTTGCACGCCTCCCCAATCTCCAAGCGGTGAGATTTCAGGGGTCCCTGCGCTATTCCAGGGTTTGGTTTCCTTTGGGAAGAAGGTCAGTGGAGACTGCGGTATCTTTATCTGGCCCAGATATCGCAACAAACTGTGGTTAGTGCTAAACTTCATACTGAAAGGAGGGACACATTTTGATAGAAAAACTGAAGCTTTGAGATTGTGGCTTATTTCAAAACTATTATTTGGTGGGTCATCTGAATTGAGCTGATATCTTTAGTGTATATGGTTATTCAAGTGTTTGTGTTCCAGTTCCTTATATTTTCTTCTTGCTTATACGGCCTTCAGCTTTGACATAAAGGAAATCTTGTAAATGACCTATTCCAAAAGAGCTGTCCTAGCTCTTTTTCAGCCATCATGTTTTATCTGTGTTCAGTTCTGTTCTGCGGGATAGCTTTCTGCAGTATCTGGACTGAGGCACAGCTGTCTGGGGCTGCAATTCTAGCTCCACTTACCTTGGTGTAAGCCCCACTGGATTCAAAAACTGGATTCCATTTTGTCAGATGCAAGAAGTATTATTCTCAGATAGCAGATATATCTAAATACTACAGGTAGTCATAGCTGCTTCATTCATGAGTGCAGAGGTGTTTTCCTTTTGTCAGTTGCATCAAGGGGCCCTTCAAAATGGGCAAAATGCGACCTTTGTGCTGTGGGAAGGGAGCTCATTGTCTTGTTCTTGATACCTAGACAAAAAGGGGACACTTCCCTCTTTTTCTCCTCAGCACTGTAAGCACAGTACAGGAAGAGAAGGATCAGTTCAGGGTGCTGGTCTTGGTGTATAAAGCCTTATGCAGATTGGGACCAGGATACCTGAAAGATCATGTTACTCTTATATACCCAGCTGATTACTGTGCTCTGCAGGTGAGGGCTTCCTGCAGATACCATTTTATCAGAAAGTCCATTCTGCACAACATAGGAAGTGGACTTTTAGTGTTGTGACACCTACCCTTTGGAATTTACTCCTCTTATATAGATAGGTGCCATCTCTGTTGTCAGTTTGGTGCCTACTGAAGACCTTCCTCTTTCAACAAGTTTTTTAATGTGTACTATTAATATTTATTGACGTATTTTGCTGCTATTTTGATTATTTTTGTTTGATTCCATTGTATTATTGTATTTATATATTCTCTGATTGTTTTATTATTATGTACACCGCCCAGAGAGCCCTTGGGCTTAGGGCGGTATATAAATTAAATTAAATAAATAAATAAATAATTCCAACCTGAGCTTAGGATGGAGGGGTTCAAGGCATCAGCAGTCCAATATCCACCTTTTCCATCTGGGTTGCAGGAGGCATCCTAAAGCCATGGTGCAGAGGGATAGCCTCTCTGCCTGCCTCCAGCCCCAGCCATTCTCTAGACAATTCTAAAAACACTCAAAGCACAAACTTCTGCTAGCTGCCAGGAAAGGGGGGGAAAGCTCTCCTGAACAGTTTCAATGACAAAAGGGTCTTCCTGGTCCATTCACCAGTTGCTGGGCAACTGATAGACCCATTCTCTTACCTGGCCATTCTATTAGCTTAACAAAAGAAACTTCAGCAGAGCCAGCTCCTCACCTCAAGGCATAGGATTCCAAATCAGAGGCTGGAAAGGAAACCCACAGAGATCATCCATTCCAACCCCCATGCTCATAACATTATATATCCCAACTCCAAAGAAAGGGGATCCCGGGGAATGCAGTAATTATCAAACTATTGCTTTAATATCCCACGCAAGTAAAGTAATGCTCAAGATTCTACAACAAAGGCTCTTACCATATATGGAACGAGAAATGCCAGACATCCAAGCTGGATTTAGAAAGGGAAGAGGTACAAGAGATCATACTGCAAACATATGTTGGATAATAGAACGGAGCAAGGAATTTCAGAAGAAAATCACCCTGTGCTTTATAGATTACAACAAAGCCTTTGACTGTGTAGATCATGAAAAACTATGGAATGCTTTAAAAGAAATGGGGGTGACACCGCATCTGATTGTCCTGATGCACAACCTGTACTCTGGACAAGAGGCTACTGTAAGGACAGAATATGGAGAAACCGATTGGTTCCCAATTGGAAAGGGTGTGAGACAGGGGTGTATTTTATCACCCTATTTATTTAATCTATATGCAGAACATATCATATGGAAAGCAGGATTGGAGCAAGATGAAGGAGGTGTGAAAATTGGAGGGAGAAATATCAATAATTTAATATATGCAGAAATGCTATGAGCAGAAACCAGTAACAGTTTGAAACGAATGGTGATGAAAGTTAAAGAGGAAAGCACAAAAGCAGGACTACAGCTGAATGTCAAAAAGACTAAAGTAATGACAACAGAAGATTTATGTATCTTTAAAGTTGACAATGAGGACACTGAACTTGTCAAGGATTATCAATACCTTGGCACAGTCATTAACCAAAATGGAGACAATAGTCAAGAAATCAGAAGAAGGCTAGGACTGGGGAGGGCAGCTGTGAGAGAACTAGAAAAGGTCCTCAAATGCAAAGATGTACCACAGAACACTAAAATCAGGATCATTCAGACCATGGTCTTCCCGATCTCTATGTATGGATATGAAAGTTGGACAGTGAAAAAAGCGGATGGGAGAAAAATCAACTCATTTGAAATGTGGTGTTGGAGGAGAGCTCTGCAGATACCATGGACTGCAAAAAATACAAATAATTGGGTGTTAGAACAAATTAAACCAGAACTATCACTAGAAGCTAAAATGTTGAAACTCTGAACACATAATGAGAAGACATGATTCACTAGAAAAGACAATAATGCTGGGAAAAACAAAAGGGAGTAGAAAAAGAGGAAGGCCAAACAAGAGATGGATTGATTCCATAAAGGAAGCCACAGACATGAATTTACAAGATCTGAACAGGGTGGTTCACGACAGATTCTGTTAGAGGTCGCTGATTCATAGGGTCGCCATAAGTCACAGTCTACTTGAAGGCACATAGCAACAACATGTCTTGAGGGAAAGAGGTTTTTTCCTAGCTGTCTGACAACAAATTGTTAAGTATGTGTGTAGCACACTCAAGTCGGAAAGGAAATACTTTCACTTGCCTTCCAGAATAATAGCTGTATTGGTCTGTCATACGAAAGAAACCCCAACCATCTGTATACTTGACAGTAATCCCATCAAACCCAATGGAACTTACTTCTGAACAGACCTGCCTAAGACTGGGAATTTTCATCTGATATAGTCATTGTGAAAGATGAAGGAGGGTGATCTTTCTTCAAGACTAGTTAACGCATAAAACTCATTGGCTCTGGCTCCACTCTCCTCAGACATGTGGCCCTTGACAGAAAAATGGTTGACCACTCCTGGTTTAGGATGATACATTTACCAAGAACAGGGGGGGGGGGACACCAAACTATAAGCAGTATGGCCTTTTACAAGGATAAGCCTTTGTAGGATGAAAGTCTTTATTTGTGCAAAAGAGGTAAAGTAATATATGATCTACATTTCTTCTCACTGGAATGTCCATTTCTTTGAGCCAACTCACATTCTTTATTTCAGTTTCTGAGTGCAGAAGTAACGCTGATTAGAACACCAAAGTATGTGTGCTAAAAGAATTACTTTTAAGCAGTCAGTAATTAAAGCTAAGAAAATATGTCTCGGTGGAGCCTATCGATTTAGTACTATTGCTAATCTGTGATGACCAACTACAGTTGGCGCTCAGATATCTTTGCTATGAACATAACCAGATGGACTTGCTCAGGCTGCTTCCCTGGACCAACATCTAAATTGGCCAGCATAATATGGCCTCTGAGCCATGCAGGATATGACTGCCATGTATGTGGCCTTCTAGATCTAGCATATGGCATGCAGTAATACATGGGTGGTATATCATGTACATGCTTGAAGTCATCCTTGATCTGATCTTTCCCAAGAATACTTGTAAGAGTACTTTAACACTGGGGATTTCCACTAATGTGCATGACTTGGTTGGAACCATATCAGAATAATCCAGAGCAATTATTTTATGTTCCCAAACTATAGTCCGTGGACCGCTAGTGGTCTGCAACCTTCATTCAGATGGTCCAGTGCATACCTGTAAAAATACAATTAAAAATCATACAGCAACTAGCACAGCACATTCAAATTGCTACTAAACAGGCAGAAAAATCATTAAGTGGTCCACCAAGATCCTCAAGAATTTTCATGTGGCCCATGGGGGGAAAGGTTTTGGGAAATTTAGGTAATGCAACTCCGACATAACTAGCTCCAGCCCAGCCATCTCCAACCTGGTGCTCTCCAGATGTTTTGAACTACAGCACCCATCAGCCCCAGCAAGCATGGCTAATGGTAAGGGCTGATGGGAGCTGTACTCCAAAAGATCTATAGGGCACGAAATTGGGGAAGGCTGTGTCCTTAGGCCCAATGTGCATATGAAGTCAGATGCTGTTATATCACATTTACTACTATTTCTGCCACTCTCATTTCCTATTTTGCACTTCAAGATAATTGGTCCTACACTGTACCTAATACTATACCTGGGAGTGGTGGTCTAGAAATTCTATTTATTCTATTAATTTCACGTATATTGTTCTAATTTGCAATTTTGCACCACAGACTGATGCAAAAATAGGACCAAATGGACTTATGAACATATTCAAAAGCGACACAGATCAGAAATGATCCATCTATCCCTAGGCTAGAGAACATAACCCCATGGGAGGTTATGAGGTAGTGCTTAGCACAGAGGGGGAAAGACTGCAATAGGGGGTTAGGAATTGTGGGGGGAGAGAGAGAGATGAGAGACAGAGAGAGAAGCATCAGAGACAGCATACAAGGAGGAGACCTATCCACATTTCGTTGATATGAGGGGACACTGTGTGCATAGAGGCTGCAAGGCCTCTAGAATGTTATTTAAGGCAATACAGTGGACAGATTTCAAGACTCCTACTCAAACGTTACATTTACTACATTAACACAATTAAACCACAGTACAACAGGGACACAATAATATGCAGAAACTAGAACTGCCCCACAAAATCTAGTCATAAGCATGTCCAACAATAATTCACCAACAACCTGCTTTAAGAGCAAATCATTATGATGCATTAGTAAAAAGCAGAAAGTCAAATGAATGTCTGGTAGAAAATTAGATAAGAGGCAGCATTTCCTACTTATGTTTTCAGTTAGAGTCTATAATTAATTTTAATATACATTAAAGCTCAAACTAAAAATCAAATTCTGAAATATTATAAAATCCTATAAAGTATTAATGAACATCCTAGGATAGAGGAAATAGCAAATGGTCATATTTAATTAACAACCAGTTGCAGCCAACCAAATAATATTAATAGAGAGCCAGCTGACATTGGTATGGTCCAAAAGAACTACTTTGCAATAGAGTTATTGGAGACTAAAGATTAAGATTGGTTGTGTTTAAGTGTGTCCCATAAGAAGGTTCTAATTAAAAACGTGTTGAGCCTAATGAAATACTCTTATGTGCCCCTAGAGGTGTGGCCTCCTCTATTCCCTGTACTGGTGCTTCCTACCTTCTCTTTCTGGTCCTTATTTTAACATCTCAACAAAGCACTACACACAGAGAAGTCTCCATGCAACTGCAGTGCCACTTTTCTTAAATCAGAAATATGAGTATGAGCACCTCATTTTTTTTACCAAAAAAGCACTGCTTACAATGAACAACAAATGACCCCTTCCTACAAGCATTAGGAAATTCACTAGGACCAAATTATTTTTTTGGGGGGGGTGTCAAAAACAGTTTTCACATATATGGTATGCGTAATACTGCCAAATTCAAATTAGAGAGAGAAGGAGAGAGAGAGAGAGCTTGCTTAAGAGATCATAGCATTCTCTGGACCTCTGTAGGTTATACCTAAACTGTGGGAACGTCCACTACATTATGAAGCTGTAATGTTCTGCAGTAAGAAGAAGAATTTAAGGATTGCTTTACAAGGGCCATTTGTAAAGCGTGTAGATTGTGCTGGGCAATCTTTTTCTGTCAGAGGCCACTTCCCAAAGCCAAGGAGGCCACACCCTTTTAACTTTTTCTGCCACTCTCTTCCACTTCCCAAAACTCCTCTTTCAGTTTTTCCCCTCTGCCAAACATGAAATTTATTTATTTTTTATTTATTTGTTACATTTATACCCCGCCTTTCTTTCACCATGGAACCCAAGGCGGCATACATGTGGTTCCCAGGCAGTCTCCCATCCAGGCACTGACCAAACCCAGACCTGCTTAGCTTCAGCAAAGTGGTGGCCTGGGAAATTTGGACAAGGGCCACCAACTGCCTATGATGCTGATAATCTCCATGTATGCCATGTACATGGTTTTAGTGCTTATTAACTTAATTATTTTTGGCATTTGTATACCATTCCATAATACAATGTTTTCTGGGTGGCTTCCAGTAAAAGACAAGGTAAATATAAATTAAAACATAAAAGCCTAAATTTAAAACTAAAACTAAATAAATACAACAAAAGCAAACAGCACACACAATGGTTTCGCAGATTTAAAACAGATTTAAAAACTGAGTGGCCCAGACTATGTAAGTCGAGTGAACCAAAAGATCTTCACTTGGACCTGAAAAGATCACAAATATAACACCAGGTGAGCCTCTCTGGAAGTATGTTCCATAACTAGAACAGTGCTAATGACAGCTATTACCAAAAAGGCCCTCTCTCTGGTGGTTAGCTGCTTTCATCCAGCGGAGGAACCCAGAGCAGGACATCCCTCTCTTAAGGTTCAGGTAAGCAGATATGGGAGAAAACTGGTCCCAAGAAATGTAGGATTTTAAAGGTTGAAACAGACTGGGAACCAGTACCTACCTGTTACCTTTGTACTTTGGACAGATAACGCATCAGGAACAAAAGTGATGGTTATCTTATTATTCTCCATTTAACATTGTTTAACATTGTTCAAGTGATGTGTGCTTCATGCAGGTACAGGGGTTTATCCTAGCTCCATCCAGAAGCACCATAACTTGAGAGCCTATGTGATGTAGCGGTTAGAGTGTCGGACTGGGGACTGGGAGACCAGAGTTCAAATTCCCACTAGGCCATGAAGCTCACTGGGTGACCTTGGGCCAGTCACTGTCTCTCAGTCTGACGAACCTCACAGGATTGTTGTGAAGATAAAATCAGGAGTGGGGAGACCCATATTTGTACACCATCACTTGGCGGAAAAGTGGGATATAAATGTACTTCGTTCGACATCTAAGGCCCTCCTCCGAGAAGCTCGGAGGGTAATGACAAGATCCAGGGCCTTCTCTGTGGTGGCCCCCGAATTGTGGAACAGTCTCCCCGAGGAGGTACACCTGGCGCCTACGTTGTTATCCTTTCGGCGCCAGGCTAAAACCTTCCTATTCTCCCAGGCATTTTAAATGCATTTTAAATACATTTTAAATATATTTAATATATTTTTATGTATTTCAATGTGGTAATTGCTCTTGTCGTTTTAATATTGTTTAGTGCATCTGTATTTTATATCGAGTGATTTTGCTGATTTATTGTATTATTGTACTATTGTATGTTGTACACCGCCCAGGGAGCCATTGGTTATGGGCGGTTTATAAATGAAACTAAATAAATAAATAAATAATAATAATAAAACAAACAAACAAACTTCCTGGCCTGTCCATCGATAGGCCTCCCAGTTTGATCTCATTCAATGTTCTCTTAACAAAATAAAACCAAACAGTATCCCCACTGGCTCAATGGCAGGATTGTCTGGCCCTGAGCTAGACTGGCAGGGTGAAAAGAACAACACACTCTCATTTCAAGTGAAGACTTGCAATTTTGAAGGCAGTAAACACTCAATGAACTGTCTGCAACTTTGCTGGCATGGCACCTGAAATGAGGAATATGAACACCCAGAGACCATTACAGTCTACCATGCCACTGCACATAAAATTGACTTCAAATGACTCTCAACAAGAGAGGCTGCAAATATTCTTGACTTCAACATGTGCCCCAGGGGTGAGGAGCCTTCTTCAGCCGAAGGGCTGCATTCCTCCATGGGCAACCTTCCAGGAGGAACATGCCAGAGGTGGGTGGAGCAAGAGGCAAAAGTGGGCAGTCAACAGATATGACTCTTACTTTTTCAGAGGTTGCTTGCCACACACACCTCTTCATCCTCCATCCTGACAGGCAACAGGCATTATCACAGTTCCTAGTCAAACAAAAGTTCTTGAGGCTGATGTGAGGGGTGTGGTCGGGGAAAGTCCCAAGGGCCAGCTAGACAAGCCAGGAGGGCCACATTTGGGCCCCAGATCTGAGATTCCTCATCCTTATGTGTACGCCACCTTGATGTACTCTATGGAAAGTGTGGCTTATAAATACTTAAATAAATAAAAATCCTTTCACTAGCATCTTCCTTGGCTCCCCAGCAATTTCCCTTTCTGGACAATTCAATAAGACATCAACTTCCTCCTATTTCCCAAGGCACTATGGACTGCCCATGAGCCTCCTGGCTTCCCAGTTCCCTGAAAAGTGTATCTGATGGGACACATTAGTAGAAGACTGGAAGTGAATGCAGGTGTCTAATGTACATTAGAAGCACATGCAGCATCAAAGCAGCTGGATGCATATCATGTATACATTAGATCCTCACAGTCACTTCCAATTTTGTGCTAAAACAGAGCTTTAGCTTTAACGAATAAAAATCACAATCAGTATTTTTTTTCCACTGTAGGCTTGGGGGGAGGTTACCTGATACCAGTTTTTAACAGTACCACAGAAGCAAAATTAATCATGAAAAGCATGCCAATCTAGTTTTGCAGAGCACCCACTGAAAACTTCAAGGGCTTCCCGCACACAATCAGTCAGAGAACACTCCAACCAAATACTTTTCTCTTTTTTACTCGACATGCAGAGACTTCAGGACCTATAATTCAGCCATGTACCATAGACTGAGAATAGAACAGATTTGCTTTGTGAGGTTATGTGTGTGGGGGGGGGGGTTACCATCCTTTCCAGTCCCTCTTAATAGATTTAAACACCAGAAAAAGCACAACCTCCAACAAATGGAGAGAAAAAAGATAAGACAAAAGATTTACCAAATAGGAAGGTGTTTTGCAAGCAGGGAACTAGGAAGAGCAGAGCGGGCTTTCATGGTGTTTGGCACTTTTTATTAAGACTAGCAAATGCCAAGAGCCAAGAGCACTCCTGTGGTGGCATGCCACCACAGGGGAGGCTTTGGCTCATCATCATCTAGATTTTGTCTTAAGACTTCAGCTGGACAGCCCCTGCAAAAGCAGAAATGACAAGGGATTTAAGACTTTCCTTGGGAGTCTTGTCAGTTTTATTTCATAACAATATTATATATCATAGGAGCACACCACTTCAAAATGATTTAAAAGTGAAACATGTCATGGGGGGGGGGCAAAGGAAGAGCTGTGTCATTCGTAAGTAGTCACATAACCCCCAATGAGGGTTTTGTGAAACCTGCATAACTATGTTCCATACACTGACTTCAACCGAATCGAATGAGCTACTTAGACAGAAAAATCATATTTTACCTGGAATCAGACAAATTAGACCTGATGCTTATTTTACAAAAGGCACAGGTTTCAAAGATACATGTGAACACCCAAATGCTTTCACGAATTCACAGAAACCTGTGCTTCTCTTTTTATTTAATTTATTTAATTTATTTTATTATTTGATTTATATCCTATCCATCCTCCCAGTAGGAGCCCAGTGCAGCAATTTTTCCAACTGCAGTTACGCCAGCTGCATCAGATGTCATCTCCAGATGATCCCCAACTCTGAAAGTGACTTTTGGGGCAGCATGGAAAGTTGGAAACTTCAGAAGCTTCAAACATTTTAAATTCTACTTCCTCTAAAGCAAGCTAAAAATAACCCTAACCTTATTTACATAAGTATAAGCCTTTAATTATATTCCATGCCTTTGTTGTAACATGACTCATTGTAAATCACACCTAGTAGGGTTAAAACAATCAGTGACAGATCATTGGGGGTAGTATTGTAGTAAATAACCTATTAGCCAGCCAAAATTCCTGTAGTGCAACATTCCCATGACTGCTGCAAGACAACAGAGGTCTCCTTTTATGTAATAACGATTTTTGAATAAAAAGACTTCATTTGCTTGGAATCAAGGAGGAGACATTTTATTACCACCATCTTCATTTTGTTTGAAAGCTCAACGTTTTCATTAGTTGTTGACAAGCATTATTCATAAACTGAACTAAATCCACTAAGGAAACAAAGGATTGTTGTTGTTTTAAAAAAGAGAGAGTCTGAATTACAGATGCTTTGTGACACAACTGAATTTCCTTATCCAGACGATAATTTTCACATAGCAGTAGTAACATAAAAGAATGGCAATTTAGAACCTTCAGTTTCATGCCTGAATTGTAATTCATACTTCAACAATGTCAGCATGAAGAGGAACTTTGTCATTCGCTCAACCACAAGGAAATATCGACCATGCTGCTGTGGCAGCCACCCTTTCTAGTGTTAGTAGAAGATGGTTCTTCATTAGCTTTTGATGGCTAAAAGAGGTTTCCCTAATGAACAGTATTAGTTAGTAGCTATTAACTCTGACACATTCCACATGACCAGTTGGGAGGTTAGGAAAAAAACAAAAAACAAATTGGAATTAGAATGCACCCAGCAAGGAAGAAAGGTTTTGTGCTGTTTTACTTTCAAAAAATTGATGGTGCTTACAGACTAATAGTCTGGATGGATGGTTTCCTTCTCTACTATGCTCGGCTTGCATATATGCAAATTAACAGGTTCACAAAATGCCACAAAGTGAAGTGACCAAAGAATGAAACAGAACCCAGAGTGGCTGTCCCTGAACCTCTTAATGCTTGAGGAAGTAGTCATACAAAATAGTATGAATCTGGAAAAAGAAGCACAGGAAGCTGCATTACACCAAGTAGCGGTGGGATCTGTTAGCTGGTGCTGCTTTGAAAACATTCCCTCAACCTAACAGGCAGTATCAGTCCAAGTTTGTTCTTTGTCAGCTATTAGCTGCTTTTACTGGTCCAATTAGTCCACCTCTCCAAAAATACTGATATTAATTCTGATATTTTCTTTCAAAATATTGAAATTTTGAAATGAAACATCCACAAATGAAAGAAAATATCAATATTCTGAAACAAAGAAAATATCAATATTCTGAAAGAAAATATTGATAAAAGAAAGGAAACCCTTTTTGCTGCTTCCTCCTCCTCCTCCACTGTGACTGAGGCTGGTCAGTTTTCACGTTACCAAGCAAGCAAAGACCAGCTGTTTTCCATTTGGAAAAGAAAAGAGGAAAGCAGCTTTCTGTTCCCCTACCCCACACCTTCCCCTAGAGTTAATGTGGGTGAGACTTGCCTTTTTTCCTCCCACTTGGAGTTTGGATTGAGTGGTGGGGTGGCACAGACAGAGAGAGAGAGAGAGAGGCACTGCTGTGCTGTTCGTAAAAACAGTAAAAGAACAATATATTCAAGGGAATATTTGATAGGGGAAAAACTGGTGTCGGGGGAAAGCCACTGAAGTTTGGTGCAAACAGGATCACTCCGCAAAGATGGAGCACATGCAGATCACTGAAAAATCTAGTGCAAAATCTGAATTCAGCTGAATTCTTGCCCATCCCTATCACGGTAACACCACTGATCCATCTAGCTCAGTATTATCAACACTGGCAGCAGCTCTCTAGTGTTTCCACAGGGAATCTCCTGGTTTCCAAGGAGATTCCAAGGAGATTCCAGGGATTGAACACGAAACCTTCTGCATACAATGCCAATGCTCTACCCTCTGAGCTATTACATCTATTATAGAAAAACAGGCAGAAACTGGGTGAAAAAGAGAAAATCACCTACCATTTTCTGAAATATTCCCGGTGATGTTCCATGCAGGTGGAATGTCTTCATGAGCCATTGCTAGCATAACATTGTGATCCAAAGACTGAAAATGTTCCTCCGTTAAACCAAATCTGCTGAGAAGTATGTGGTGGTTGGAGGGAGTGAGGCAATCAGCTTGGCTCACCAGAAAACATGCTAACTCATAAGCTGTGTTCTGCTTGAAAGTAACAGATGAGAAGCCCAGAGTCACAAGTATACCTTCTTTTGTATACATGACAACAGAGACGGAAACATCTTCTTGCTCTCCATGAGCTGAAAAAATACAAGAAAGATTAGCCATTACACATTCAATCTTAATATACTTTCAGGAGAGAGAGATGTATGTACTCAGTCTTAAAGAATGGAAAGTTGGACTTATCACAAAGTTCCATTCTGTTATACAAGCAGGAGACTAGGCAGGAAAGGGTTAACCTATCCTCCAGCTGAAGGCAAGGCCAGCAACTCTGATGTCCCTTCTGAAATGGAGGCTCCTCCCATTCTTGAGATATGACTTCAGACATACAAAACAGCTCATCGACAGACCTAGATAAGCCTTCCACAACCTGGCAACTGCCAGATGTTGCTGGACTACAAATTCCATCATCCCTGACCATTGACCATGCTGGCTGAAGCTGTTGGGAACTGTAGTCCAAAATATCACGAGGGTGTTTTAACCACAGGTTTCTGCAAGTGATCATTCTTGATGCTACAGTTTGCTGAAACCATAAGCAATCCACAGAAAGATCTAGAGCAGTGTTTCTCAGCTGAGGGGAGGAGCAGCAATGAAGATCTCTAGGGCATGAGTGTTTCCAAAAAGGAGGTACAATGTAATTAAAAAATGTAGATTTTTCAAAACTTTGAATAAATATTTGTTAAAAAATTCTAAGTACTTTGATCCGTTTTTATTATTAAGCCCAAAATTTTATTTATAATTAAAAGTCAATATTTTTCAGTTGTTTTGAAAATTGAAATAAAATAATTACAGAAGCTAGGTTTGAAGGGGACATGGAATTTTTATGTTAGGTAAAAGGGAGCATGGGTTTAAAAAGATTGAGAGACTGATCTAGAGGAATCCCTTTCCCCCATTTGCTTCAGTTCTGGCCTTTTAGCAGATCAAAACCACATCCCCTGCTTGGGATTCAACAGAGGACCTCACTAATCTCTTCTCTCTCTAGACCAATAGAGGGCATTTTAAATTGCTTTTTTAAAATGTGTTTTTAAATTTGTATATTTGTTTTTAATGTTTTAATTGTTGTAAGCCACCCAGAGAGCTTTGGCTATGGGGCGGTATACAAATGCAATAAATAAATAAATAAGGGGGTGGGGGAGAGTGCAGTGCCCACTTACAACCTCCTCACAGACTGTAAGATCAACGTGAGGTGGGGGAAACTGCTCCTGTTATGAAAGGAGGCTTGATCCACTTCAAAAGAGACAGCCACATCTGAGATGGCAAAGGCTCCAGAGTCTCCCATGTGCAGGCTTTTACTGATGCTAGGAATCTCTCCTGGAAGCCACAATTCTTGCTCTCTTGGACCCATGGCCAGACAGCTGCAGGAAGAGATGCAATGAAGTTGCAGAATCCTTGAAACCGAGGTGTGGGACTTCCGGGAAGGGTGACTTAGCCTGTGCCTGCTTTTGAGACGGGCTCCTGCCTCAAAAGAAGCTTATTCAGATATATCAGTCAGTTTTTTCTTTTTTTTTGACTGATTAAACTTCTCCCGGGTAGGGAGAAACGAAGAGATTAACCTCAAAGCCTATTTTTGTTGGGACGACCAGATCTCATTAATTTATGGGACGAGGTCCAGCCGACGAAGGTGGGACGGATTTTCAACAGCAAGCTCTATCTGTTAAAGCGAACGTTCATCTTATCTTCTAAGAGAGAACGCACTAACAGGCAAGCACCCTTCTTTCTATATTTTTCTTTTACTTGACTTAAATTGTTGCTGTTTAAAAGAGATTTGCCAGATTGATCGGTTTTTGACATCTCACTGGGGAGCCGTAACTTCTCTCTGCTACGCACTAATTAATAGCTTATCTCTGTTTTTGTTGCAAAAAGCTGTCCTGGATTTGCATTCTAAAGATACACACAGAAGAGGGATTTCTATTCCAGATTTTTATTTTGAAAAATATTATACTGTTTTGAGACTACTCTCTTTTTGGTCTATTTTATTTTGACGAATCTGTTTCTTGACGATTGCCATTAATTGTTTCGATCCTGGGAACTGCATTTTGTTTACTTAACTATTGGAGAGATAAGGCTGTCTGCTCTGTTTATACTGTGATGTCATCAAGTCTGGAGTATTAACCCAATTGTTGCTGAAATAAGAAGTGGTTTTCCTATATTTTTCTTTTAAAATGGCAATTAAGAAAGTGGCTGAGAATCTGGAAATAACTATGTTTCAGAAAATAATGGATGAGATTGAGATAACGAAAATTGAATTGAGTAAAATGAAGCAGGAGATTAAAGATATAAGGGTCCCTGTGAGAGAGGTGACCCTGGAAGGGGTCCCTGTGAGAGAGGAGACCCCGGAGATTGGAACAGGGGTCCCTGTGAGAGAGGAGACCCTGGAGACTGGAATAGGGGTCTCTGTGAGAGAGGAGATCCCGGAGATTGGAACAAACGTGGAACAGGAACAAGATTTGGAGTCTATGGACTTTAGAAATAAAATCTATTGTTTGGAACTCAATGTTATCTCTGAAGAAATTAAGGAAGATTCTAGAGATAAAGTTATCAATGGCATGGATTATCTTCTGGACTGGAATGATGTGATGGAGCCCAATATAGAGAAAATCTATGGAATTAACTGCAGCCATGTGACAATGGAAAAACTTTTAAGAGATGACCCAGTGTATTTTGAAAAAAAGAACAGAGATATGATTTTACAGCAGTACTTCAGCAACCTATTCAGAATGGATGGCAAGAAAATATTTGGGATAGAGGTAATTCCCATTAGACTCTTACTATATGACTATGGCTTTGACAGCAAGATTATTATGGAATACTGATAATGGAAGATTGGATATTGAAATTACTGGACTTAACAAGACTACTGAAGATGGAAGATGGAAAATGGAACTAATAGAGATAATAGAACAATGGCTACTGAAATTACTGAACCTAACAGATTCTGATGTGATGGATTAATTGAAATGTTTATTTTGACTATGGTAATGACAATAAGATTATCATAATTAGTAATGAGATGGATTAATCGATATGCTTATCTGGAAAAAAAAAATTGATAGATATATTTCTTAAAGAATTGAAATCTCTCTTTGACTTTTTGTGGAAAGAATAAAGTAATGTTTATGAGATTTGATGATTAAGTAAGATAACTACTGGAGGAAAGTGATTTTATAATATGACTTAAGAGACAGGATTGCTATATATTATAGACTTATAACTGATTTGATCTTTGACAAATGGGAAGTCAATATTTTACTCTTTATTTTTTATTTTTGTTTTTTTTTTTTTCTTCTTTTTTTCTTTTTGTTTAACTATTTTTGATTTTGTTTTTTGTCTTTGAATGTTTTATGATTTTGTCTTGTATGTTTTACGAAAATTTGAATAAAAATTATTGAAAAAAAAAAAGAAACCGAGGTGTGAAGTGCTTCATTCCTTGACCTGCTCTTTCTGTTGGAAGGAGAAGGAGCTGTTTCAAGGACAAGTGAATGAGGAAGCCTCCCTGAGCCTCTGCAGCAGTGAGCTCCCTATATCTGGGTGCCAGTAAAAAAAAATTCCCTTCCCCAGCTAGCTAGAAATGTAGGGAGTAGGGGAGAGATAAAAATCCTGTGAACGAAAGGAGAAAACACTGAATGCTTGAAAGCAACAAAGAGCCCCTATTCTTGTCAAACTGGATATTGGAGGATGTACTTCCTCAGAAGCCCTGCCAATGACTGGAGGATGGGCTTAACCAGGGATGGCCCACCAGACTACAACTCCCACCAGCCTCAGCCAGCATGGCCAAAGGTCATGGATGAAGGGAGTTGTATTCCACCAATATCTGGAGGGCCTCAGGTCTCCCATCCCTGGGCTAACTCTTTCCTGCTGCCTCTCCAGCTCTGTGACTAACCATATTTTTTGAAGTACACTGAACATACTTCATTTGTTTCCCTTCTGTTCACCCCCTACAGACAGGGCTGTGTGTATTTCATAATTTCTTTTTCATCCTGACCATGCACAAAAAATTGTATAGAGCATAGAATCTCATCTTTTTCTTTAAAAAAGAAGAAATCAAGTTTCTGTTCCTTAAGACTACAACAATATAATTGAAAGTATGCAGCCAATACCAAATTAGATGCAGTAGAGAACAAGCCAAATATATTTTTCAGTGGTCAGAAACTCAACTTTCAGTGCCTTACATGATTAGCAGAAGCAGCATAGACTATTTATTTTTATTTATTTATTTATAACATTTATACTCCACCTTTCTTTTCATGATAGAAACCCAAGGCGGCTTACATATGGTTCCCAGGCGGTCTTCCATCCAGACACTGACCAGACCTGACCCTGCTTAGCTTCAGCAGGGAGCTGGCCTTATAAGATGTGTAAATGTAACCAAATTTACTTAGTTTGCAAAATGCATACAGCCCACAACACAGTTTGTGTTATGCAAACTAAGTAAAGGATGACAAAGAAATTTCAACTGCCTTGACCCAGATTTCTTTTTTTAAACCAATACGCACTAAGAAATGATTAAGGAAATTCTGTCAGCTCTTTTGATTGCAAAGATGAAAGCAAACTATACAAAAATGTCTTTTCAGTGATTATACAAACAAGAGGTTGAGGGCATGAGTGTAACCAAGTAGCACGCAAAGCACACAGAGATGCATTAGCAAGGAGGGTGCCACTAATATAAACAAAGTGCCTTCCTCCTATTTGCAGCAATTTGTTGCCGTGTAAGCCAAGGTGCTCTAAGCAATAGGAGACTGTCTACTATCCAAATCAGAACTATGGCCGCTTTGGTGCTCACCACTCCCTCACGAGGGTACTGATGTTGACAGGGGCAATGTACACAACATGTTGCCAAAAACATGTACCAATACTGCAGAGGTATTCTACTCTAGGCAACATGTCTCACACTTAGAACCTACCTCAGAGTTGGGAAGATAAAATGATGAGGAGCCAGGTATTTCCTTGAAGAGAGGGCAAGATAAGTAACAGGAGCAATAAATATTAACAACAGCAGCCAATTTGCCTCATCAGTGCGGCTGTTTGACACACACATAATGGCAACCAATCAAGTGACGTGGACAACATCCTAGGCAGTGAGTCTTCCACATGAGGAGCAGCCACAGCACTTCTTTCTGTGGCAGCTTCCTCTCTGCCTTTAGGCTTCCATTCTAATAACCATTAAAACATCAGAATGCATTGGTCATACCTTGCAAGAATAAGAATATTGTGAAGACAGTCAGATAATGTAGTGTAACTACAACACTCACCTGGAATAACAGATTCAAGGGACTTATTAGTAATGTGCTTGGCAAAAACCACGTGTCTCTGGGCTGAGCCACTGTAAACAAAGTAAAATTCAGCATCTTCTGGGAGAATTTTGTCAAATTTTCCATGTATAGCGGTCTGTCCCTGGAAAATTAATACATCTTTGTTGAACTATAGCATAGAGTAAAATAATGTCTTTCTTTCACACCTACATCTTGAAAGATAATTACTGCTGCTGTATTTTTATGAAAAGTATGGTCTATAAATATTTAAATAAATCAATAAATAATTTACCTATCATTTCAAAGAAGAGCAACGTGTGTGTAGTTGCAATAATATACTCTGGAGCCCCACTGATTTCAATGCAAGAGTTAAACACGTGTTTAAATCTCTCCTATTGAAATCAATGGGATTGGCTGCAATCCAATACAAGTCTACTCATAAGTAAGCTCCATTGGGTTCAATGGGACTTACTCTCAGGTAAGTATGTACTGGATTGCTGCCTTAGTTCAGTTTTAACCAGTTCCTGTCATTGTAGTTCAATCAGAATTTAAAAACTGTTAACCCCATAAAAATGAGTAAATTGACCTAATACAATACCTTCAATATATGCCTTTATATATCAAACATTTACTCTAAACATTTATTCTAAACATTTTGTTGATAAGATAAAATTGACTGATAGGATAAAATCGTTTGCTACTTCTATATTAACACTTTTGACTTTAAGCTAGTTCTAAGAGAGATCAACCCACACATCTTCTAAGCAACTGAAATTAACTAGTCAAGACAAGCCCTTCATACAACAATAAAGTACAGTAAATAGATTGTTAAAAAAAAAACATCAAAACATCTGACATATTTTAGGGAGGAAATTTAGATGGGGTTGTGTTTCCTCAAAGCTTAAAGGAAGAACGTCTTGCTTCATTAAGAGTTCCTGGTTGCTACAGTTACTTTTAATAGACAGAATTGTCCTAACATGACTGAAGCAGCTTGATCAGGAAAACAAATTGAATAAATAGTTGACAAGGTTTTCACCATTCAAAATACCCTTTTAGTACATCCATCCCATGACAGTTCCCTTAGGTCAGGGATGGGGTACCTATTGCTCATCCCTGATAAGCTGGCTAGAGCTGATGGGAGTTTGAGTCCAACAACATCTAGAGGGCCACATGGTGCCCTAGGTGAATTAACCAGAAAAGGACTTCCATGAGAAACTTGAGGCCAAACAGCAGCTTGTATCCCAGTTCAACAAAGTACATTGTTAAAACAACACAGAGAATTGAATACACTGGCACTGCTATTGTGACATCATGTATAAGGCAAGGGACACAGATCCATCTTGTGATATGTCCCAATCTATTGTGGAGTCTCTCTATTAGGGTCAATCAAAATGTAACAAAATAGTGAGCATCCTTTTGAGTTCTTCAGAACTCTTTATCAAGCTGGATATTGAGCAAAATGGGGTAAGGACTGGGGAGGGAGAGAAAGAGAAAAAGTTGGCATAATGTTCAAGCAGTCTTAACATGGAGTGTCGGGGGAGTCGTGCAGGCTTCATTAGATTAGCCTTTGCTAGATGGTAACAGATTTCAGGCTGCACTGATTCCCGCCACCCTGACATTTTGAAAGAATATAAAATCTAGCAGGATGCATTTCCAGCATTGATTAGAACTTATCATGCTATACTTGTATCAGTACTAATTGTGTTCTGAATGTTGAGGAAGCCCAAAGCATCTCCTCTTCATGTCTTCTAGTAACATTTGGATATAAATGTATATCATCACATTATTGCATCCAGTTTCTAGGTCTTCTCTAAGGAGCAGCTAATAAAATTCAGTGGGGCCAAAAAACCCTGAGCCCTGTGATGTTACATCATGTCTCCTTTAATTACAACTGTACTGCAGAGATACAGGTCAGTGACAGTCACAGATTTCTTGCAATACGTAGTGTGGGCCTGAGGCCACTGGGTAAGATTGTCAAAAACTTGGTGTGAAGTACTATACCGAGGCAACACACAGTTCTTCTATCCAATTCTTCTATCTTTCCTTTTTATCCAAACTTGGTCTTGCAGTCTCATGCTTATTTGCTATCTGGGTGTGATGGAGGAACAGGATGCATGTGAACTAATGGATAATGAATCAGACCAAACTAAGGAAATGATGACTATGAACTGGTGTAGTGGATAACAATAACTTCTGTAGCCAGGTTAAACATTTCCTAGTATCTCAAATATTAGTATTATTGTTGGTATTGGTATTGGTATTGGTATTAGTATTATAAATATTTCTATCCTGCCCTTCTACCCTAAAATAGGGCACTCAGGGCGGCTCACAATAAAATCATACACAATAAAAACACAAAAAAACATTAAAATAGATAAAAATACATAAAATACTGTTAAGAAATCTAGGGGACTGATATTAAAAGGGAGCTAAAGAGGTAAAACTAAATAAAGGGGGGAAATTTACTGTTTAGCCCTTTGATGTTCTGATGTTTTATATGTTTTTGTGTTGTACGTTGCTCAGAGTGGCTGGGTAACCAGCCAGATGGGCGACTAATAAATCGAATAAATAAATAAATAATAAAATCAGTTTCTGGCTCTACCTTCAGTCCCTCCCAAAGGCTCTCCAGAACGGAATGGTTTTCAAAAGTGTCTGGGATGCCATCAGGGAGGGAGCAGAGCTGGGTTCTTGGGGTAGGGCAACAAGAGTGATTACCTGTAACTAGAGTGTTTCTTTATGCACTATTGTACCTGAATTCCAGTCTACGGATGCCAGGAGTGGTTTTTCACCGAGAGAGAGAGAGAGAGAGAGAGAGAGAGAGAGAGAGAGAGAGAGAGCGTGTCCACAATTTGTGCAGCTTTGCTATCCCATATCAGTTCGTTGCTTCTTTGCAACCTATCTGGCTACCGTTTTTGCTTTTTCAAAGCTTTTTTTACAACAAAAAACAGCAATTCAACTTTCTAGTAAGAGAGATATCAGTTAACCAATTGGATTTGTCTATGTAATATCACCACCAAACACAAGCAAAGCTAGCTGACTCAGAGGCATTGGTTGCGATTGCATGTCATAATAACCATAGTTAATGGTTTACCATGAATACACACATGTCTCCTGATTCACTCGTGCTCTACACCTGAATAGGACCAACCAGCTACAATCTCTGGCTGAGCATTACATCTGAACTGGGAATCGAGCTTTGTTCTTAGCTTCACAATGCCACGATCCCTGGTTCAGAGACAATACCAAGCTAGGGATCTTGATTTGTTGCTCCAGCTTTGCTCGTTCCTCAGTGTGAACAAGAGCAATTTCTGCATTCATAGTAAACCACTAAAGACAAGCATATCTGGTCTGCGACCGTAATAATAAAATTCATTCATAAAGACAAGCAAATTGAGCCATTGCCAAAGTTTATTGAAACTGAAAGGGCCTATAGACTTTTTAGAAAAATAAATAAAAATAAGTAAATTGAAAGTAAACAATTGAGGGGGAGGATCTTGAATACTCCTTATATTCCCACAGGCACCCAAGCCTTGTAGACTACCATTCCTACACACCATGGGTCTGTAACGTGAATCTAGTAAAATCTCAGAGTGAACTCCCAGGCAGTAGTCTCCTCTAGTATTTTTTTGCAGTAACTCCAGAGCCAGGGTCAGAATCTGGCATTTCTGGGCAGCTGACTGGGTCCTAGTGCTCTGGCAAGGCCCACTGCTGATGCCTACTCTAATGTAAATGTACTGACTTCAAGTCAATTCCGGTTTATGGCGACCCTATGACTAGGGTTTTCATGGTAAGCGGTATTCAGAGGGGGTTTACCACTGCCTTCCTCTGAGGCTGAGAGGCAGTGACTGGCCCAAGGTCACCCAGTGAGCTTCATGGCTGTGTGGGGATTTGAACCCTGGTCTCCCAGGTCATAGTTCAACACCTTAGCCACTACACCACACTGGTTCCTCCCCCCTTAATATTTTCTGGCCTGACACTCTGAGCACTACCATGAGGCTGGATCTGATCATGCTTTTAATTTCCCACAATGTCCCTACCTAGTGGTTATCTCCAAGAACACCTTTCCCCATATAGTCCTCCCAGGTCACCGTGATCTGTTCGTGGAACCCTCATGACTGTACTTTGCCCTAATTAAGTTTGATTGGCCAGGGTTCAGAGGACGGCCTTTTCCACTGTGAGGCGCATTTTGTGGAATGAGCTCCTTATGAACATCATGTGAGCACTGACAATGGGTGCTTACCCTAGCCTAACTGTTGAGATGGAGTTGTTTTTGGTTCTAACTGCTATAGTTGCTAAAATTATGTGTTATGACAATCTAGATGTTTTAATTGTTGTTTTAATGTATTTTATGTATAATGTGAACTGTTTGGAGATTTAGAAATGAAAAGAATATGCAAGTTTTTTAAAAATAAACAGTGTGTCTTTGCCCAAGGTTCCCTCAAACCTAGAGTCAGCCCTCAGTACCTTGCTAATAAACGTAGGCAGTACATTTTCCAAATGGCATAACATAAGAACAAAAGAAGAGTCTGTTGGATCAGACCAGTGGCCCATCTAGCTCAGCATCCTCTTCTCACAGTGATCAACCAGATGCCCATGGCAAGCCTGCAAGCAGGCCTTAAGTGCAAGTGTACTCTCTCACCTCCTGCAGTTTCCAGCAACTAGTATTTGGAAGCATACTGCCTCCGGCTATGGAGGCAGAGCACAGCCATCTTGGCTAGTAACCAGTGATAAGTCTTATCCTCCATGACAGCATTGGTGTACTTTGCAAACCAATTTGGGGTTCTTTTTTTCTAGTAAGTGCTCACATGGTAAATGCCAAAACACCACACAACCATTTCAAATGTTTTACAGCAAACTCCATCTAAGC
Source organism: Rhineura floridana (assembly GCF_030035675.1). Classification (NCBI taxonomy): domain Eukaryota; kingdom Metazoa; phylum Chordata; class Lepidosauria; order Squamata; family Rhineuridae; genus Rhineura; species Rhineura floridana. The sequence goes on from NC_084480.1 coordinate 49,267,390, forward strand.
AAATAAGAAAGCAAGAGGACAAAAATTAAAAGCTTTTTACACTGAAAAAACTATTCCATGAGTTTTCAGGAGTAATCAGGAAAACTATTTCCAGATTACAAGTTTCTCTGCAGAAGCTCATAAATGTTGGCATCTGGAATCCAATTAATATTAATAAAAGCCTGTTATAATTAGAATGTGTGTGTGTGTGTTCCTGGCCTGAAGGTGACAACTGACTCCATCTGTGTTAATCAGGCACTCCCCTTCACCTGGGATCTACTTTCTCCCACACCTCTTTGAATCCTTCATATCTGTGCTTATAAGTAAGGGAAAGCTTTTGAGGCTTAAGTGTAAGCATATCCTGCCATTTTACATAAGACACCTGCAAATGTAACACATGGTGTTACACCCCAGCCTCATCCCCTCCAGATATTTTGGACTACAACTCCCATCAGCCTCCGCAAGCATGGTTAATGCTCAGGGATGAAAGGAGTTATAGACCAACACCTCAGGTTGTTGGGGGACGCTGATCTAAATCATATCCAAATACCTGTTGTTGTCATACCTGTTTTAACACTGCCTGCACTTCCTGAGCTCATTCTAAACTGTCTCAGGCCTTCTCCAGGCCAAAAGAAAGACTCTTACAGGTGGCAATCCAAAGTACCAACTTTTCTCATATGAATCTGCACAATCATTTCAAGCCCTTCCACCCTCAGCAGTTAGGTGGGTGATAAACAGGGAAAGGGCCTTCTAAGTTGTGGTGCCCAGTCCGCAGAATACTCTTCCCTGGCCAAAAAAAAAAAAAAGGCTTTTTTTTAGCACTAGGTGACAACCATTTTATTTTTCAGGCCTTTTTAAATCCTAAAAGCAGGACAGCATTTCTTTCTCTGTCTCTGTTTTAGTATGCTTTGTAGTTTGTATTTTTGCATACTTTATGTTTTCTTGTCTTTAAGCCAGTTTTTTTTACAACTGCAAGGTATGGGAGGGATATGTGTTTTAATTAAACAAATAAATGGTTTTAATTTTGTATGACATATTGAGTTGACAGACTAAAGATAACAGCTGCCATTATTTACTCTTTATCATCTTCCATCTTGCCATAAAACAAAATAAAAAACTGCTGAACCTTCTCTATTTGCTTGTAATGGTAATATGCAACTGTCAAATGTTGCTTACCAAGTAATAAATTTATTCCCATATTGAAAATGTACACTTTGGCAAAACACACCAAGAGCTACTCTATACAAACCACATTTTTTCCTTAGCTTGCACAGCAGCAACCCTTAGCAGAGATGGGCTGCATAGCCCACGTTGTTCCCAGTCTGCCATATGAATGAGCAAATAAGAGAATCTAGGTAAAGCTTCCATTTGGCAGTCTGCAGGGACATACACATCTGCTTATCTGCCGCCTTCTGAAATGGTTCGATAATCTTATATATTTATTTAGACAATTACAATTATAATTACAATTGTCTCTAAGTGGTATACAAATAACCTGATACCCCCCCCCCAAATTCTAAAATCAGAACTCAGTTAAAATGCCTGCTGGAACAAAAAAAAAGTCTTCAGCTGGCATGGAAAGTTCAATAGGAAGGAGGCCTTTGTGGCCTCAACTGGAAAGGAGCTCCATAAAATTGGGGCCACAATATTGAACACACAGCTTCTGGTGGATATGAACCATGCATCCAAGTCATGGAGTACCACTAACAACGACTCCCTGACCACAATTATCAGGCAAGGATATAAGGGATCATGCGGTCCTTGAGATATCCTGGACCCAAGTTGTTAAGGGCCTTCTAAATTAATACAAGAACCTTAAGCCAGTGCAAGCTTTCGAGCACTGGAGTTATGTGCTGGTGATATTTTGTCCCTATCAGCAGTGTAGGTGTGGCGTTTTGCACCACTGCCGCAGCCTCTGGACCAGGTCCAAGGGTAGGCTTAGGCTACATCCTTAGGATTATTTGTTTATGTAACTTTCTTCTGCCCTGCTTTACATTTTACCTGAGGTGGGGGTTTACAAAAAGAGAAACAGAAATCGACAAACTGACAACTATTATTTTCCATAAAAAACATAGATCACACATTCTTGGTTTAAACCAGCCTGTGAACTACTACTCCCATCAGCTGATGGGAGGTGTACTCTGAAACATCTATAGAGCACCAGGATGGCAAAGGCCGATTTAAAAGGTCAAGTGTTAAAATAAAATAAAAAATACTTTCTATAGCCTGATCTCAAGTAAAATTTTATTTCACACTCTACACTTAGGAAAAACTCGCAGGCACTTTCTGTATAATGCCAGAAAAAACAAGAATATTACGACAGCTGTCCCATATGTTAAAATTAATGTATAACTATTTTAGTTTCCATACGGAAACATTTCTGCATAATGAGAAGTAATGTTCATAAGATGGGAAAACTGACCTAGAACAATTGGCTCTTTTTATACATACCTAAACCTCGACTGGAGGGAAGGACTTTGCACAAACAGACTGAGCCTCCATGTTGAGCATCCACCATTCTCCTAGGAAGCTGCTTTATCCTGTACCAGACCATCCAGCCCCATGTTGTCCACTCTGCCTGGCAGCAGCTCTTCAGGGTCTCAAGCAAAGGTCTTTTCCAACCAGCTGCTACCTAATGTAACCCCTTTAAGTGGAGATGCCAGGGACTGAACCTGGGACCTTGGCCGCTAGTGATGCTGGCTATATATTACCTCCACTATCAGAGGCAGGATGCTTCTTAATTCCATTTGCTGGGGAATGTAAGCTGAAGAGTGCTATTGCACGCATGTCCCACTTGTGGGCTTCCCATAAGCATCTGGTTGTCCAAAGTGGAAATAGATGGCCCCTTGGTCTGGTTAGGCTCTTCTTATGTCCTTCCAGATACAAAGCATATTATTATTATTTATTAAATTTACAGCACACCTTTGCTCCCAAAAGGAACACAGGGTGGCAAATACGCACTGCCAGTGAGCTGTGAACCCTTCTCACACATCACTTTAGGAGTCTGGTGGTCAGTCGGAGGCAGTTATGCTTCTGAATACTAGTTGTTGGAAACTGCAGCAAGGAGAATGCTGTTGTGCTTAGGTCCTGCTTCTGGACTTCCCATAGACATCTGATTGGCCACTGTTAGAACAGGAAGCTGGACTAGATGGGCCACTGGCCTGATCCAGCAAGCTCTTCTTATGCTCTTATGTGGAGTATTCCTCCACCACAAAAATAACTCACTGACCAGGTAAGTGTTGCATTTGCAACTTAATACATGAAAATAACTATAGGAAGCAGAGGGTACTGGCTCTGGTATTCCCCCTTGCACCCCACTCTGCACTAGATCCTCGGGATGGGCAAATCTGTCCATTTTGATATCTCACTTTCTTTTTCAGCCTTCAGTTCATCCTATTTCCTCATCAATTTGTGGTTTTTTTAAAAAAGGCAGCATGAAAATTCATATGCATTTGTGCACATTTCTCCTAACACAAGTATTTTTGTATTCAGTTTTCCTTAATACACACATTTTTCCATTCAGTTTTCTCTAACATAATATTTGAGTGCAAACCTCTTGGTTTAAAGAACTGCATCACAAAATTTGAGAAGCATGCCTCATCACCAGCCTCTGGTTGAAATGGACGAGGAAGAGTGCTGCCTTTGAGGGTGGAGGAAAGAGAGCTACCCACTTTTCCTGCTAGACTGTCCTTCATGTTCTTGAACGGACAGATGGGCTTGTGTTCAAGGTACAGAGGTGGCCAGACAGGAATCTCCCCCAAATTGTTTTTTTTAAGTGTTTTTAAATTTGTATATTTGTTTTGAAGAAGAAGAAGAAGAAGTAGTACCCATTACCTGTTGGTTCAGAACGTACAGATTAGGCAGGTTCGCGTTAAAATGCCAATGAATTTCTCCCCATCCCTATTGGATACCACATATAGAAGGACATTTCTGGCAGCAGGGAGGAAACAGTGGGTGTGAATAGAGGAGTTGCAAACCATGACAATCAACACTCCCACTTAAAAAGCATTCTACAGCTGGAGTGCCACCACTGGGAAGGCCCTTTCCCTGGTAACAGACACCACCACCATAGCCATACCTCAGATGGCAAAACCTGCACAACCCAGTTTCTTTCTTCCATTTATGCTGTTTCCTGCCTTTCCAGATTACTGTTGAAGAAAAATAGGAACAAGAAATTAAATGAAAAAGAGAGCCCCATTTCCCTCCCCCCATCCTGTTTCCAGTTTCTCTGTTCATTGTTTGCCCTTTCTTCAGCTCTATACTTTGCTTTGATCTTATCTTCACTAAGTCTCCAACTGTCTCATCTGGCATTTGCTTAGTGTGTGACCACTTGGTTTTCATTCAGCTTGGCTACAAAGACTGCATTGGCACTAGATCATGTACACTGAATTTCTTAACCAACTTTACTTTTGAGATCATAACAGAACCCTAAGCCAGATCCCGATATATTTCACCTCGTTTATAATTAAGAACATAAGAACATAAGACGAGCCTGCTGGATCAGGCCAGTGGCCCATCTAGTCCAGCATCCTGTTCTCACAGTGGCCAACCAGGTGCCTGGGGGAAGCCCGCAAGCAGGACCCGAGTGCAAGAACACTCTCCCCTCCTGAGGCTTCCGGCAACTGGTTTTCAGAAGCATTCTGCCTCTGACTAGGCTGGCAGAGCACAGCCATCACGGCTAGTAGCCATTGATAGCCCTGTCCTCCATGAATTTGTCTAATCTTCTTTTAAAGCCATCCAAGCTGGTGGCCATTACTGCATCTTGTGGGAGCAAATTCCATAGTTTAACTATGCGCTGAGTAAAGAAGTATTTCCTTTTGTCTGTCCTGAATCTTCCAACATTCAGCTTCTTTGAATGTCCCCGAGTTCTAGTATTATGGGAGAGGGAGAAGAACTTTTCTCTATCCACTTTCTCAATGCCATGCATAATTTTATACACTTCTATCATGTCTCCTCTGACCCGCCTTTTCTCTAAACTAAAAAGCCCCAAATGCTGCAACCTTTCCTTGTAAGGGAGTCGCTCCATCCCCTTGATCATTCTGGTTGCCCTCTTCTGAACCTTTTCCAACTCTATAATATCCTTTTTGAGATGAGGCGACCAGAACTGTACACAGTATTCCAAATGCGGCTGCACCATAGATTTATACAACGGCATTATGATATCAGCTGTTTTATTTTCAATACCTTTCCTAATTATCGCTAGCATGGAATTTGCCTTTTTCACAGCTGCCGCACACTGGGTTGACATTTTCATCGTGCTGTCCACTACAACCCCGAGGTCTCTCTCCTGGTCGGTCACCGCCAGTTCAGACCCCATGAGCGTATATGTGAAATTAAGATTTTTTGCTCCAATATGCATAATTTTACACTTGTTTATATTGAATTGCATTTGCCATTTTTCCACCCATTCACTCAGTTTGGAGAGGTCTTTTTGGAGCTCTTCACAATCTCTTTTTGTTTTAACAACCCTGAACAATTTAGTGTCGTCAGCAAACTTGGCCATTTCACTGCTCACTCCTAATTCTAGGTCATTAATGAACAAGTTGAAAAGTACAGGTCCCAATACCGATCCTTGAGGGACTCCACTTTCTACAGCCTTCCATAGGGAGAACTGTCCGTTTAATCCTACTCTCTGCTTTCTGCTTCTCAACCAATTCCTTATCCACAAGAGGACCTCTCCTCTTATTCCATGACTGCTAAGCTTCCTCAGAAGTCTTTGGTGAGGTACCTTGTCAAACGCTTTTTGAAAGTCTAAGTACACTATGTCCACTGGATCACCTCTATCTATATGCTTGTTGACACTCTCAAAGAATTCTAATAGGTTACTGAGACAGGACTTTCCCTTGCAGAAGCCATGCTGGCTCTGCTTCAGCAAGGCTTGTTCTTCTATGTGCTTAGTTAATCTAGCTTTAATAATACTTTCTACCAGTTTTCCAGGGACAGAAGTTAAGCTAACTGGCCTGTAATTTCCAGGATCCCCTCTGGATCCCTTTTTGAATATTGGCGTTACATTTGCCACTTTCCAGTCCTCAGGCACGGAGGAGGACCCGAGGGACAAGTTACATATTTTAGTTAGCAGATCAGCAATTTCACATTTGAGTTCTTTGAGAACTCTCAGGCGGATGGCATCCGGGCCCGGTGATTTGTCAGTTTTTATATTGTCCATTAAGCCTAGAACTTCCTCTCTCGTTACCACTATTTGTCTCAGTTCCTCAGAATCCCTTCCTGCAAATGTTAGTTCAGGTTCAGGGATCTGCCCTATATCTTCCACTGTGAAGACAGATGCAAAGAATTCATTTAGCTTCTCTGCAATCTCCTTATCGTTCTTTAGTACACCTTTGACTCCCTTATCATCCAAGGGTCCAATCGCCTCCCTAGATGGTCTCCTGCTTTGAATGTATTTATAGAATTTTTTGTTGTTGGTTTTTATGTTCTTAGCAATGTGCTCCTCAAATTCTTTTTTAGCATCCCTTATTGTCTTCTTGCATTTCTTTTGCCAGAGTTTGTGTTCTTTTTTATTTTCTTCATTTGGACAAGACTTCCATTTTTTGAAGGAAGACTTTTTGCCTCTAAGAGCTTCCTTGACTTTGCTTGTTAACCATGCTGGCATCTTCTTGGCCCTGGCGGTACCTTTTCTGATCTGCGGTATGCACTCCAGTTGAGCTTCTAATATAGTGTTTTTAAACAACTTCCAAGCAATCTTCTGCAGTCTTTTCAGGCATTTTATTTATGCTTTCAGCCGCCAAACGGACTAAAAACTTACTTTTTTTTTAAAAAAGGAAAATTTTAGATTCTTAGGATGCTGAATTCTCCTCCTCCTAATTTCAGATTCTGCACCCCAATTTTTTCTCCAATTTATTGAAGTTTTTACCTTTTCTGATCTGCGGTATGCACTCCAGTTGAGCTTCTAATATAGTGTTTTTAAACAACTTCCAAGCATTTTCGAGTGATGTGACCCTCTGGACTTTGTTTTTCAGCTTTCTTTTTACCAATCCCCTCATTTTTGTGAAGTTTCCTCTTTTGAAGTCAAATGTGACCGTGTTGGATTTTCTTGGCAATTGGCCAGTTACATGTATGTTTAATTTAATAGCACTGTGGTCACTGCTCCCTATCGGTTCAACAACACTTACATCTCGCACCAGGTCCCGGTCCCCACTGAGGATTAAGTCCAGGGTTGCCGTCCCTCTGGTCGGTTCCATGACCAACTGGTCTAGGGAATAGTCATTTAGAATATCTAGAAACTTTGCTTCTTTGTCATGACTGGAACACATATGCGGCAGTCTATGTCCGGGTAGTTGAAGTCACCCATTACTACCACATTTCCTAGTTTGGATGCTTCCTCAATTTCATATCTCATCTCAAGGTCTCCCTGAGCATTTTGATCAGGGGGACGATAGATCGTTCCCAGTATTGTCCCTCCTGGGGCATGGTATCACCACCCACAACGATTCTGTGGAGGAGTCTGCCTCTTTTGGGGTTTCGAGCTTGCTGGATTCAATGCCTTCTTTCACGTATAGAGCAACTCCGCCACCAATACGTCCTGCCCTGTCCTTCCGATATAGTTTATATCCAGGGATAACCGTATCCCACTGGTTTTCTCCATTCCACCAGGTCTCCGTTATGCTCACTATATCAATGCTCTCCTCTAAGACCAAGCACTCCAGTTCTCCCATCTTGGTTTGGAGGCTCCTAGCATTAGCGTACAGGCACGTGTAAGCAGTGTCTCTCTTCAAGTGTCTTTGGCACTTGTGGTTTGCCCTGTGGTAATTTTGCTCTTCTGAATTTATATCCTGTGTCCCTGCTCTCACAATGCCTACTTCTAGTGTTGGATGTTGTATCTGGCGCAAGCAGATGCCCAGGATGCAGAACAGTATAGTGACAGGCTAGATGCCAGTTGAAGTAATGAGCCGGACAAGCAATAAGTTTTAAGAGTTACTTTACTGACAATATATCACAAGCTCTCTCTATACAAACTCCTCGACCCCCACACCGACTGGCCAGATCTGCTAAGTCTTATAGATAAGGCCAGCTGGTTGCCTTGGATACTTGTCCTTGAGATCTGCACGGACTCTGTGCTTCTTGGCCTTGTAACTCTGCTGTGGAAAAATACATTCAGGCACTCTTTCTTTGCCAACACCCCCCACCTATTTTTCCATAGCATAAACCTTTATCATTTACATTACATCTTTCATGTTTCTTCTAACTTTTGTTATCATAATTACAGTTACATTTCTTGCAGTCACTTAAATTACATTTCTCCACATGATACATTTCTTTTCTTCAGTTTACATCAGCATCATTTGTAATACAGTTACTCCATTGCAATCTCAGCATCATTTTCATTATATTTCTTTCAGCAATTATTTTTCATGATTCCCATCATCCCACTTTTTCCAGTTACTGAAGTCTATATGCTTAATGGAATTTATTTTAAATCTAACAGGTGGAATACCTTTGGTTGTTCTCTCTGATCTGCGTGGTTGTATTTCTGCCTTAGTGTCTGTGTCTGTGTCAGGCAATTCCTCAGTTTCTCTCTCAGAGCTAGAACTTGATTCACTACTGCTGCCTGTTTCTTCTTGTTTTATTGGTACTGTATCTGCCTGTTCTTGTTCATTACTAACTTCAGTGTTTCCCAACTCCACATATGTTTTCTCTTCCCAATCCTGCTCTATTGCTTGCACGCTTCTGCTTAACACCACAGACCTTTGTTTTGGCATCCAAATTCTGTAATATGTGTTTTCAAATCCCAGCATGTACCCTTTGTCTGCTCTCCTTTGCAGCTTCCCTGTCCTTTTATTTTTGGGAACATGTACCCAGCATTCTGCTCCAAACCTAATCAAATGTTTTAATCTGGGTTTTCTGTCATACAATTTCTGATAAGATGTTGCTTGGAACCACAAAAATAACACGCCTTTTGTCCATACAGTCTCTCCTCCGCTGCTTTGTTGTTCAGCTTTCCCAAGTTGTGTTTAGACTCAGTCCTTTCCTGCTTTGCCATTTCTTGCCTTCTTTGAAATTCTTGTAATAGTTTTCCTTCAATATAATCCATGGTTAGGTTTGCGTCATTCATTGCTTCCATAGAACTCACCAGAGCATCATAACTGGAATCTAGTGAAGCTAATGTGATATACACTTTTTGTGTTTGAGAATGTTCAATTTCACGTTCTGATAACTCAGTAAACAGTCTGTTTATTTCCAACAAATGCTCTGACATGGTTGTATCTCCAGATAAGCGCATCTGATACAATTTTCTGGCAAGATATATTTTAAAACTAGCAGTCTTTTCCACATGAATATTTTTTCAAAGTTTCCCAGGTTTCCTTTGCTGTTACTGAGTCACGCACGTGTAGTAATTGAGAATCATCAATAGCAAGAACAATTAACGCCTTTGCCCTCTCATCCAGCCTTCTCCAATCTGCTGGAATTGGCACTACGGCGGGTGGGTCTTCTGCGATTACATTCCAAACTCCTTCTTTCACTAGAAAAGCCTGCATTCTCTGTTTCCAAGTGCCATCATTTTTCCCTGTCAGCCTTTCCAAGGGAATCCCAGCCGATAACGTAACAGACATACTTCACTTTTCACAGTTCACCGCCTTTGTAATTAGAGCTTCTCACCTCTGTCCTTCAGTCAGTTTTTCCCACGGCTCTCTCACAGCTTTTAGCTCAGCTTTCGGTTTCTACGTCTCTCTGCTGTTTTTCTCGCTGGTCTGCAGTTCTGGCTTTTCTCTGCCGCTTTTCTGCAATCCTCAGCACCAGGTAACCATCAGCACCAGGTAACCATTCTCTGCTACCACTTGTTGGATGTTGTATCTGGCGCAAGCAGATGCCCAGGATGCAGAACAGTATAGTGACAGGCTAGATGCCAGTTGAAGTAATGAGCCGGACAAGCAATAAGTTTTAAGAGTTACTTTACTGACAATATATCACAAGCTCTCTCTATACAAACTCCTCGACCCCCACACCGACTGGCCAGATCTGCTAAGTCTTATAGATAAGGCCAGCTGGTTGCCTTGGATACTTGTCCTTGAGATCTGCACGGACTCTGTGCTTCTTGGCCTTGTAACTCTGCTGTGGAAAAATACATTCAGGCACTCTTTCTTTGCCAACATCTAGGCCTACCCCTTTTAAAATTTCATCATTTCTTTGGTTTTTATCCCAGGGGGGAGGTTTATTCCGAACCGGACCTTCCTCAGCTCCTGTCGGGTTTCCCCCCTCAGTCAGTTTAAAAGCTGCTCTGCTACCTTTTTAATTTTAAGTGCCAGCAGTCTGGTTCCATTCTGGTTCAAGTGGAGCACGTCCCTTTTGTACAGGCCCGGCTTGTCCCAAAATGTTCCCCAGTGCCTAACAAATCCAAACCCTTCCACCCGACACCATCGTCTCATCCACGCATTGAGACTGCAAAGCTGGGCCTGTCTGGCTGGTCCTGCGTGTGGAACCGGTAGCATTTCAGAGAAAGCCACCTTGGAGGTCCTGGCTTTCAGCATCCTACCTAGCAACCTAAATTTTGCTTCCAGGACCTCACGGCTGCATTTCCCCATGTTGTTGGTGCCAACGTGCACCACGACCACTGACTCCTCCCCAGCACTGTCTACCAAACTATCTAAACGACGGGCGATATCCGCAACCTTCGCACCAGGCCGGCAAAACACCTTGCGGTCTACACGCCCATCACACACCCCACTGTCTATGTTCCTAATGATCGAATCACCCACTACAAGGATCCCTCCACCCCCTGGAGATATATCCTCGGCACGAGAGGATAGCTGCTCATCCCCCAAGGAATGGGTCCCTTCTAGGGGATTGTTTCCCTCTTCCTCAGCTGGATGCTCTCCTTCCCCGAGACCATCGTTCTCCATGATAGCAGGAGAGCTATCATCGTTGGAGTGGGACACAGCTATAACGTCCCTGAAGGCCTCCTCCACACACCTCTCTGCCTCTCTCCGCTTTTCCAGGTCTGCTACCTTGGCCTCAAGGAAATGAAGTTGTTCCCGGAGAGCCAGGAGCTCATTGCACCGAGAGCACACCCACGACTTCTGTCCAACAGGCAGATAGTCGTACATGCTGCAGGAGGTGCAAAACACTGGAAAGCCCCCACACCCCTGCTGGCTTCTTACCTGCATCATTTTGTTTAAGGTTTATTACGTCAATGGGTTGGAGACTGCGGTTTAGTTGAGGTTAGGAAACAGACGGGCAGAGTGGGGGGCCCTGGCCTCCTCGCCCTGCTGCTGCACTCGCTCTGCTGCTTAACTCGCCTTGACGCTTTGTCAGCTGGGGCCTTGACGCTTTGTCAGCTGGGGCTCCCTCTAGCTCGTGGAGCCTTAAATAATAATTAAATTAATTAATTTAATTAATTAAATTAATTAAATTATTAATTAATTAATTAATAATTAAATCTGAGCTCCAGGCAAAGTAATTTCAAAGGCTCATATTAATTTAGAACACTTGTTGAAAGTAATACATCTTATGAAGCCTACTGATATCTTCCTACTTGAAAAAAAAAATCACATAGGCACAGATTGCTGTTGCAAGGTTTTTCCAGGTCCCGAATAAAAAGTTTGCAATGCCTAACCAGATGGAGATACAAAAAGGTTGCCTTGCCCAAAAGTATTATCTCGAATTTCAAAACCAGCCAGGAATATAAGTGGGCTTCCAAGTTTTAAACTTAATAGCAATGTGGGCACCTCCTAGAGGAGGGGCACGTTGAAAGCACTTTGGGCCGTGGGTTCCATGAGGTTTAGGCCCACCTGAATCCCAGTTACTACTACAACCATCATGTTTAAGTTTATTGAAGCCTTCAATTCTCCAATCAATCTTTACAAAAATACATATATTAGGGGGAAATGTGCATAAAATGTGCATAAAATGCATATATTAGTGAAAATACAAACATGAATTATGAGTTTTTTTGCAAAAATGTGTACATCAGTCAAAACTGCATACAAAAATGTGTTTATTAGGAAAATTTTACACTAAAATGTTGAAGAATTTTCATGACATTTTTTAAAAAAATCACAAATTGCTGCAGAAATGTGGAGAACTGAATTTAAGATTTGAAAAATGAGAAATTGAGAGAATAAAGATTTACAGAGTCTTCCATACCTATCTGAAAGGCACCATTCTTCCATATAACTTGCCCACGTTTTAAGACCCTTAGGAGAAGACCTTTTGTCTGTCCTGACAACATATGAGGCACATTTGGAAGGAACTCAGGTCAGCACCTTCTCGGACATTGCTCCCAGGCTCTAGAAATCTGTGCTAACTGGCCTGGCTAGCCCCATCTCCAAAGTCCTTTTGCAAGGTGACAATGACATTTTTATTGAAATAGACCTTCCACCCATAAGGTGATTTGTAAACATGCTGAAATTGGTTTGAACCAGTTGTTTTTAGCTAGGTATGACTTGCCTGGTTTTATTTATTTATTTTTAAATTTGTATCCCACCCTTCCTCCCAAAGGAGCCCAGGGCAGCAATTGTTTTTACTTAAATTTTATTGGATTGTATCCAATTAAATCCTACTCAGAGTAGACATTAATGAAACTGAGTTGGTCCTGTCCATTAGCTTCAATGGGTCTACTCTGAGTAGGACTAGCACTGGATACCACCCATTGTATTTGTATTGCTGTTTGACACCTTGAGCACCATTTGGTGATAAGGAAAAATACAGATTTAACAAATAATAAATGAGTCAACAAATACTGCAGTTAAACATACACATGATTTTCTTTTTATTTATTTTTTACGCAATGCTTATTTATTTACAAGAACTGGGTGGATGTTCACCAAAGTGAATTATTTTTAAGTCCCATTTATTTTAATGGGATAGATTTAAGCACATGCTTAATTCTAAAGTCAATGGGATTTACTGTGGTAAGACTGTGCCCACTGTAAATATATAGACTAATCCAGGAACAAACAAGAGATGGATTGATTCCATAAAGGAAGCCACAGACCTGAATTTACAAGATCTGAGCAGGGTGCTTCACGACAGATGCTATTGGAGGTCGCTGATTCATAGGGTCGCCATAAGCCGTGATCGACGTGAAGGCACATAACAACCACAACAATCCAGGAACAATTTAACAAGCCCAGCTGCTGCTGTGAGCAAGAATAGAAAAGCTTTAACCATCAAGGATGTGAAATAAAGTAGGAAAGGAGTGGCAGTTAAGTAACCCAAGTCAAGTAACAACCATGCTGCCTGCACAATCACACAGAAGAAAAAATAAAACAAACTGAAGAGTAAAAACAAAAGTATGGCTAATTTACCATTAGGAGTCTATAAATTCAATGTGAAGATTAGAGCCTACAGAACATTTGTTGACACTTTACAGGCCAGTTAGCTTAACTTCTGTCCCTGGAAAACTGGTAGAAAGTATTATTAAAGCTAGATTAACTAAGCACATAGAAGAACAAGCCTTGCTGAAGCAGAGCCAGCATGGCTTCTGCAAGGGAAAGTCCTGTCTCAGTAACCTATTAGAATTCTTTGAGAGTGTCAACAAGCATAGTCACAATGGAACTATGTGACAATGGAAAAACTCTCAAGAGATGAGCCAGTGCATTTTGTAAAAAAGAAGAACAGAGATATGACTTTACAACAATATTTCAGCAACTTATTCAGAATTGATGGCAAGAAAATATTTGGGATAGAGGAAATTCCCATCAGACTCTTATTATATGACTATGGCTATGACTGCAAGATTATTATGGAATACTGATAATGGAAGATTGGACACTGAAATTACTGGACTTAACAGGACTATTGAAGATGGAAGATGGAATTAATATGGATAATGGAATAATGGCTATTGAAATTATTGGACCTAACAGATTTTGATGAGATGGATTAATCGATATGTTTATTTGGACTATGGTTATGACAATAAGATTATTATTATTATTAACGAGATGGATTAATCAACATGTTTATTAGGAGAAAAATTGATAGATATATTTCTTAAAGAATTGAAACCTCTCTTTGACTTTTTGTGGAAAGAATAAAGTAATGTTTATGAGATTTGATGATTAATTAAGATAACTACTGGAGGAAAGTGATTTTATAATATAATTTAAGAGACAGGATTGTTATATATTGTAGACCTATAACTGATTTGATCTGCGACAAATGGGAAGTCAACATTTTATTTTTTTGTTTAATCATTTTTGTTTTGTTTTGTTTTTTGTCTTTGAATGTTTTATGATTTTGTTTTGTATGTTTTATGAAAATTTGAATAAAAATTATTGTAAAAAAAAAAAAAGAGAGTGTCAACAAGCATATAGATAGAGGTGATCCAGTGGACATAGTGTACTTAGACTTTCAAAAAGCATTTGACAAGGTACCTCACCAAAGGCTTCTGAGGAAGCTTAGCAGTCATGGAATAAGAGGAGAGGTCCTCTTGTGGATAAGGAATTGGTTAAGAAGCAGAAAGCAGAGAGTAGGAATAAACGGACAGTTCTCCCAATGGAGGGCTGTAGAAAGTGGAGTCCCTCAAGGATCGGTATTGGGACCTGTACTTTTCAACTTGTTCATTAATGACCTAGAATTAGGAGTGAGCAGTGAAATGGCCAAGTTTGCTGACGACACTAAATTGTTCAGGGTTGTTAAAACAAAAGGGGATTGCGAAGAGCTCCAAAAAGATCTCTCCAAACTGAGTGAATGGGCGGAAAAATGGCAAATGCAATTCAATACAAACAAGTGTAAAATTATGCATATTGGAGCAAAAAATCTGAATTTCACATATATGCTCATGGGGTCTGAACTGGCGGTGACCGACCAGGAGAGAGACCTCGGGGTTGTGGTGGACAGCACGATGAAAATGTCGACCCAGTGTGCGGCAGCTGTGAAAAAGGCAAATTCCATGCTAGCAATAATTAGGAAAGGAATTGAAAATAAAACAGCTGATATCATAATGCCGTTGTATAAATCTATGGTGCGGCCGCATTTGGAATACTGTGTACAGTTCTGGTCGCCTCATCTCAAAAAGGATATTATAGAGTTGGAAAAGGTTCAGAAGAGGGCAACCAGAATGATCAAGGGGATGGAGCGACTCCCTTACGAGGAAAGGTTGCAGCATTTGGGGCTTTTTAGTTTAGAGAAAAGGCGGGTCAGAGGAGACATGATAGAAGTGTATAAAATTATGCATGGCATTGAGAAAGTGGATAGAGAAAAGTTCTTCTCCCTCTCTCATAATACTAGAACTCGTGGACATTCAAAGAAGCTGAATGTTGGAAGATTCAGGACAGACAAAAGGAAGTACTTCTTTACTCAGCGCATAGTTAAACTATGGAATTTGCTCCCACAAGATGCAGTAATGGCCACCAGCTTGGATGGCTTTAAAAGAAGATTAGACAAATTCATGGAGGACAGGGCTATCAATGGCTACTAGCCATGATGGCTGTGCTCTGCCACCCTAGTCAGAGGCAGCATGCTTCTGAAAACCAGTTGCCGGAAGCCTCAGGAGGGGAGAGTGTTCTTGCACTCGGGTCCTGCTTGCGGGCTTCCCCCAGGCACCTGGTAGGCCACTGTGAGAACAGGATGCTGGACTAGATGGGCCAGTGGCCTGATCCAGCAGGCTCTTCTTATGTTCTTATGTTCTTACTTTGTTTAACAAAAGCCATGTGACTACCTGTAAGAATAGAATGAAATTAGAGACAGCAAACCTAAGCGCGTATTAACTGTTTCCACTAAACGGCAGGGCGAGGCGGAGGAACCCTACCAAACCAAAACTAGCAAGTCACAGACAAAACCATTCTACTCTTTAACTGCTGTGACACTTAAAGAATAAGGCTGTGTGCAAACCATACATTTAAGGCACATTATTCCTCCAAGAAACCTGGGAATTGTAGTTTACCCCTCACAGAGCTACAATTCCCAGCAGCATAATCTCTTTCAGCCAGTGGTGTGATGGTAAATGTTTAACAACGGGCTCTCAAAAAAAATAATGTATGCATATATATACGTATATAAGTAGGGCATTTCCAGAGGGGTGTCAGTGTCGTTTGTAGCTGCAGAAGTCCTGTGGCACCTTAAAGACCAACACATTTATGATGGCATAAGCCAAAGGTAGCCAATGTGGTGCCTTCCAGTTGTTGGACACTTATCAGCCCCATCCAGCATGGCCAATGATCAGGGATGATAGTTGTAGCCCAGCAACATCTGGAGGGCACAATGTTGGCTACCCCGATCTACTTGGCCTCCACTGAGCTATAGCCCTCCTCCTAAAAGCAGCAGTGAGGAACCTGTGGCCCTAAAGATACCGGACTCCAGCTCTCATCAGCCTCAACCAGCATGGCCAATGGTCAGGGATGATGGGATTCGCTGTCCAATAATACCTGGAGGGTGCCATGTGGCTATCCCTGGTATAGGCTTTCATGGACTAAGCACCTTCTTATCTTCCAATATGGTAAATGCTATCATATGCCAACAACACCCTTCTGTGTTCTACCTAGGACAAACAAGCCGGCCACTACACACACTAATAAATGGGTACATATGTGGTATCAGAAATGACAATATTCAAGGACCAGAGGGTGAGCATTTCAACCTCAGTGGTAGCTGGTGCACATTGGAACTGGCAGGGTTTGTTGCGCTGTGTGTGTTTATGTGCTTAATTTCATTTAAAGCAACACAACAACAGCAGCAGAGTAACAGCAGATGTTGAAATGCGAGTGTGCCAGCGTGTGCGTGCGTTTACTTAAGAAAGCAGGCTTTTACCCTGCATCAGCACCACTGAGATTTGAGACTTAGTAAAATAAGAAAAGCTACTTTATTTATAGAAATACATAGTAGATAGAAAAGGCATACCTAGTTCTAACTAACTAGCTAAGTTGGAGGCATAACCAGCGCCATGCTGGCTGGGGCTGATGGGAGTTGTAGTTCAAAAAAGTAACTTTTCCAAGCTCATAACACCCAGGTGCAGGAGTTAGTCCCATGCTTGGAGACAGCAGAGACAAAGGGATGTCTCCTCTCCCCCGGACAGCCAGAGAAGAATGGAATGGAAAGGGCGGAAGGAGGAGGGGCAGGTAAGCTTCCCTAAAGACGTAACATCCTAGCGACAGAAGGAAGTCAGTCAGAGCATCACAGGTAAAGGTAAACAAGCCTGTCCATCTGGAAGATCCTAGCTCTATCTTCCCTCTGGAGCACAAACAAAAGAACAAAACAGGAGTTGCTCTTGCCCCACTTCCAACAGGGCGGAAGGCAAGGGAGACCAACAGTGGGTGGAGCCAGAGTCAATTATGGGCGGAGTTAGAGCCAACGACAGGCAAAGTCAACTCATTCGAGTTTTGTTCCCATCACTTTTCCTGCTTAGTTCAACAAGGGCAAAAATGAGACTGAGGAGGAGGAAGCTGACAGGCAGGTCCACCCCTTGGGCTAGTTTAGTAAGTAAGAGGACAGGCAGCTGGGGACTGGCTGAGGACAGACTGAAGATGGTAGGGCAGTGCCCCATTCACTCAAATGGACCAGCCTCCACTGTTCAGCCTCCCAAGACTCTCTGCCACTAACGTTAAGGTGGCCATTCTTAAACAACGAGACTTCAGTGGAAGACTACAACATGAAACCAGTGAATTGCAATTTATTGAGGGAATGAATGCTATCACTTGTGGTTTGAATCGGAATAGTGATTTCTTATCACAGTACTGTGAGTTAATTAACTTACAGATGCTAGGATATTTGTGTTATCAGTATCATCTACACTGTGACTTGTTTCTTCCAGACCTGTTTATTGAGCCTTTATCCTGGTCTGCTTGCACAAAGTTTCTGGCAAAGTTACAAGGCTTATTAGCAGGGCCGGCTCCAGGCATGCCAGGGCCCTTGGGCATCAGCTTGCCCTGGGCCCCAGCGTGTGTGTGTGTGTGCACACACATGCGCCCCCCGCAGTTTCCCTAAGGGGATGACGCCTCCGCTGCCATCTTTGTTGATGGCACTCGTGCATGCTACACACGCACATCTCTGCCATCAACTAAGATGGCAGCAGGGGCTTCAGTACCTTAGGGAAACTGTGGCTGCCATCTTCATTAAGGGCAATGGTAAAAGACAGGAGACAGACAGGTGGGGGGTGAGGGAGCCACGGATCGCGGAAGGGGAGCAGAGAGTCTGCTGAGGGGCCCCCTGTAGTTCCAGGGGACCTCAGGCCAGTGCCCCACCTGGCTGCCCTTTAGAACCGGCCCTGCTTATTAGGGGAAAAGTCCCATTATTAGTTGGACGTACTTCTGAATATGCATGCATACTTCTGAGTAGGTAAGTATAACTGTTTCAAGTTCAGAAGAAAATTGAGTAGCATGTGTACAACCTCTTTTTTTTTTTAATTTAACAAAATTTGTATACTATTTGAATGTAAAGACCTCTAAGCGGTTTACAAAAAACATTAAAATGATCAATAAAACTGTTAAAACCAAGTAATTAAAACATATTTAAAATAATTAAAACAGCTACTAACTGAAAAAATTAAACAGATCAACATCTATGTGTCTGGAAATTTCAAGCAGGCACCAAAATAAATACAGCGAAGATGCCTGCCTGATGTCAATAGGCAGGGAGTTCCAAAGAGCAGATTAGAAGTTTCTAGAGTCCAAAGTTATCTTATGAAAAAGAAAGGTACCTGTAAAAGATCCTAGGTCTTACTCTTCCTGTGTACAAAAACTAACGAGCCTTTTGCTCCATTGCAAACACATCACACCTTAATTTGTGTTGAAGGAATTGTGATCATGTTTACTCAGCAGTAGATCTTACTTCCAAAGAAATCTAAAGGCTTCCAATTTCAGCCATATCTCAGCTTATTTTTCTGTCTTTTTAGCTGACAGGTAATAAAAGGATCTGTAGAGATCCATACTAATGATGGCAATTAAAAACACAGAAAAAGCAGCCATCCATAAGTCTTGTTCTAAGCCTTATGAAAGGTTGTGGAAGGATTGTTTAACAGACAAAGGTTATTGTAAGACAGTGAAGTGTAGCCACAGAGTATACTGTGCTGGGCTGCAGAAACTGGGATTCAAAAACCTATGTAGTGGAATGAAAATCTCTCAGACAACCTGACTAA
Source organism: Rhineura floridana (assembly GCF_030035675.1). Classification (NCBI taxonomy): domain Eukaryota; kingdom Metazoa; phylum Chordata; class Lepidosauria; order Squamata; family Rhineuridae; genus Rhineura; species Rhineura floridana. Next base: position 49,286,399 of record NC_084480.1, read on the forward strand.
CCTGTCAAGAAAAACAAGGAAGCTGCCTCATGTATTCTGTCCTGCAATCCTTAGAGAAAATTCCGAGTGAGATACATTTAATTTTTTTAAAAGCACATGCTTGATGGCACTTTGCACCAGCTTAAATGTTTATAGGAAGAAAAATAATGCCTCAGTTAAACCATGATGGTAGAGGTAATCCTGGATATTGCACAGGTCCTAAAACCTGGTTCCAGAGCTAAACTGAGTCCTGCCTACACCCACCCAAACTAATTTGTCTTCCACGCCAGAAAGCTTAATCCAAGTTCTCCTTCCCAATCATGTCAGCAAGCCAAACCCCCTCAGTGCCCCAGGAAGTCTGAGTGGCTGGCAGATAAACAACCCTGAGAGGCTATCGAGAGAGACCCCGAGACCATGAGGTTTCCCCTCCTTTTCCTCTTCCTTCTCTCGCACCAGGAGACTCTAGTCAGTGTATATATATAAAAAAGAGAAAATCCCAGCTTGCTATGAGAGCGGGAGGAGGCGAGGTCTGAGAGCCTTTCTCTTCTCCCAGGGCTGGTTCCTTGCTTTTTTATGTATTATTATTTTCTTCCTTTCCTTCTCCTCCTTCTCTCTCAGTTTCCTGTCTGGTTTTGTGCTCACAACGGATATGTGCAGCACCTACAGGTGTGTCTCCTCCTCGCTGCTTTTCTCCCTTCTCGGGACAGTGCTGGAAGGAGAGTGTGAGGAGAGGCGGACGCTGAGGCACATCATGCGATGAGCCTATTGCTCTCTGTGGCGACATGCCTTTTTTTTCTTCTCTTCCCTCTCCCTCGCCGCCTTTCCTAGGCTCGAAGCTGCCGCCGCTGCTCTCACCCTGACTTGTGGAAGCTGCTTAACAACCGGCTCGCAACATTCCTGGAAATTTAACAATTGGCTCTCGCGAGCCGGCCCAAGCCGGCCCCAGAACACCACTGCTTTCAGCACAAACTTTCATGAGGAAGAGCCTAATTATCATTAAGTATGGAGGGCTGCATATCCCCATTTTGTTTATTTCATGTACAGAGCTTGGAAGATTACTTTTAAAAAGTAATAAATTACAGTTACATGGCCCAAAAAGTAGTAGTTACCGTTACAATTACAATTGCTCTGAAAGTAACTGATTACTTTTTCTCAAAAGTAATCACTACAGCTACATTTCAGTTACTTTTTTTTAAAAAAAGCCTACAAGGTGCTGTCCTTGGCTGCTGCACATCTCAGTAGCCTAAAACAACATTAAAAATAAACACACGCACACAGAGGGTAGTAGAATATTTTTTTTATCCAGAAGATTAACAGAATGGCAGAACAGAATCTCACCTCCATGCACCCTCCCCAGCAATGATGATACCCCAACACTTGAAATCAAATTCTACACGTGAAATGCTGCTTTTACAATACATTTCTGTTATGTCTCAAAAGGACAAGATGCTCAAAGAGCACGTCAGACAAGGAATGTATTTTTACAGTAATAAATTACAAGTAACTTGTTATTTGAAATGAGTTAATTCCAAGCTCTGGACACGCACATGCTGATTTGAAGTAACCAGACAGCTCTGTGGTTTCAGTCTTTTTATTTAAATTGGGATGGGGAAAGTGACCCCTTCTGATATTGCTGGACTGCAACACCTCTGTGGGTTTGCAGACTTTCACTATTTTCACGTGGTGTTCAATCACATACTGGCATATTCAGGTTGTGCAGTTTAAGGTGATTTGCTGCTCTGGCACAACAAATATGTTTTCCCCAACAAAAATCTTAGGAAGGAAAGTGGTGGGAAGATGCAGTGAAAAATGTGGGATGATATTGGCTTGACGCAGTGTCTAGCCTCCCTCCAAACAAATCAGAGTAAGTCTTCCATAAATAGTCTATGTCACTTAACCTCCCTGCAAACTTTGTGCAAACAAATCAGGATGAATGTTCAATAATCAGATTGTCTGGAAACAGGGATGTAGTTGTCCAGGGTCTCAGGGAGCCTTAGACCCTTTACTGTTTTAGGAGCCAGATCCTAGCAGCATCTCTATGTCTCCAGCATCTTATGAGCCAATCAGCATGAAAGGGGAGTGTGTTGGCCACTGAGAAGAGTCTTCTAATGTCTTTTTCTGCTGATTGGAGGCAATTGGAGTGAAAGGAGGTGAGTCAGCCACTGAGAAGACTTTTCTCAGTAGCTATCACACTCCCTTTTCGTGCTGATTAGCTCTTAGGGACATCTGCTGTGGGAAAAGGCATTAACAAAGGTAGAGAAGCAGAAAGCAGTATTCAAACCTGGCCATATTATACTATAATCTTAGAAGGTTGCATAATCTTAGAAGGAGCATGGTTGTGACTAACATGAAGGGACCCTTCCCTTCTGAATTTGCCACTACGCTACTGTCTGGAAGTGACCTTTGACCATTGGCTATGCTGGCTGGGGCCAATGGGACTTTCAGGGTTGGGTGTTGAGGCGGGCAAGAGCTGGACAAACAGGAAAAGACTGAATTGAACAGAAAATGACATGCCTACCAAGAATGGGCAGGGAAACTTCAGGTTTTGAACAGTGTGATCCTGATATGCACTCTTGGGGGACAATTCAAATTAGGAAAATGTGGATTTTAAGCAACAGCATGGATGAGCCCAGTGTTTAGAAAAGGTGCTGGGAGAGTGTCCTTTTGTAGGAGGTGCACAAAGGCCTCCAAAGCAGCACACAAAAGTTAAAATTCAAAGTACAGCAAAATACCAACAAATTGCACCATGGTAATTACATATACACTGAAAAGATTTTTAAAACAACACAGCAGAAGCATGTGATTGAGGGAGCTGGAGCAATAAATGCAGTTGTCATCAGGTCACTGCACACATATGTTACTGCTCTGACTGGCCCTGCATAGGTCATGCTTCCTGTTCACACTTTCCCATCTGTTGTAACTGCACATGACTTTTGCACCCATTCACAGTGTTTTGTGGACACCTTTGCTCTTCTGCTGCTGATGTCTGATAGAAGGTCTAGCCATCCCAGGGCACAATACTCAGACTGATATTGTGTACATGCAGTTTTGCTTTTGTGCCAGGATAATCTGTTGCAAGCTATTGTGTGAGTATGGGAATAGTATCCTGAGAGTATGGTCTTTACAAGATTACAGACCACTGACAAGCTGCAGTTGAGTATTGACCCAGGTTTGGCAAAATACAACAAAATTCAGAAAAAGAAGAAATAATTTTGGGGTATTTCTTTTTTCTGCTCCCCAATTTATTTATTTGACATAATATTACCAGGTTTTTTTTTAAAAAAACTTTTTTTTATAGCAAGACATAATTCAGTTTACACTTTTGTCAGAGGTGTTGCATGTTAATTCACGGGGAGGGGAGCTATTTCTTGAAGCACCACAGGGCCAGTCCTACCATTAGCAGAGTGAGGCAGCTCCTTCAGATGGCAGATTTGGGGTTTTATGAAATGGAAGCAAATCGATCAGTTATTTAATTAATGATTGTTGTATTTTTACAACAATAATGAATTAAATAGAGGCACTTGTGGGATTTCTCACCTCAGGTGTCAAAATAATTTGACCAAACGGGTTCTATGCACGGTTCCTTGTGTTTGTAGGGGTGGGGTTCCAATTTGCTGCACCACTTCTGTCAACCCTGCTTGTCAACCTCCACTTGCAAAGGTCTTACCCCAAAATCAAAATCATTCTAAAGCTGGGTAGCAGAAACATGTGGTATCTCATCAAGGTGAAGGGTCTGCACATAGAAAATAGGTACCGGAGCTCAGTTCTGTGAACCAGGTTGGATTCAACAGGAAGCTGCAGTCATTCCTGCTGACTTGAGGCAAGTGTTTCTTGCTTAAACATTTTAGGGCAATGGATATCACATGCATAGATATCACTTCACAACTGAGGATGGGAACTAACTGACACATTGGAAACTTTGAGGTAATGTGAAGTGATATAAAAGTTCTCTCACTGAATATGTGTTTTTAAATTGTTTTTTTTTAATTAAGTTGTTTTTTAAATTGTTTTTAATTCTTTTTTAAATTGTATTTTTAAATTGTTTGTTGTGTTTTAAAATTTGTATATTTTTTTTATTTTTTTTTAATTGCTGTAAACTGCCCAGAGAGCTTCGGCTATGGGGCAGGATATAAATGTAATAAATAAATAAATATGCTTGATCTGCGAGGATGGCTCATTCACACAGGCACACCACTCTTTAATGAGGCATCCATCAAATGTGAACCAGCCTTAGGTCAGGGGTTGCCAACAAGATGTTCTCTGTATGTTGCTGCACTACAACACCCATCATTCCTGATTATTGGCCATGCTAGCTGGGGCTGATGGGAGTTGGAGTCCAAGAACATTTGGAAGGCACTACAGTGGCTACCCTTCCCTTGAGTGGAAAATTAAAATGGTGTCTCATGGGGATGGGATTAAAGAGGCAGGATTAGGGCAGGCATCTATAATGAGACCTGATAGCATCTCCCTGAGAGGACTGCACGCTGATGCCAGGCCTGATTTAACTGGGCTCTGGTTTATTTGTGACTGGCTCAAGGAAATCGAAGGTTGGATTCAAGGTCAAGGGTTGCAAGCAACAAGTTATTATTAGCCCAAAACATTAAATGACCTTACGTGGCAAGAATGTGAAACCCACCACTAACCCCCAGTTCCATCACTGCTGCTAAATGGTGCATGCTGCCACTGCCACCTAACCCCCCCCACTTTTCTGCTTCATTAGGCCTCTCCTTCTGGGCTTCTAATAGCAATAAAGCCTTTAACATTGTTAATTGCTTCCCTGTCTAAGAAGATGCTTGGGGGCAGCGGCTAGAGCAACATGAGCAGCTGTTAATAATGCTGCTCAGAACTTGTTGCCTGTGCTGCTAAAGGGGGATGAGGTGTGTGTGTGAGAGAGTGTGAGAGTGTGAGAGTGTGAGTGTGTGTGTGTGTGTGTGTGTGTGAGAGAGAGAGAGAGAGAGAGAGAGAGAGAGTATGTGTGAGTGTGAGTGAGAGAGTGTCTGTGTGTGTGTCTATGTGAGGGACTGTGTGTAAGAGAGACAGACACAGACTGTGTGTGTGAAAGACAGACAGAGAAACAGACTGTGCGAGAGAGAGCGCAGACAGTGTGAGAGAGTGAGTGAGAGAAACAGTGTGTGTAAGAGAGAGACACAGATAGTGTATGTGCATGTGGCTGAGAAAGAGAGATAAGAGTGTGTGTGAGAGAGCAGACAGACTGTGTGTGTGTGAGTGTGTGAGAGAGGGGAGGGATTTCTAGGTTCTTCAGAATCCATATCTGGTGGGGGGGCAGGGCACAGTAGGTTAAGCTAAGGAAATGCTATTGTGGGCATTGAGGCAAGCTCCACACTCCCAATCAACACATAATAGCCTCAAGCCACAGCTGCACATGCAACCCTCTTTAACAGGATAAGCAAGGATGAACGGTCCAATAAAAGTTATTATTTTTGCATGTATGAATGCATGCATGTGCAAGCTAAAGGGGATGGGCCTCATTTTGCAGCACCTTAAGTCTAGCTTACAGCCTGCCCATCCAAATATATACAGCTTCTGGCTAGTAAAAGTTTCAGCATCCCATTTAGAATCATGGGAGCATCTCTGTCACTTGTGCACTTCCTCACTCAGTTCCTTCAGAGCAGAATGAGGGGGGGCAAGGCAATTGAGCAAGCAATTGAGCGAGCAGGCGATAGGTAGGGGGAGAGAGCAGCAGTGGGGGTGGCAGAACAAGTGAGCGAGAAGGGGGCAGGTGGGGGGGAGAGCGGGGGTGGGGGTGGCAGGGCAAGTGAGCAAGCAGGGGGCAGGTGGGGGGAGAGAGCAGGGGTGGGGCATAGCAGAGTGAGCAAGCATGGGGGCAGGTGGGGAGAGAGAGCAGGGGTGGGGGTGGCAGGGTGATTGAGCAAGTGGGGGGCAGGCAGGGGGAGAGAGTGGGGGTGGCAGAGCGAGTGAGCGGGGGTCAGGTCAGGGAGAGAGCAGGGGTGGGGGCAGCAGGGCGATTGAGCAAGCGGGGGGCAGGCGGGGGAGAGAGAGGAGTGGGAGGCCAGCAGGGCGAGCACACACACATATCATCATCACTCACCTCCACAGCTCTTCACCTCCATTATGCTGCTGCCTTCTCCTCATTCATCCTTGCCCTCCAGCTTTCTCCCTTGCCCTCCACCGTCCATTTTTTTCCCCACTCCACGACCATCTGGCTTTTCACCTCCTCCCTCGTGCCTCCTAATACATAGCATAAGGGAAGAGCACTGCTGCATAGAACCCCAGTGTAAGGCACATGTCTTTCATCCACCAATCAGAGGAGCAGAAGACTTCCTCTGCTCCCCCCCAAGTAATGATCAAAAGTAACGCAGGAAATGTTACCGTTGCTGCTCAAAAGTAGGGAAATTACTAGTCGTTCTATTACTAGCAAAATGTACCCAAGTTACCCACTCATTGCTTTAAAACTCCACTCTGCAAAGTGCTCCCCCCACTCTCCTTAATGCCCCTAGTGTATGGCCGATCGAATCAGACCACCTTGGGCCTCCTTTACCTTCCACCGGCCCTTCTGATGACACTGTCGATTCTTTTGACAATGTGGAGAATCTCACAGCCTGATATAAAGTACCTCAGTCCGAAGATCTGTTATGTATAGTCTCCTGGAAAGTGGCGGGCTGGACCAATAAGGGCCCAAACCCCTCATTTTTCATGTTCCTCAACCAACATCATATAATAATGCTCCAGGAGACCTGGCTCACAAACGAACTCTATTTAAGTGGATTCGCAAATTATTTTCTTGAGGCAATTCCTAGCCCTGACGGCGGTCGGCCAAAAGGCGGTTTAGCGATATTGGTTTCTACTAAATTGGATATTATGGTACTGAGCGTAGACAGGCTGGAAAACATAGCATTGATCTTGTTGTTGAACTTGCAAAATGACCTTCTTTTGATAATTAATGTGTATCTCCCCCCACTTGCCAAATACCAATTAATAAGGGAAGTCTGGTCAAAACTACAAGAATATGTTCTTAAATCTCTGGCCAAGTTTCCCCAAGCATATGTTATTTTGGGTAGGGATTTCAACGCTAGGTCAGCCGTTAACAATGAAGCCTTATATAATCACTTTCACCTAGCTCCCCCACTATCCAATCTTCCCCCCTCCTGTTCGAGTAGACACTCTAAGGACAAAGGCTGCAATTTTGCCGGCCTTTGTTTCCTTCAAATGACCCACGTCTGTGATTTGGTTATCCTGAACGGTGGGGTGTTGGGCAACCTGCATGGCAAATTCACCTATGTCTCATGCCGTGGGGCATCTACCATCGATTATATAGCGGTCTCCCCCAATTTGGCGGAGAAAGTCTCCAGGTATTCGATAGGGTTTAGAGATGATAGTGATCATCTTACCTCTGATCTGTTCCTTTAAGTTGGGTCGCAAAAGGCTGTTTCTGGTTCGCGAACCCGCCCTTAACCTGGTGCCCGATAGAAGAAACACCTGTATCAGATGGACCCCTGCCACCGCCATTAAACTCTCCAAATCTATACACTCCGCTGAGGGTACTGGCCTCAGGAATAAGCTTCTGCAAGAAATCACCCCGTCCTCTGTTTGTACCTCATACCAGGAGCTGGTGGGGTACATAAATAATCTTTTAACCTTTAATACCCAGCCATGCTCAGGCACCCTAGAACAGATGTCAAAGCCTTGGTACGACAAGGATTGTGTCGCATTGAAGAAGACCCTGTTGTCCATCTATAGAAGCTATCGAGCCTCAGAGCTATCGGTTCTCCCCAAGGAATACCTGGCCACTAAAACTCGCTATAAGGCTTTAATAAAAGCCCCAAAAAAATCTCATCAAGAGCAGTGCTGGAAAAACTTAATAGAAGCCTCCCGCCTAAAAGACTTGAGAAAGTTTTGGAAATTGGTAGCCGTGGGTCACACGACTGCCCCCTTGAGTATCGACTACCATATTCCAGCAGGTGAGTGGGAATCATACTTTGCTGGCATATTTGCCAAGGGCCATAATCTTGACAGCCCTGTGTGGGTTGACACTCATACATTACCTATATGGCCACCGGTTCCTGTGAGACAGCCGCACTCATCGATAAACTGAAATTAGGCAAGGCGCCTGGAGTTGATAACATCACCCCTGAACTCCTTAAAAAACACCAGGATTGGTGGGCTCCTATCCTTGCGGCATTGTTCACGGCCATAGACAAACCGATCTCAACCCCTGACGATTGGCGTATGGCCATCATAATCCCTCTCTACAAGAAAGGCCAACGGACGGATCCATCCAATTATAGACCAATTAGTCTCCTCAGCGTTATAAGCAAACTATATGCAAGCCATCTTCTAGAGAAGCTTAACGCATGGATGGAGGACGAAAAAGTCCTGGCCGTTGAACAGGCAGGCTTTAGATCAGGCTGCTCCACAGTGGACCATGGACTAGTCCTTCAGCATCTGGCTGGAAAATACTCTTCTCGTAAGGGAGGGGCCTTATTTACTGCCTTTATAGATCTTAAAACAGCTTTTGGTTCCATACCCTGTGAGAGACTGTGGTTGAAATTGTTGGAGACAAACACCGATAGACGTTTGCTCTGTTTAATCTGCTCTCTGCACGAGAGGACTCAAATAAGGGTAAGATGCAACTAGGCTGGCCACTTGTCAGCCCCGATCACCACTACTAAGGGAGTAAAACAGGGCTGCGTGTTGGCTCCCTCCTTATTCAATATCTATATCAACTCGCTGACAAAACGCCTGTCAACAGTAAATTCCCATCCCCCAGTTTTGGCAAACAAACACTTAACATGTTTATTGTATGCAGACGACATTGCCCTGTTATCTCAAACGCAGGTGGGCTTATGTTGCCTACTAAGAGAACTTGCCTCCTTTTGTGTTGACGAACTTTTAAGAATTAATTATGAGAAATGCAAGGTTTTAGTTTTCTCCAGGAGGAGATATAAATATCGCTGGCGAATTGATAACCACAGCATCGACCAAGTCAATGTTTTTAGTTACCTTGGCATTGCCTTCCAGTCTTCAGGCTCTTGGAATGCGCATTCTGCGGCGACCGCACAGAAAACAGTAAAAGCTCTATTGGCCTTCTTTTATACAAAGGGTGGACAGTACATTCCAGCAGCAGCTCAGGTATTTAATGCCAAGGTGCTTCCCCAACTTCTCTACAGGATCCAAATTTGCAGTGGAGGTAATCACTCACTGTTGGAGGGGGTACAATCCAAATTTATGAGGTCCGTTCTGGGCGCCCCGAGTTGCATCCCCAATGTGACTTTACGCTTGGAACTAGGTGCTCTTCTGATTGAGACCCGTGTTTAGATGTTAAAATTCAGCTATTGGCTGAAGTTACTATTTCAACCCTTAGGACTGGCCCCACTAACTTTGGAGGATACCTTTCAATCTCAATGGAAGCGAGAAATGATCAATAAACTTGGAACTCTTGGTTTCTCACTTCCTGCGATTGGGGCATTAGGCTATATGACCGCCAAAACAACAATTATCCAACGCCTCAAAGATATTGAATTTCAGAACAACCTGAGCCTGGTTGCAGCTCTTTCGCACTGTCTTATTAATGTTAAACCTTGTATCCCTGTTACTTACATTTCAAGTTTACCTACCCCGAAACTTAGGAGAGCTTTTACCTTAGCACGATTCAATACTTTGCCCTCGGCACTATTGGAGGGTAGATATAGGGGTGTTGCATATTGTGACCGGATTTGCCCTTGTGGAGCAGAGGTGGTGGAGACTGTGAACCATGTGTTGCTCTACTGTCCCTTTTATTCCAAGCTTCGCCTCAAGCTCATTTCCCCACTTCTATCCAATTGTTCTTCGTGCTCAGAGGTTACGATTTTGCAATACTTATTGGCAGACTCAGATTCCCGGACCACTGCCAAGGTTGCCTCATTCTGCGTAGCTGCTATGGCTCGCAGGAGGGATTTAATGCATTGTGCACTAGATTAAGGCACCAGCTAGCTCAGTATGTGGACTTAGTTAACAATGTCCCTGTATTGTGATGATAATGTATTGGATTCTGTGTTCTCTGATACCCAGAGGTCTTGTAACTATAATTGCTGGTCTTGGACCGTAATAAAGATTTTACTTACTTACTGCTTTAAAAAGTAATAAATTACAAGTAACTTGCTACTTGTAATGAGTTACTTCTAAGCTCTGTTCATGTATATCCCCCCTTTCTTCCAAGGAGCTCAAGTTGATGTACATGGTTCTTCCCCCAATATAATCCTTGCAACAGCCCTGTGAGGTAGTTTGGGCTGAGAGGCTATGATTGGCCCAAGGTCACCCAGTAAGCTGCTTGGCTGAGTCAAGACTTGAATCCTGGTCTCTCAGGTCCTAATCCACTGCCTACCAACTGAGAAAAAGGAGAGCTAAAGACCAGACACATTTCTCCTGTACACGGGTGTTTCCTCAACATGTGCAGATGAGGACAGAGAGAAGAATTAGAGGTTAAACCACTGATAGAAGCTGCAGAGCTGCCAGCCATTGTCAGCATGGTCATGTCCCTGCAGAGGCCCATGAACTGGCAGAGGACTGAACAATAGAACTCGTGGATATCCAGTGAAGGTGAATGTTGGAGAATTTAGGGCAGGCAAAAGAAAGTACTTCTTCACACAGCACATATTTATACTATGGAATTCGTTTCCACAAGAGGCAGAAGTAGCCACCAACTTGGATGGCTTTAAAAGAGGATTAGACAAATCCATGGAAGATGAGGTTATCAATTGCTAATAGCCGTGATGACTGTGCTCTGCCTCCACAGGCAGTATTCTTCTGAACACCAGTTGCTGGAAACTGAAGGAGGAGAGAATTCTCTTGTGCTCAGGTCCTGCTTGTGTGCTTCCCTTCGGCATTTGGTTGGTCACTGTGAGAACAAGATGCTGGACTAGATGGGCCATTGGGGTGATCCAGCAGGCTGTTCTTATGCTCTTAAGTAATCTCCCATTTTCCCATTGGGGAGGGGGGTGTCTCACAATAAAGCATAACTCTCAGGCTCCTTTTAGCCCTGTTATAGCACCAAAGGTGCTGAAAAGAGTGCAAGAGAGTTGTGCCTTCTCCATTTGGCACCTCTCCCCAACAGGTGACCCCAGAGAGGCCTTTGGGGCAGAGGTAAGCAGCACCTTGGCTCTTCTCCTGCAGGAGTCCTACACTTTAGCCCCAATAGCACTGGCCTTCTTCAGGCCTCTCAAGACGGCCTTCTGATTTGTGCTCATGATGTTACAGGGGCAGTTGTTGTCCAGCCCAGAGCCGAAAGAATGAGGCTGGAGCGTGTGTGCAAGTAAATCTCGTTTTATTAGAGTAATGGATACATCAAAAGCATTGCGCTTCATAGGACCCTATGCTAACTCACTAAAGTCCCTAACTAAACTCTAGACATGCTCTGCAGCGTGTGAAGGAAGTTGACTCAGCGACACCCCCCTGGGAGCAGCAGTCTTATATAGGAAATGTTTTCGAACGTAATCTTTGACTCTTTCGTACCTCCTGTCTTTGCCCTGTCCGTTTCTCGTGGCGGCGGGAACGAGGAGACAGGGGCCGCGCCTCCACTTGCTCATCCGAAGACACCTGCTCCCGAACAACAGGCTCGAGGTCAAGAGGCGGTGCCTCATTGGAATCCTCCTGGGAACTGCTTGGGAAAGGAGGAGCTGGCACTGCTTCTGAAACTTCCTCCCACAAGTTCTCTGCATCAACTGGAGGCGGTGCGCTCGGCTCCTTGGAAAGGGCATTACTCATGGGAAATGGCTGAAGAGCAGGTGGCCCCCCTCCCGCACGCTCCTGCTCAGACACAACAATCCCCAACTCTGCTTCTTCTGACTGCGGAGGCATCTGAAATTCATGCCTCCCCCCTTCCTGTCCCTTCTGAGTTGGCTGCAGCGTAACAGTTGTATATGATCCTATTTTCAATACTGTTTGCGCCTGCAAAAGTTTTGGGGTGATCATACGACTTCATTTCCTATCACTGCATGTCTTGTAACTTCCTACTGAAATCTGGTAGGTTTTTTTATACCACAAATGTTCTGGTGCTGTTGTTGTTGTGCCATGTTTGTTGCACTACAGCACTGGAGTGCCCCTCCAGACAGAAACAAGGTAGTAACATTTGGGAAGCATTGCAGAACAGCTAATATATGTGTTGACAGTCCAGTATATCTCCACCACTAATGCACTATTATTGCATAGGTGATATGTTGCAGAATCCACCCACAAAACAAAACAAATCTAGTCTGGAGAGCTCCTTCTTAACACTAACCTGACAAGACAAGGAGAAAGTGAAGCAAAAGCCACAGAAGCAGCTGGAGCCGTGGTGTAGAGGGTAAAAAGTAGCCTGCAATAGCAGGAGAGGCACACTGCAAGGGGCAACTGACAACCTTGTGCCTAAAGACCCATAAAAGCATATTCTTTCTTCAATTGTTTTGTATAATTGAAAAAATTCTATAAACAGAATTTAAAAATAAATACATAACAAAACCTGTTTTAGAAAGCTGATTTGCAAACCCTGGTTAAAGTTAACCATGGTTTACACCAATGCTGCACCATAGTTAATGCAAACTAGGGAAGGAAAGGGAAATTTGCACAAGTAAGGGGAGGGGGGAACCCAGCCCACAACACACTTCTACTACCCATGGTTAGGAAATCAGTAGCTTTATATCTGCACTAGGCCACAGCTTTAGCCCACACATACTTTTCCTTCTCTGGGTTCTCTTAAAATAAAACTGCTACAAAATTTAGTTTGGTTGCATATAAGATGACTCTATACTAATCTTTGGGTTATAAGAAATTTTACCTTTCTGCAATTTAAGATTTATCTTTCTGCAATTTAAGATTTATCTTTCTGCAATTTAAGATTTGCAATTTAAGATTTGTTATTATCTACATAAAAAGTAAAATAATAAGTCCTATATACTCCTAGCAATAAGTGCCATGGAGTTTGACAACTGCAATCTAACAGCTTTGAGAAACTACTAGGTTCCAATTCAATCTAAAAACCTACCATATATAACATTAAGTGAATTAACTTTTTTATGACTATGACCTTAGGGAGGGACCAGCACTCAATGGTAGAGCCTATATTTCAGTCATTGGCATCTCCAGTTAAAAGAATCAGGTAGCATCAGATGATGTGGAAGATTGTGGGGGAGTTGCTGCTAGTCAGAGTATACCAGGCAGGAGGAATCAGTAGCCCTCCAGATGTTGCTGAACTACAACTTCCATCATGCCCAGGAATTGATTGTGCCGGCTGACACTGATGGAAGCTGGAGTCCAGCAACATCAGGAAGGCCACAGAATCCCTGGAGTAAACAATACTGAGCTAGAAGAAAACAAGAAGCCTGACCTGACAAGGCAGCTTCCTATATTCCTATAAGCTCCATATTTATTTACAGTGACCACCATCTGGAAAACCTGTTTTGTGCACTCAAATTGCCACCCTGGGCTCCTGCTGGGAGGAAGGGCGGGATATAAATCAAATAATAAACAAATAAATGGATACTTTCATGTGGCCAGTGGGAATTATGGCTTCCTTTTTTCCTTTGGCCACCACTTTTGCATGCTATATTTAGTTTAGAACCAGTCGTGAGTTTCTAAAGCAATTTGTCATGCAGCTCTGAGGGGAGGGGGATGGCGGTAATGAATTCTCTGGTGGGTCAAGGTACTGCCTATCTTGAGCCATAATGAACAGAATTATATCTGATGCATAAGCAACAACATTTAATTACACCTATGATTTAATTTGGACACAATTCACTTGCACTGTGGCTGCAGAGCCTGCAAATTGAAGGCTCCAACACACACACACACACAAATGAAGACAGCACAATGGATGTTGGGAGGAATGTCAATGATATCTATCTGTTCCTCTCCATGCCTTGCAAATTCATTATTCTCTATGAAAGGGAGAGGGATGGATCAGGATAGGAAGGGTCTGTGCACAGACCTTAGACCAGGGGGTAACCAACTGGTGTTATCCAGCTGTTTTAGACTACAACTCCTATCAGCCCCAGTCAGCATGGCCAAGGTCAGGGATGATGGGAGTTGTAGTCCAAAACAGCTGTGGGGCACCATGTTAACTATCCCTTCCTTAAGACTCTTGTTTCTTCTCTCTCCCATCACAATGCTTTCATGGCATGCATGTCCATGAATATTTGTAGCTACAGGTGAAAGCCCTGTTATGGACTATGCTCATTTTAAGTACATGATTTCCAGATACAAAATGAAAAATACAAAAGTTCTAAAGTGACAGCAACAGAATCAAAATTTGCTACATCAATAAATGTGGTGGTTATAAAATAAAAAGTGAACATTTTTCATTCTGAAAGTATTGGCTTTTATAAAAATATTTTATTGCCCCCATTATTCAACTCAAGCCCTGTCAATTTATGAATCAGCACCATGACACCACTCTGTTGCAGACATCTAATAATTTCCTTCAGACCTCATAAAATGACATCTGTTGAAGGCTGACGCTGACTCAGAACCTTGCACTCCACATTCAATGTAGTCCTCAATTTCAGACATTGAACTCTAACAACTTCCCTTTGATTTTCACCGTATTAGTTTTCAAGGTGTGATTTTTATCAACTTACTTATTTCTGCTGAGCACCTTAACCAAAATAATCAGCCTCACCCATTTTCTGCCTCCTCCAAGAAAACCCAAAACTTTTTTTTGGTATGTATCTGGCTAGAAAGCATCATATTTTTGTAGTTATGTTGATTCTATGCCACTTTTTAAAAAAGGATTGAAACTGAAACAGATATTTTTTTCATCATCTGTCTTAGAAAAATATCATGGCACTTTGTAGTCTTCAAAACCCAAATGTACAGAATTTCAGTCAAACACAAAAGGCCAGAAATCTGTTAAAGGAAATGGACAAAGGAACCACTTTCAGTTTCTAATTTAAATACAGACTTGATTGTGTTCCCTATGAAAAGTACACTAACAAGGCAGGAGTATCTCTAATGGAAGGAACTCCCAAGTGGTTTATATGCTGCATTAAGAAACAGCTATAGGCCAGCTCTCTGACCCATCCCTTGGCCATTTGATCAGTAGAGAGATTGTGACGGATTATCCCTGTGAATGCCTGTTCATACAAAACCAGGTTGTCCACAATCATCAAATGATTATATCGTTTTAGGATATTTTAGAGAATGTTTAAGTCCATTGTTTATTTATAAGATTTAATGTTATTTATTTTATTTTATTTTAAAGCCCTATTCTAAGATTCAGCCCAACTGTCATGAGCCATGCTGGGAGGGGGCAGATAGATGAGGGTGAAACAGATTATGAGAACTTGGACTGGGAACCCAGAGAGGGGGCAAGAAGCGGGGTGGGCTCACAGGGCTCCCCAACCCCTGTCTTTGACAGCTCAGCCCCCTCAGCTCCTGACCCCGCTGCAGAAGCACCACCTGGCCCATCGGACACTCTCCAACTGGACACACCACCACCAGAGACTCAGCCTTGCACGTAAGATGTTTCCCAGCCGAGCACTGCCCACCTTCCCATGCCCAAACTGACAGTTAGTAGCCCCCTTCCATTGGAGTGGAAAGCTGAGATCAAACCATCTTCGCCCTGCCACAGAGACGCTTGAGGCGGGAAGTTCAACAGGCTGAGCTGAGGTGGAGCCTTTGTTTACACGCACTCGGGGGGGGGGGACCCTGTTACTGAGTCAACGTCCTAGAGTTGCGAAGTCATGCTTAGTCAGTGCTAGAGCAGAGCTGAGTTCCTAGAAAGAGTAGCTAGGTTAATGAGGCGAACTGCATTGGATGTATCTATTACTTTAATAAAAAGAGAAAAAGCCACAGCTGAGTCTGAATCCCTCAACTTCAGGCAGGACACAAACACATGGGGGCACAAACTATGTAGGGGGCTTTGAGCTGGAGCCACCAACTCTCTCTCAATACCTCCATGTTTGCCAGGCTTGCCTCTTCCCCTCTTGACCTTCGCATTGCAGGAGTGGAGGGAGAGGAACCAGCACATGCAGGATCACTGGGTATGGACACAGTCCCTACACAGTTTGTGCCCCCACACTTTCAGATGAATTCCTGAACAGAGAATAAATCAGTCACATCTCTGCCCAAAGGACACCCAAGGTAATGAACAACATTAAAAATCCACAATGTCCAAAAAATTACTGCAACACAAACCTATGAATCCTGAAGTAAATCCCAGTGGTTTGGATCCTAATTCCCCTCTCATGCATGGAACAGAGTTCTAGGGGCTCCTTCTATTTGCGGTGCCCTGAGTTCCTGAAGGTTAGGGAATCCCTGGTAATATTAGAGGATACAGCGTGGAGGGATGCAGATAGGAGAGGAATCTTCACATGCAGAGAAGCAACTTATAATTCTAGGCATTGTTATATGAGGCTTGCTTGCTAAGATGTATTTAAGATTGCAGCCTTAGTCAACTGATTGGTTAGTTAATCAAAGCATTTTAATTGATTAAGAAGGTTAACTAAATTAATCAGGGAACAGTTATTTTTTTAAAAAAAAGTTAATTATTTTGAAGACAAGAACTTGCAAAAACTGCAAGTGGCAGGTGCCAACTTAAAAAGGTATTCCTGTCCTATCAGAAACACGCAATGGAATGCCTTTTCTAGGAAAACACCTATTGCAAGGCAGCATTAAAAGCACTTAAGAGCAAAGAACATATGCTGTATTTTCATAAATATTGTTTTATTCATATGCAAATATATGCAGATTGAATTGACTAAGGCTACAATCCTATGCATACTTACTAAGGAGCAATTCATACTGAAATCAATCAGATTTACTTTTAAGTAAGCATGTTGTACTGTAACATGTCTTTAAATCAAAAATAGCCCTACCCCCCACATAAAAAACCCCAGCACACTAAAATGAAATAAATGCATTAAAACAAAAAACTAATAATCAAAGCAGCAGCAGCAGCATACAGATAATACACTGGAACCTGACTATGTTAATTGCACTTAGTTCCAGTTGAAATCATTGTGAAAAATAAGCCTGGAAGAGGGCGTAACAAGGCTGTTTCTATCTCAGAACCAGGCCTGAAGCCAGACTGGAATGAATCCAATAATTAGGTTCATCAAAGACCATCTAGAGCTACATGGCAGCTGCCCACTCCCTCACCTTGCCCTCCAAAAGGCAAATTCAAGACTGGGTGGTAATTGTCTGAAGTAGTAGAGTCTAAACTGAACTTAGAGAGCCAGTGTGGTGTAGTGGTTAAGGTGTTGGACTACGACCTGGGAGACCAGGGTTTGAATCCCCACACAGCCATGAAGCTCACTGGGTGACCTTGGGCCAGTCACTCAGACTCAGAGGGAGGCAATAGTAAACCCCCTCTGAATACCGCTTACCATGAAAACCCTATAGGGTCACCCATAAGTCGGAATCGATTTGAAGGCAGTCCATTTCATTTTTTCAAACTGAACTTTCTTAGGAGCAGCCTCACCAGCGCCTCCTTGAGGCAGCTAGCGACTACCCCCACATTAAGGGAAACATTTACTATTTCCAGCATCCAAACACTCAGTCCCACCCTCAATGCTCTCACCAGCCAAGATGGGCAAGGATAAAGCAAGCAGGTGGCAGGCCTCACAGCTCCAAGCTGCCTGTGCACTATTCAAGAAAAATACCTGTAAAGAATCCACCTCAACACTGCTAGACACCACCTCTGACTCTGTATCAACAACAGCGTCGATTTAGTTGATTGATTTGTTAGATTAATCAATTTAAAATGTGACCTCAATTAATCTGGCAGCAATTTGAAACAAGCCACAGCTCACTATGTCTCAACTTGGGAACTAGCTCAGGGACAGGGAATTTTTAGTTGTTGACTGTTACATTCCCTTGGAGAATAATTGTCAGGGACCGCATGCCATCAGTGGGTGGGGCTGAAGGTGGTGGTGGGCAGGACGATATCTTTTCTGTTTCTGCCACTCTTCCTCCCCCCCTTTCCCTGCCAGTTCGGGGATGGCCAGATTACTCTTTTGAAAGGTTTGCTGAGTCTTTTTCCATTGCTCCATCCATTATGGCTCCCCTCCCCCGCTGCCCTCCTACTCTCCCTCCTTCATGAAATTCAGCTGAGGACTGCATAAAATTGGGCTGAGGGCCAAACATCCCACACACACACACACTCTAGTTAGTGAGAGTAAGCCCTGGTCAAACCATGGTTTCTAATCCTGGTCTGTTAATGAACTGGAGTTTAAACAAACCACTGTTAAATCAGAAGCAGAAACTTCCGATCTCCACTTCTGAAGTGTAAAAATGGGGAACAGATGGGATGAGATAAAGGTGCAGGATCTCAAGTCTTCCCATGGCAGGGTAGCCAAGGTGATACTCCCCAGGTGCTGTTGAATTCCATCAGTCACCATGACCAACAGTCAGGGATAATGGGAACTAGTAGTTCAGCAACATCTGGTAGTCACCCACATTGGTTACTCCTGATTGTAGGCAGAAACTATGGTTACCCATTAATTCTGAACCAAGCCTGTTTTTTATCAGTTCTGTGCCCAACTCAAAATGCAATGCCCTTTACTTGTCATTAGTATGACTTCTAGAGTTATTATGACAGGGGAAAGAAGGATAAAAGATTCATAATAGAAATGTATGATTCATAATGGACTATTTTCATGCCATATTTAGAGTCTCCATTCCAAATACTGCCAGCTAAAAGGATAGAGAAGTGCTGTAATATTTATGCCAGAATGTGAAAATTATTCAAAACTACTTCAGAAGTGTGTGCCACAATATGCATGAAAGGCACTATTGCGATACCAGTTCAAATGAGACAGTAGCATTCATTGGCTTAAAGTGTCTGCCTTGCAGGGAACAGAATTATTGTATCTTTCATGCTGTCTCTCAATAAGATCCTATTGAAAACAAAAGAAAGGTCTATTTAGGACACAAACCTAATGTTATGGGACTTACATAAAGAGGTACTTCAGTGCAGCTCAATTCCATCGTTGCAGCATCTACAAACAGAGTAAACCAAAGTAATTATCACACACTTAATCCAAGGCATTGACTCTATTCTGTGCACTGTTCAGAGACCAACACTAAAGCCATCGGAATTGATCTCCAAGTAAGGAATTTCCTAGCATCTGTAAAAGCCATTGCTCCATTTGTCCATAACAAAGGGAACATGGCAGGTACAAAGGTGGAACTACAGAAAAAGTTATACCAATTTAAAAATGGATTACATTTAAATATATTTGTATATCATCAATATATATTTGCTTCACTTTCCATGAGATTACATATTATAAACCTGTATCTTAGAATATTTGAGCTCCATATATTGTTAGCAAGAGTTTGGATAGGATACTTTCAGGAAATGTGTTTGGTGGAAAATCTATGGATCAATTTTTTTCCACTCTAGTTTCCTTCACCACAGGTGTTAGTATGTTCAACAAGTTTAATTCTTCAATTAATGGTTCCTATACATTTTTCATTTGTCAGAATTATCATTATGTTGTACTTTTTTTAATTAAAAAGGTCCTTTTTTGGTAGGGCTGCATGCTTTTGTCAACAGAATAATCAAACATACTCTGAGTAAAGTATTGCTCTGAAGTTATGTTTCAAAATAAGTTTAGAGAAGTCTGCGGTTCAACTATTATTGAACATAACATTCATTCTGTCATTTTGCCTGGTACCTCGCCCACCATTTTGCACAAGCTCTTATAATGCTTCACAGCACGCCTGGATGGTTGCTTGCACATAGGAATGGGTGAATCTGTCAATTTCGGATTCTCTCCATTATTACTTTTCCAATCTTAAATTCAGTTCTTCATATTTCCACCCTAGTATATGCATTTTTGTACATACTACTCAGCTGGACAACTACATTGCAAAATTTGGAGAAGTGTGAATTTGGAACTGTGGCTGTGTTTTTGTTCGCATATTGTTTCAAAAAGTGTGAAATAGGTGGCTGTATCTTTAAATGCAAACTGAAGCAAATTTCTCACAGGTAGGCTAAAGTAGGAGCCTCCTGTTTTGAATAACAAGCTGGCTAGAGCTCTTTCCTCCTGTTCAACTGCTTAAGGAGAGTTCCAGCCTGCTTTTCCAAAACCTTCCTGGAAAGCAGAACATGGTATACTTAATTTCATTCAGGGAAGGGGGTTTGCTTCTTTAGCCTCTTTCCCAAGAGTGACATAGACTTGACCAGCCTTTCCCAACCTTTGGGTCTACAACTCCCATCAGCCCCAGCCAGCGTGGCCAATGGTCAGGAATGATCTGAAGTGCAGTCCAGCAACATCTGGGGACCCAAAGGTTGGGAAAGGCTGGATTAGACCTTAGGGTTCTTGCTTGTCAGGATCAGCTTACAGGAAAGAGTTCCAGCCTGCTGTGCTGATCCATTCCAGCAGCAAATCTACTCACAACCACAAGTTGCCCAGTAGTTTTGCTGTTCAACACGGCATGCTGAGGCATTTACTCAGGTGTAACTCCTGATCTGCAAACGTTCAAAGAGCAATGGAAAGAGATCTGAAGCTCCTCACCTAAGGGCAAGGAATAACATTTCCAGGATGTGCTGAACCGTAATATTGAGTTTTCAGCTAGGTAAATCATTCTCAGTTTAACATGAATAAATAGCTATAAGTCATTATTTTTATTTATTTTATTTATTTAGTTTAATTTATATACCGCCCTAATCCCGAAGGCTCTCTGGGCGGTGTACAAAAAGATAAAAACAAGCACAATATATAAATACAATAAAAAAAAAAAAAAACAATAACGAACCAAACAACATCCAAAATACGGAAATGCTGTTTAAAATACACTTTAAAATGCCTGGGAGTATAAAAAGGTTTTCACCTGGCGCCGAAAAGATAGTAGCGTCGGCGCCAGGCGCACCTCATCAGGAAGACTGTTCCACAGTTCGGGGGCCACTACTGAAAAGGCCCTGGTTCTAGTCATCACCCTCCGAGCCTCTTGATGGGATGGTACTCGGAGGAGGGCCTTAAACAATTTGTGTTCCTCCTTCCATCACAGCCACAATGGAGATCCTCAAAAATATTTTATTTGAAATTAATTCAGTGGGGTGGTAAAATTTGGAATGGTTTATCATTTAATGGGTATGTGCTATGCAAAACATTCCCAACAGCAATAAAATAAAATCAGACCTGAAATAGAAAGTCTGCCCTAAAAGACATCATCTCAGAAATGGATTTCCATATTTTCCAAAATCATTATGCTTCTGTTTTGCACAGTCTATTATTTCATTCCATGCAGCATGCAATGAGTCAGATACTGTTTAAACATTTCTTCTCCTACGGATGTTGGCATTAGGCCGTACTGCCTAAGGATATTTTCATCAGGTCTGGAAAGTTACAAGCATTTGTTTTGAGAAGCAGTCTTATCTGCCATGTCTGGCCTGAGAGAGCAGACTTGAAGGTCAGACAGGTTGTCATGGTAACGGGAGATAACAGCTGGGAAAGTTGTAACAGAGTCTATGTGTTGCTTTTCTTCTGAATTATGCCTCTGAGCTGAGAGGCTGTGTCTTTATGTTTATCTATGGAGAGAGATGTACCAGAAGGGGGGTGAGAAGAATCTCTACATGTATTTACTCTTAAGCCTCTGGCCTTAATGTCTTGCAATAAAGACTCTTAACATGCTCTGAGGATGTTTCTTGCTCAACTTAACTCCAACGTAATGTATGCTGTTTCTCACAACAACGCACACAAGCCAACAGTGGTAGCAGAGGATGGTTACGCTCCACAGAGCATTACACGGGAGTAAGTTGCTGGTCTGAACGGCAGACGGAGTTCCAGAGAGGGCAGCTTGATTGATTGAACCAGACGGAGGTGAGCAACATGGCTGTAAACCTGTCTGGGGGAGGCTTGCCGATGGAACGACTTAATGAGAAGAATTTTGCCAGCTGGAAGCCGAGGATGTGGGCTTTGCTGATAACAGAGGATATATGGGACGTGATTGAAGAAAAAACCCCGGCGGTATTGACCGCGGCCTGGAAGCGTCGAGATCAGAGGGCGCAGGCGTTTATAATCTTGGCTCTATCGGATTCTCTACTGATGTGTGTGAGAGATGAGCCGTCAGCTAAAAAGATGTGGGACGCGTTGCAGGAATTGTCCCAGGAATGGCAGAGGAGGCAGGAGGCGCTGAGAGCCCAGCCGGTGGGAGCTGTCAGAAGCAAGGAGGAGAAATATGCCGAACCGGAGCAGGCTGCCGAAAGCAGACAGGAAAACAAGTGGGAGCAGCAGCGGCTGAAGTCTTGTTTTGCCAGTGGAGCTCGTGGGCATCTCCGTAAAGATTGTGCAATCAAGCGAAACTCCAGGGACGGAGGCTTGAAGCAGGGAAGTGTGAACCTTGTTTGTAAACAGAAGTCTAAAGACTTGGAACAAATTAACTTTATTGTCGACAGCGGAGCAAGCCATATATTAATTAAAGACAGGAGTCTGTTTTACACGTCTACAGATGAGCAGGACTTTGTTTTACTTGCTGATGGATCACGGAAATCCGTAAAAGCTAAAGGTCTGATTAAATCTGACAAACTTGGAATAATGTCAAACTGTTTGTTCGTTCCGGACTTGGCTCATAATATTTTATCAGTGGGCAAACTGGTGAGTTGTCAATTTTCAGTCTGGTTTGATAAAGGAAAATGTTGGGTGCAAAAAGGAGAAAATGTTGTCTGTCAGGGTTTCATGACACAAGGGCAGTTTAAAATGACCATGGGTGTGAAGTGTGCTGATGCCTTGAGTTTAATGGGGCGGAAAGGGAATGACCGCCAGAGCTGTAAGATGACAGCTGTTAAAAGCACACAGCCACAGTATTCATGTAATGCAGTCAGGCTGATGCCTGAAAGAGTGCATTGCAGCCGAGTTTACAAGCCACAGGGTAAGAGACGTGGCAAACATGCACCTAGACCACAAGAGAATGCATGTTTCGGAGTTTGGTGTCCAGAGGCACAGCAGTTAATTCTGAGCAGAAGCATTAAAGTCTCAGAGGAGCCTTGGGCTCAGGGGGAGACGGTCCTTCTTACAGGAACAAATGACACACAAACACGAACACAGTTTGGGCCAGATGCTGACATTACAGTGGAGGGTGCGCAAATGCCTCTCAGAGATGCTTTGAATGAGCTCATTTCTGGAAAACGCAGATCGAAGAAACGAAAAGCTGAGGAAATGGAAGCTCCTGTGCAGGTTGTGCCAAGCACAAGCACAAATGGGGGGGCAGAGAGAGCCAAGGCTCTGGTTCCTTTAAGACGCTCCACGAGAGCGAATTTAGGCAAACCGCCTGACAGATTTACTGTGGGATTAATAACAAGTCCTGGAATGAATAAAGTTGTAGACATGGATCCTGAGACACTTTATTTGACATGTGTTGAACCAAAGTTTGATTGAACAATGTTTTAGCTAAATGTACAGAGAGTTTCTGAAATGTACTGCTATGTACTGAGATGTAAGTTTGAACTGTACTGAACTGAAAATGCAATGTACTGAAATGTATTGCAAGAGGTATTGTAGAAATGTATGACTGTATGACTATGTATTATGGAGATGTATTTCATGTGTATTTTGCAGTCTTAATGGAAAAAAGGGAGGCTGTTGGGCTGGTGACCAGTAGGCATTACTGTCTCTAGTAGTTTTCCATGAAGCCTGCAAGTGTGAAGACGTAACTGTGGTTAAAGAGGAGTTATGTCTTTGCCAGTCTGGGAACGGACAGTGAAGGCCGTTGCTATGGTAGCCATCTGATAACAGCTGGGAAAGTTGTAACAGAGTCTATGTGAGTTGTTGCTCTTCTGAATTATGCCTCTGAGCTGAGAGGCTGTCTTTTGTGTTTATCTATGGAGAGAGATGTACCAGAAGGGGGGTGACTGAAGAATCTCTACATGTATTTACTCTTAAGCCTCTGGCCTTAATGTCTTTCAATAAAGACTCTTAACATGCTCTGAGGATGTTTCTTGCTCAACTTAACTCCAACGTAATGTATGCTGTTTCACACAACAACGCACACACACCAACAAATCTACCTCTACGATTTCCGCTACAACAAAACAAAACTCTTTTGACAAGATCCCTTGTTTCTATAAGGCAGCCTTAACGAACATGGTGCCCTCCAGATGTTCTTGATTACAACTCCCATCAGCCCCAGCCAGCACATTGCAAGGCTGGCCAAAGGCTGCTGTAAGAGCTAATTCACACATTACATTACTTAACTACATGGAAGTAACCTCCATGTGAGGGGGAGCCCAATGCAAACTTTCTTTCCACCACAAGGACATTATTCAGGCAGACAGAAATAGTAGCTACCCAATCAATATACTTGCAGCAAAGAGACCACTTATGCTGTGCAGAACTCCCATTGCTCAGTGGCAGAGCATCTGCTTTGCAGGCAGAAGGTCCCAGCTTCAATCCCCAGAATCTCCAGGTAGGGTTGGGAGAGTCCTCTGTCTGAAATCCTGGAGAGCCACTGCCAGTCAGTATAGGTGATACTGAGCTAGGTGGGCCAAACGCCAGCTTCAGTATAAGACAGCTGCCTGTTTTGTTCCTATGAACTCCAAACAACAGAAAAAACTTTTCCCCCTCTGCCAAGATCACCACCAGGCAGGCAAGATGTACTGAGTGTAGTGTCCCCTATTATTATGGTGGCCTCTTACACAGATTGCCAAAAAAAGAGGAAATATGTCACCAAAAAAGAAGACAAAAGAGGATGCAGACTTGCATAAATTGCACGTATGCTAATTTGTATGTACAGATGCATATTTTAAAATATTTACTATATTTACTATTATTTAAGTAGAAATACAGTGTACACCATGTACCTATATGACTGCTCAGTCTCCTGTCCAGGTGCTAACTACTTATGGGCAATTTCAAGGTCTTCAGAACTTCACATGCACAGAGGCAAACCTAATGAAGTGCTTATGTTTGGGGGTTTTCTCATGAGATTGGCAGAACATAGCAGTGGCCAAATCAACCTGCCAAGTTGGCACCAGTTTGCCAAGTTTGATTTGACCATTGCTATCTGGATTTCCTGTTACGGCATATAGTACTTTTAAGGCATTCTCTTAATTTATATACCCATGACCCTCAGCTGTTAGGCCCTGAACGATTAGGGAGCCCATCCAGCCACCAAAAGCCATTGTTGCCATCTTGGTCCCCACTTGGCACAGAAAGGGCCCAACCATGTTGTCTTTCTCTGTGAGGTGTAAGAATACAACATAAGAGACTCAGGGGCATGTGCCCTTCACAAACTGTACCATATCCCTCACAGGGGGTGATTCTGATGTCAACTGGGCAGTGAATCTACTCCAAGTTCTAGTCTGAATTTTCAAGGAGCTGTCCAAGGCGCGAAAACTAAACTAAAGCCCACAGCAGATTAACTGCACCACTGAGTCAGAACCACCTATCCCCACTGCTTACAGAAGGCACCCTTCATCAAGATCCCTAAAAAGGTTTCTCTCACTGCATAAATCCTGGAGTTATGATCCTACAGCATAGGCATTTGGAAACTAATATTTGCTTTATCTTGCATTGCCCCAGTAATATTTGGGATTTTCTTTTCTAAACAGAAATGAAAATTAAAGAGTCAGGACAATGTACACACCACAATATGACACAAGGGAAAAAGAAAAAAAGGGAGCAGAACATGAGTTACTAAATATATAATTCAGTCACCTGAACTTTATTTTAAAAATAGGGGGGAAAGCAGATTTCTAGCTGGTATGGCTGAAAATAAATGCTTGGAAGTGCATGGTTATTTCTGATTTAAAACCCGGGGGGGGGGGAGCTCAGTAAGGTGCCCAGTGGGATAGACCAAGAGTTGGGCTTCAGAACTTGGCATAGATTCACGATCCTCTCCAAGACTAGCAGAATTATGAAATTTTGTTTGATTTGCACATCTTATATAGAATTCACTAATAGGCAAAAAACTTTGCGGTTTAAGAATGTACCTATAGCCCACAGATATTTCTACCAAACTTTAAAAAGCAGGGAAATTGGGCAGCTATAGTGAATGCACCAGGGGAGCAGGAGACCTGAACTCCTCTCTGAGATATTGGACTGCCCTACAAAGTTGTCAAAATGCAAACACAATTTGGGTTGGTCTTTCACAGTCCAATCCACTTGCTGTGTAGCTTGGAAGAATTTGGTAACGTGCCTCTGAGCATATGGTGAGTGGTGGCAACACCTGCCATCTCCAAAGGTGGAGAATTATATTTTTGTATGTTTGTTGGTGTTCTTCTTACTTTGCTTCTTTCCTGTGTTACTAATGTTTCTACAGAGAATCTAAACTAGAAAATTTTATTTCCCTCATTATTCATCCTAGAAATCTGTGTCAAATTTATTTTTATTAATTTCAAAGCCTTTTTATTGGTCAATGTCATATGATGGTGAAGATAGCCTTTTTTGTTTCAAATTGGAGGTTATGGTCTATTTCTATTTTGGGTGCATTAACAGTTGGACCTGAAACTGCAGTTTAATGTAAAATCAGACTGATTACAATATGCTGCTACTTTAGCAATGACTCTAGTTGTTGGAAAAAAGAGGATGCATGTTTTCAGCCTGCTATGTTTAAACCACTTTATTTAAGGCAAGGTGTTCACGATCAATTAAAAACATAGAGCACACCTAGAATTTTGCTAGAATATATTTCACCTCCCACTGTTTTATCTTGTGCAAATTGCGACACTTCTGAGGTCCACTGGAGACTATTTTGCAGAAGTCAGTGCCATTATTCCACAATTATGTTTGGAGTTTTTTTAGTATAAATTTTGCAAAGTGTTGCTGTACTTCACATATTCATAGAAACAAAAGCAAAAAAAAATGATTTCCTATAGAAAACTTCACTAAAATTGCAAAGTAAATCAGACATATTTAAAGTGACCATCTGAACTATATCAACTGTCTTAATAATGTTGCTTCCTCCCTGCTAAAACAAGATCAGCACAGGACATATCTTCTTTCTATTATTTGGGCTGATTACAGATGTTGCCACCACTCACCATATGCTCAGAGGCACATGTTACCAAATTCTTCCAAGCTACACAGCAAGTGGATTGGACTGTGAAAGACCAACCCAAATTGTCTTTGCATTTTGACAACTTTGTAGGGCAGTACAATATCTCAGAGAGGAGTTCAGGTCTCCTGCTCCCCTGGTGCATTCACTATAGCTGCCCAATTTCCCTGCTTTTTAAAGTTTGGTAAAAATATCTGTGGGCTATAGGTACATTCTTAAACCGCAAGGTTTTTTGTCTATTAGTGAATTTCCCTGCTTTTTAATCCGGGAGGTAAGAAATGGGATCCGTGCAAGTTTGCTGAGAATGGATTGATCATTTGCATGCTTATTGAGTTAAGTGGGATTTACACACACACACCAGGCAATCATGCTTAGGATAGGTGAAACTGACCACAGGGGATGGGGAAGGGAGGAGGGAGGAGGGGGAGGAGAGAGGGGTGGAAAGGCAGAGGGGAGGACTGGGATGGGAGCAGGCAGGAGGGGGAGGGGAGAAGGACAGATGTGGTCGTTTGCATGTTTATTGAGTTCAGTGGGATTTACTTCCGTGCAATCATGCTTAGGATAGGTAAAACTGACTGGGGGGGAGGGACGGAGGGCTGGAGTGGGCAGGGAAGGCGGAAGAAGGAAGAGGGGAGGAGAAAGGGAGAGGAAAGGGGAAGGAGGGAAAAGGCAGGTCTGATCATTTGTATGATTATTGAGTTGAATCGGATTTACTCCTACGCAATCATGATTAGGATAGGTAAAACTGACCAGGCTGGGCCTGGCAACCAAGATGTCTTTTGTATCTTTCACAGTTGGGCAGGGGGAAGGGACAATTCTACCTTGTGGTTTTTCCCATTACAATGTTGCAAGAACACCGGCAGTTGGCTGACTTTCTCTTCTACTAAAGATACAGGATCAGTCTCAGGCCCTGAACCTGGCAACCCTACCTACCACCCAAATTTAAAACAAAGCTGTCCCTGGCCACATCCACACCAGGCCTCTATTACACTTTGGACAATCATTATTTATTTATCTATTTATTTAGTGTATTTAAATACTGCCCCATAGCCAAAGCTCTCTGGGCGGTTTACAATAACTAAAAACATTAAAAACAAATGTACAAATTTAAAAACAATTTAAAACAATTTATCATGGCTTCTCTCAAAGCCATGGCTCAAAGCCAATCATGGCTTCTCTCAAAGAATCCTGGGAAGTGTAGTTAGTGAAGGGTGCTGAGAGTTGCTAGGAGACGCCCTGTTTCTCTCACAGACCTTTAATCAGAGCGGCTGACTGTTAACCATTCTCTCAGGGGAATAGGAGTCCCCTCTCAGCACCCTTCACAAACTACACTTCCCAGGATTCTTTGAGGGAAGCCATGACTGTCTCAAGTGAAATCAAGTCTGGTGTGGGTGTGGCCCTCTGATTAGCCAAGCCCAGCAGCTGTGAGGCTTTTAGAACACTGACAGTTGGTCCTTACTGAGCATGCCCCGCGTTATAATAGGCTTCCAGACAAAATTTCTTAAATTAATTAAAAATCAGCCAGGCATTCTTTTAACTGTAGAAGATGAAGGTCAGTGTATGGGGCAAGGTCAGTATTAGGATTACAGGTACTCTGTGAACATGGCTGATTTTTAATGAATTTCAGCAGATTATGAGAACTCGCAGAAAAAAGTCCAAAAAGGCTCTGAGTTTTTTTCTCTCTTTTTAGACTTTGAACTCTTGATTCTTTCTGACTGTTTTGTGTATCGCCATGAAAATTGACAGGGTTGTTAAGCAAGCGTTTCTGAGTTCAGAACTATAAGTTTTGTAAGGTTTTGTTTTGAAATGAGCTTATGGGAAGCCTCAGAATGGCATGGGGGGATATTTTCCATTTAACATTGCGGAATGTGAAAAATCCCCGCTGACTATAGTATACAGCCACTCTCGTGGCTCTATAATGCAGAATTCAGCTTCTTGGCACAAAATGTTTATTTAAAAGCAGAATACACAACAAGGCCATGAAAATTTCAAGGCCAGCGAAAACCAGACCATACCTAATATCTATAAGATATATAGCGTCACTTTCAAAATTGCATTTTATTAAAGCACCCTTCTTTGCTTAACCTAGGCTGCTGAATACCTAAACGTATGCTGCTTTTTGTACACTTAAGGAAAGGGTAAGGGAACAAGTTTTTTTCTCCATAAAAGTGGAGCAGTTTTCAGGATTGCTTCTCTACATACTCCTGACATTCAGACTTGGTGTACAGATACTACTGTTAACAATGCAATTATATTTGACTGTAAGAACTATGAAAACAAGACGGTGATCTCTGTGTGATTGAAGCCAATTGCAGCATGATCCTCCACTGTTTAATATTACTCACAAGAAGTACTACTGATTTCAGTGGAATTTATTCCCTACTGCATAGAAAGTTGCCTTCCACCAGGAAAGACTATTTGTTTATCTAGTCCAGAATTCTTTACTCCAACAGTCTTCAACCTTTTCAGGCCCAGACACATGTTTAACGAAACATACATTTGGGGAGCCATTTCTTAATTTTTTACCATATATTTGTATAGTGTTGGTGCTGGTGCTGGTTGTGCTGGTGCTGTTGTTGTGACCCACTTTAGATCACACCAGTAGTGGGTCCCAACACACCAGCTGAACAGAAATGCTCTGTTCTGATTATCAGTGGCTCTCCACACACTATCAGGCACTGATCTTCCCCGTCACCTGCTACCTGGTCCCTTTAACTGGAGATTTCAGGAACTGAGCTCAGGGCTTTCGGCCTGCAAAGCATGTGCTCCACCACTAAGCTATGGTATCTCCCTAGAGTAGATGAACTTGGGACTGCAGCCTTAAGCCATTCAGACTCCTCTCTTAAGATATGTACTAGAGACACTTTAAAATGCTCGAAAGCTACAATGGTGGTTTGCTCAAACCAATTTTTCCCCTCTAACCATGAGGTGCTATCCAACATTACTGATACTGTGGGGAGACCCATTTAAATTAATGGGCTTAAGTAATTTAAGATGATTCATTTCAATGGTCTGCTCTGAGTATCACTATCACTGGATATCACCCATATCCTGGCAGTGAAACAGACATGTGATAGCCATTCTTACATTACACTGGCCTGCATCTCAAGCAGCCTTAAACCCCGACGAGCACTCTCAGGAACGTATTATGTCTTCTGCACAAGAGGACAGCAACCATTGTTTTAAAACCTGGTCATTATTTCCTTCAAACAAGTCCTGGTAGAGTCACACATTAATAATGGTATTTCCTGAAGGGGACGTGCAACAGAACACATAATTGATCATCTTCCACTTCCTGTTCTTGTGGAAGATCCTGCTAATATCTTAAGAAAAATAGCAGTGCTGCTCTTTGAGTTGTTTGGGGGGCATTTAATGCTAGCAAACAGCTCCAAGACTATGAAAAAAATGCGACAGGACCCTCAAACCACGCAATTTCCCTCTGTGGAATATAAGGTGGAGAAACTAATGAAATAGCAGATGTGGACAGGACTTGAAGACAGGGCAGAGGTGATGGCAGGGTCTTTGTTAATCACAGCTAAAGGGGTTGGGAGCCAGCCATGAGGGTGCGCAGTGCGTGCCCCTCATCCTCTCCACTCTTTAGCACCATCCTTAATTGCAGTTCAGGCTTCTTGCTTGACCAGGCCATTAAACCACAGCTTCATAGCAACGCACGTAGCAATTTAGCCATGGTAATTGCCCCCGCTTCAAGGTGAAAGCAGTCCCTTTCAGTTTAAGCTAACTCATGGAAGAATTGACCAGGGGCAGCGCAAGCCATTTTGCCACCCAAGACAAGGCAGGACTTGCCACAGCTGCACCCCATTGCACTGATGGTTGCTACTTAATGCACGCACCACAGAGAAGCCACCCCAAGTCTTACAAGGTTTTGCCAAGATGTTTGTTCAGGCAGCTGCCATCAGTGGGAGCATTTGGGGAAGGCTATAGCTCAGTGCCAGAGCATCTGCCTTGCATGCATAAGGTCCCAAGTTCAATCCTCCACATGTTTTTAAATTGTTTTAAATTTTTAAAATTGTGTTTTAAATTGTTTTTAAAAGATGTGTTTTAAATTTGTATATGTTTTTAATGTTTTTAGTTACTGTAAACCGCCCAGAGAGCTTCAGCTATGGGGCAGTATACAAATACAATAAATAAATAAATCTCCAGGTAGGGCTGGGAGAGACTCTTGCCAGAAAATCTGGACAGCCGCTGCCACTCAGTGTAGACAATATTGAGCTAGATGGACTAATGGTCTGACTAAGTATGAGGCAGCTTCCTACACGCTTGAGCAGCACAACTGTGGTTGGCAATGAGGCAAGTTCTTTCTGGCAGGCAAGCAAGGATTTGGGCAGGTGGCACAAGGGAGGCTTCATTCCGCTGCCCCTCCTAATCTGCCACCTGAGACAAATGGCTCAGTGAGGCTTAGGGCCAGCCCTGGGCTTCAGAAACTACTCAGCAGAAGACCAGTCTGATAAGAGATCTGTCAGCCTGCAACCAAAAGGTATAGCAAGCCCTGGCTGCTGTTATATATGACAGCAGCGGGACACAATTTCTGCGTTTTCTTTTACAGTAAAGGCATTACTTCCACTCACAGAGCCCCACCAGGATGCTTTAAATCACAACACCACCTTTTAAGGATTCAGCCACAGATTCAGTTCTGCACACATGATCTGCTGCCATCACATCTCGTGTGGCTCCAAGATCAGGGTCTACCTAGCATTGGGCAAAGTGACAAAAGATGTTGGGGTTATCAAAGGCAGCCCCTAGGGCTGTTCCTCCCAAGTCCTTCAGCCATTCTCTCTGTTAGAGGAGAGAGCTAGGTATGCTACCCAGCCTGACCTGAGCCCCCTAATCTGGTCAGGTGCAGTGGAGGATGCTATCCCGTCACCAGTGTTGAAACACAACTGCCCATCCACTTGGCTTCTTTACATGAAATGTGATGGGGTGGGGAGAGGGACAGCTTGTCCTCATCAGGCAGCAAACTGTCTTGGGCTGGCCCTATCTAAGGCTGTGCATACACCATAAATGTAAAACACCTGCTTTTCCCCAAGGAATGCTGGGAACTGTAGTTTGTTAAGGGTGCTGGAAATTGTAGCTCTGTAGGAGTAAACTACAGTTTCTAGTATTCTTTGGGGGAAGTCATGTGCTTTAAATTGATTGTGTGTATGCAGCCTAAGATAATGAATACCAGAAAGAAATAGAGAAATCTTTTTGGTAGGAACTGGCCTAACAGAGTTAGCTGACAGAAGCAGTAGGAGTTATGCTGTTCCCTATCAGGTTATGATGCATTAGCAGCCTTTCCTTTGCCTGGCCTGCTGCCTCAGGGCTAGGAGGAGTATCTTCCTCTATGGTTCAAGCCCTGCCCAGGCCTCATATGTAGTTAGCTGGATGACTGAAAACAGGTTAAGATTAGGGTCTACATTCTTGATGTTCCTGACTTAAGTGCATTAGCGTCTTTGTACAGAAAGAATGCCCTGCGTTGCATTGGGACTTGCTTTCAAGATTTTGGACTTTCATGTTTTTCTAGAGGTACTGAGTAAGATCATGCGAACTGCTTTGGTGTCCTGTAGCAGCTGCTGCATATCAAGAAAGTACCCCACTGCCCCAGTCTAAAGAAAGAATATATCTGCCTGACAACATCAAACAAAGTATATTACGATGAGATATCAAACCAGAACAGTTTTTAAAAGAACGGATTTTGCAAACAAACTATTTTAGTTTGCACACCATTAGAGAAATCAGATTAAACAAAGTACACAACATGCAAGAATGCTTGGCAAAGTGATCACATAGAGATTAACTTTATTTATCCTTCCTTCTTCCCCCTAAGAAACATTTATGCTGCTATTGTCTGGAACTGTGCAACACCCAGCACCTGCCAGCTGCTTTATAAACTAAAAGGAAAAAGAACACACATCTTTAGCACAACATCACAGTGATGGCAAAATAACTTCAGAAAAGGAATACATGTAGTCTTGTTATTCCAAGCCCATTTCCCATTTCTGCTCATTGGGCCAAGAAAGAAAAATGACAAGCTGGAGCAGTATATAAAGTGTCTTTCGACAAAGGACAGGATCCAGAGAGCTACCTACTTGGGATGTTTGACTTTGGTGAAAGGAGTACCTTATTTATTTATACTTGCTTATAATAATTATAGCAATGTAAGCATGCATAACTAAGTACAGAGGCCTGCTTAATTGTTTATTCTTTTAAAATAGTCACAAGATGTAGAATCAATGGCTTAGATTCAGAGATCTCTTATGCAGTTATTATTGTTGTTTATTACATTTGCTAGTTGCTTTTTACCCCTCAGAAGTCTCAAAGCGACTTAACAAGATAAAATAAAACAGATAAAAACAATTAAAATCAGAAAATTGAAAACAATGTAGAGTAGAAAATGTCTAAAATGCTCATCCAAGTCCTGCCCTCCCCACTAAAATATGAGCACCACCATAGAGGCCAGCTTAATCACCAAAAGCCTGAATGAATAAAACAGTCTTAGCCTGGTGCCTAACAACTGGTGTGTTTCTCTGGGGAAAGCATCCCATAGGTGGGAGGGGGGGATATCACTGAAAAGGCTCATTTGTGCAAACAGAAAGACACCTGCTTGTGAAAGACAGGCCCACCAAATTCTCCCAATTTCCCCTGCTGCTGCAGCCCCCCCCCATGCCCACTGCACACCATTTCAGAGGGTCCCTTGACTCTCAGGAGTAGCTTATGGGGGCACAGGAGGCTATAGTGTTGAAGGAACTAGATAAGCCTCAGTGCACAAGGGAAGTTCCACTTGTCTTTCACTGGGTCCAACACAATGAGTTGACCAAAATTATAACCTAAAGCGTAATTGCATGTCCTAAAATACAGGAAGAAGCTATGCAAGCACTAATCCCTCTCAAATTGGCATCCCTGTCCATATTTTATTAATTACAGCAGGGCTGACACCAGGCATGACTGAGCCCTTGGGCACCAGCCTGCCCCAGGCCCACAGCACCCACCCGCACATCCCACCTACCTCATCTCACGTTGTGTCACATGAATGAAGTGCACATGTAGCACACATGTCTGCTATCAAACAATATGGTGGCAGAGGCAGCAGCCAATAGAGAAGCCCCTGCCACCATCTTGGTTGATGCAGACATGTTTGCGCGTAGCACACACAGCATTCTCAGAGATGGGAGAGTTAGGTGGAGCTGCTTATGGGCTTACTGAAGCCTGCACTGTCTGTAATGGGGGGTGCCTGGGAGCACCCTCTCTGCGATCTGCAGCAGGGTTGGGACCTGATGCTGCCGCAGAATGGGAGCGCTATCCTCCCACTCTAAGGAGGGGCCCCTCAGTGGCTCCTCTGGGCTGCAGGGCCCTCTGCCAGGGCCCAACCTGGCCATCCTCTGGCGCTGGCCCTGTTAACCAGTGTCATTAACTGCTTGTGCTGAATAAAATCTGATGAAAAACTTCAATAAATTGGAGAAAAAATTGGGGTGCAGAATCTGAAATTAGGAGGAGGAGAATTCAGCATCCTAAGAATCTAAAATTTTCCTTTTTTTAAAAAAAAGTAAGTTTTTAGTCCGTTTGGCGGCTGAAAGCATAAATAAAATGCCTGAAAAGACTGCAGAAGATTGCTTGGAAGTTGTTTAAAAACACTATATTAGAAGCTCAACTGGAGTGCATACCGCAGATCAGAAAAGGTACCGCCAGGGCCAAGAAGATGCCAGCATGGTTAACAAGCAAAGTCAAGGAAGCTCTTAGAGGCAAAAAGTCTTCCTTCAAAAAATGGAAGTCTTGTCCAAATGAAGAAAATAAAAAAGAACACAAACTCTGGCAAAAGAAATGCAAGAAGACAATAAGGGATGCTAAAAAAGAATTTGAGGAGCACATTGCTAAGAACATAAAAACCAACAACAAAAAATTCTATAAATACATTCAAAGCAGGAGACCATCTAGGGAGACAATTGGACCCTTGGATGATAAGGGAGTCAAAGGTGTACTAAAGAACGATAAGGAGATTGCAGAGAAGCTAAATGAATTCTTTGCATCTGTCTTCACAGTGGAAGATATAGGGCAGATCCCTGAACCTGAACTAACATTTGCAGGAAGGGATTCTGAGGAACTGAGACAAATAGTGGTAACAAGAGAGGAAGTTCTAAGCTTAATGGACAATATAAAAACTGACAAATCACCGGGCCCGGATGGCATCCACCCGAGAGTTCTCAAAGAACTCAAATGTGAAATTGCTGATCTGCTAACTAAAATATGTAACTTGTCCCTCGGGTCCTCCTCCGTGCCTGAGGACTGGAAAGTGGCAAATGTAACGCCAATCTTCAAAAAGGGATCCAGAGGGGATCCCGGAAATTACAGGCCAGTTAGCTTAACTTCTGTCCCTGGAAAACTGGTAGAAAGTATTATTAAAGCTAGATTAACTAAGCACATAGAAGAACAAGCCTTGCTGAAGCAGAGCCAGCATGGCTTCTGCAAGGGAAAGTCCTGTCTCAGTAACCTATTAGAATTCTTTGAGAGTGTCAACAAGCATATAGATAGAGGTGATCCAGTGGACATAGTGTACTTAGACTTTCAAAAAGCGTTTGACAAGGTACCTCACCAAAGGCTTCTGAGGAAGCTTAGCAGTCATGGAATAAGAGGAGAGGTCCTCTTGTGGATAAGAAATTGGTTAAGAAGCAGAAAGCAGAGAGTAGGAATCAACGGACAGTTCTCCCAATGGAGGGCTGTAGAAAGTGGAGTCCCTCAAGGATCGGTACTGGGACCTGTACTTTTCAACTTGTTCATTAATGACCTAGAATTAGGAGTGAGCAGTGAAGTGGCCAAGTTTGCTGATGACACTAAATTGTTCAGGGTTGTTAAAACAAAAAGGGATTGCGAAGAGCTCTAAAAAGACCTCTGGAAACTGAGTGAATGGGCAGAAAAATGGCAAATGCAATTCAATATAAACAAGTGTAAAATTATGCACATTGGAGCAAAAAATCTGAATTTCACATATACGCTCATGGGGTCTGAACTGGCGGTGACCGACCAGGAGAGAGACCTCGGGGTTGTAGTGGACAGCACGATGAAAATGTCGACCCAGTGTGCGGCAGCTGTGAAAAAGGCAAATTCCATGCTAGCGATAATTAGGAAAGGTATTGAAAATAAAACAGCCGATATCATGCCACTGTATAAATCTATGGTGCGGCCGCATTTGGAATACTGTGTACAGTTCTGGTCACCTCATCTCAAAAAGGATATTATAGAGTTGGAAAAGGTTCAGAAGAGGGCAACCAGAATGATCAAGGGGATGGAGCGACTCCCTTACGAGGAAAGGTTGCAGCATTTGGGGCTTTTTAGTTTAGAGAAAAGGCGGGTCAGAGGAGACATGATAGAAGTGTATAAAATTATGCATGGCATTGAGAAAGTGGATAGAGAAAAGTTCTTCTCCCTCTCTCATAATACTAGAACTCGTGGACATTCAAAGAAGCTGAATGTTGGAAGATTCAGGAGAGACAAAAGGAAGTACTTCTTTACTCAGCGCATAGTTAAACTATGGAATTTGCTCCCACAAGATGCAGTAATGGCCACCAGCTTGGACGGCTTTAAAAGAAGATTAGACAAATTCATGGAGGGCAGGGCTATCAATGGCTACTAGCCGTGATGGCTGTGCTCTGCCACCCTAGTCAGAGGCAGCATGCTTCTGAAAACCAGTTGCCGGAAGCCTCAGGAGGGGAGAGTGTTCTTGCCCTCGGGTCCTGCTTGCGGGCTTCCCCCAGGCACCTGGTTGGCCACTGTGAGAACAGGATGCTGGACTAGATGGGCCACTGGCCTGATCCAGCAGGCTCTTCTTATGTTCTTATGTGTATTATATTTGGTTTGCAGTGGACAGAAGCAGCAGCAAGTAAGGCCATATGGTCAACTTTACACAGGAGAGTCCTCATTTTGAAGTGTTATCTGGTCCAAGTCAATGATAAAGAACCATAAGAAAGGACAGTAGGAGCCTTGTTTCCCATCAACAATTAGCAACTGAACAGCAGACGGAGCTGACACATAGGTCACAGTCCTCCCCACCATGGTGAGATCTAGTTAGGGATGGATCAGTATATTCCTGGTCCATGTTACTGTCACATATGTTGACTCATAAGTCCATTCCAACCTGTTTCTGCATCATTCTGTAACTTTATAAAAAAAAAAAGCACAAAAGTTTTGCACATTTTTAAAGACAAGAACAGTATTGCAAAATCTGTAGAGGTGAGAAAAATCGAAGAATAACCACTCAAAGAAAGTCGCATTTGAGTCTGGGAAGAGCCAACCCGGTCACTTTACATAGAAACGTGAGCTGAACAAAATCCTCTAGCATTCTTACATGTAGTACATTTCTGTTTATATAATGCCAGGTATTTGTAGATTTGTATCCACATAAATTAGCATATGCAAATTTTATGCAAACCTGTGTAATTCTTTTTTACAATGCATTGTGTCTTTTTTGGTGATGGGTAAGTGACCCCCCCCCCGGGAGGAAGGTTTCAGTGCCAAGTATAGTTCCTTGCATTGCTTGTAATAAAACCCCTTGTGTCTTGGGCACATACGCATATTGCATAATTTATTTTGCTTCTGGTGGTCAGGAAAGGAGGCAAAGAATAACTGGAAAGAGTTGCTGCCTTCACCTCCGCCTTTGGAGATTTCACCAGGCCTTGCCACACACATTTATCTTCACAGGGTGTAACTACTGAACATTACAAAGAACACAGGATTACTGCCAAATAATGGCAGCCCTAGGTTGAATTCCACTGCTCTACCTCATTGGCTGCCAATGACAGGGAAAGGGAAGCCTACAATGTAATTACATCAGAGCACTGGGATCAATTGTATTAGAGCACGGGATCAATTGTATTAGACATTCTGGAGCAGCAGGAGATAATTCTTCAAACAACAGCCATTTACATCAGTAGCCCCATGTCCCTTGTAGCATTTACCTACGGAAAGGTTAGGAACTGGCTTTTTAACCAAAAATATTCACAAAAACATTACTCAGTCAGCATTAGAAATACAGGATCGCGGGAATTAGAACCAAATTTACTTAACTATAGGTAAGAGCTTTCTCTCTTGCACCCCCACCCCCAAATCAGCATAAGCTTCCTAAGCAAGGGTGTGGCATTTCATAAGCTCACAAGCTGCCATTAATAATAAAGATTCTGTAATCAGAACATGAGAGTCATTTAGCAATACTTAAAGCGGAAAGGATTCTGGAGCATTCTCCCATGGTCGCATTAGCAGTAAAAAAAAAAAAAAGCAGAAACATCTTGACTGACTAAGAATTAAGAGTCAGAAAAAGCAGCTCAGACATGCCTGTTTGTGAAAAAAAGTTTATAAGTTCTAGCCATTATAAATGAAAGCACATGCCTTCTAAAGCACAGTTAAGACCTCTTTAGAATTACAATGTAGCTAAGCACCAAGCTACCATGAGCTGTGATTAGATTTCTGACATCTTTTTAAAGCTCCTCAACAGCTGCAAAAAGGTTGGGGATGTGACAACATCAGGACAGGACTTTGGGGCAGAAGTCAAGGTCCCCACTTTGCAGAATGAACAGAACGGTCCCCAACTGCAGCAGGGCTGGCCTGCCACATTTTGAAATGATTACTATCTAAAGAGGACCATTAAATCTAGAGTTTAAGATGGCCAAACTGCACCATTGCTGGGGAGAGGGGGGAGTTGACATTTTCCTCCTTGCCCTCCTGTTTTCAAACTACTAATACTATCTCAAGGGGGGCTGGGAAGACAGGTATATCAATTGGGAAAATAGCACAGGGAGCAATGTTAAACACCAAGTTCTGTTGTCCCAAGCCCACCTCCTGTTTTTTAGCTTTTAAAAAAAATGTTGAAAGATCTGATAATGGATATCCCACACCACACGTAGTTAGCCCTAAGAAGTTATTCAACAATAGCTACAATTCTAGTTGCAAAGTATATGCACTAGTTTACTTTCAGTATTCTAAACGTACCCTTATAATACTACATTACTATCAATAGTACTGTGGCCCTGAGAAGGGTTATCTCAAGGACTCCCTGTGCTGGCAGCTTATACTGTAAATGTTTGGCTGACCTGGTAGTTTTGCTTTCATACAAAACTCTTAGGAGCGATTTCAAATCAGAGGTGAAAACTGCCTTTGAGCCTCTCATGTGGCATCTACATGAGTGCCTGGTTCTTAATGCAGAAGAGGGAATATTTGCATTGCCAATTCTGGCCATTACAAAGGTGGGGGTTACATATACACAGCAAATTGGAGCAAAAATTGCTTTAATCTTAATTATGAGAACACCCTAAACCAGTGATTCCCAAACTTTTTTACCCGGGGTCCACTTGAAAATTGCTGAGAGTTTTAGAAGGCCACTTAACTATTTTTCTAACTTCTGGAGCAATTGTAATTCCATGGAATTCAAATAATAATACAATAAAATGCAATATAAGAAATAAAAGAAGCAATAGAATACAATTAAAAATCATAGCAGTGGATGCGCCATCTCCCATCTTCAACCACAAATCCACAGACACACTGTGGACAACCTGGATGATGCTTGCAGACCACTGATGGTACATGGACCACAGTTTGGGAACACCTGCCCTAAACTATAGATGTGCATTTTCAAAGGAGGTCTCGGGTATAAAATTTAAGAGATGCACCCTCAATACTGGCATGGACTTTTAATGGCTTTTGATCAGTATTTCTGATGTCCCAGGCTATGGTCTGAAGTGACATAAGCCCAGCTCACTGCTGAAGCTAAGCAAGGTCAGGTCTAGTCAGTGCTTGGATGGGAGTCCGCGTGGGAACCATATGTAAGCCTCCATGGGTTTCAATCATGAAAAGAAAGGCAGGGTATAAATGTAATAAATAAATAAAATAAATAAATAAGAACAACAGTAGAGGCAAGCCCAGCATCTTCATGTAGGTCTGGGAAAGGCTCTCTGTCTGAAACCCTACAGAGCCACTGGCAGTTAACAAGCTAGACTGAGCTAGGTGGGCAAATCATCTGACCTGGCATGAGGTAGCTTCCTACGTTCCTTGTGCTTGCATAATGGGATGTTGTCCCCCTCTCTGACCCCCCCATGGGCCCCCTAAACCTGTTCTAGGGATTTCTCCAAATCTCTGAAGCAGATTTGGGGAGGATGCAGTGGGAGGAGAGGACAGAAAGTCCGACTGCGCAAGTGGAAATCCTCATGCTGATGGGACTTATTAGTTGAATACTGCCTTATTTTATTAAGTTTTCTATATATGTATCTCTAGCCCATGGATGGCCCTCAGGGTGCTCTGTGAACCGAGCACACACAAAAAATCAATTTCCAAGGCAATAAAAATTAATTTAAATTTATTTATTTATGAAGAGACCATAGCTTTCATCAGATTGTCAAACGGTCCATGACCCAAAAAGGTTAAGAACCACTGTTCCAACACAAGGCTAGTTCACACATTACATTGAAAACAGGTAAAAGCTGTTTCTACAAATCTGCAAGTGTTTGTGTGAAACTGTGCACCTGTTGATTTTTACAGCTCAACTATTGTACACACAACTTGTACACAAGTTGAATGTTAACATGTGAACACCCCTGCAGTCTAACCTTCTCACACACATGTTCTGTTTGATGCCCACTGTTAATTTGGGTGATGTGAAGTAACCTTCTAAGAGGGATTTGATGCTGACCAGAGCAATTGTCTTTCCCCTTTTTCAGACCCAGAACCCACCTGTACTCTCAGCCT
This sequence comes from Rhineura floridana, assembly GCF_030035675.1. Lineage (NCBI taxonomy): Eukaryota > Metazoa > Chordata > Lepidosauria > Squamata > Rhineuridae > Rhineura > Rhineura floridana. The sequence continues at coordinate 49,327,028 of NC_084480.1, forward strand.
GCAACATGGGAAAACAAGCAGAGCCCTGCTGAATCAAAACAAAGAGTTCATCTAGTCCAGCATTCTATTCCTGCCAGCAGCCAGGAGGATGGCTCCAGGAAGCCTGCTAACAGTTCACAAAGACAGTAACTATCCTAAGTGGGGGTTCCATTACCTAGCATGGCTAATAACCATTGGTAGATATCCTCCATTAATTTGTCTATAACACTTTCTTTCAAAGTAAAGATGAGAAATCCATTCATTGACCACAACCCCTCATTCCTGACTCTTGAGCCTGGTGACTGGAAAGAGGAGTTGACACCCTACCCATGTCATTTTCTCATTGAAAGTTACCCTGCCAATCAATGTTTTGTTCCTGAATGTGCTATTAGCTGCAATAGCAATTGGGACAGGAAGGAGAGCCACGGGGGAGGGGCAGAGGAGAGGGCCAGACTCTCCTTCCCATGCACCATCATCCCAATCCAGTCCTGCTGACCCCCCTCCCGGCTGCTACTTCTAAAATAAAAACAACCCTGGAATAAATAATCATGTAGCAAACATATCCTCTAGTCCTGGACATCTCTGTTGGTCTCACCATATCCTGTGGCAGGGTATGCCTTAAGTTAATAATGTAAAGTTTAGAAAAGCCATTCATCAGGGTTCACACATAACATTAAACCATGGTTTTATATACCAAAGTTTAATAAATCCATAGTTTAGCATTATCTGCAAATCCAGCCACCAAGCAAGCTTTTTCACTGCTGCTGCATCCTGAGTTTACCACAATCCCAAGATCTCTTTCCATGGTAGTCATAGTCAACACTTTTCTATCTCTAACATATTAACACTACCACTTTCACTGGAAACCTCATATTGTCATATTTCCCCCTTTTCCTGCCTCTCTAATTATACAAGGCTTCATGTTTCCATTCACAGCTCTGTATTTTTCCACCCTTCCTTCTAGGTTTAAGTGTTCCCCAGAGTCACCTTGCCAAGCCGCTCGTTGCCCACATTGCTTCTTCTACCTTTTCAAATCCTACTGCTACCATCCATCTTACAACAGCAACAATAGAAGCAACATAAACAAAAGCATCTTAAGTCATTCCAGTTTCTGTCTTCAGAAAAACAAGAACTTTGTGGGAAAACAATTTTGCACATTGGATGTCAGAAATACTACCAATGAATCAGTATGCAAAGTCTAGTTTGATCAAAGGAAAAAGTTACACGTAGATTTAAGACCTGTGAACAAGCCAACAAACACAGAAAAAGCATTCCAGGTGAACTGGGGGGGGTTGCCTTTGAGAATTTTCTAACTTTAGGGTTTATTCATTTAAAATTTCCCTTTTAACTGTGGGAATTGAACTTGTTGGTTCAGTGGCAATAATTCTCATTTACAGTTTAATGTGCTGTAACACAATCTTACCCTCCAACTGGCAATCTCAGTGAACTTGTGCCAAGAGAATTTACATAGCATTTAATTAATGAACCTGCAAATCTATAGACATTATGCAATACTTTTCATGTGGCTGACTCCTTAAAAGTGTGCATCTTTATCCTGTTACTTGTTTTGTTTCCTCTGAATGCCACCTCGTACAGTAAGTTTTTCTACTTGGGTACAGATAACTGGATACAAAACACACATATTGCATCAGCTCTGAATAACACATCCCATGCCTATACATTCTTCCAGGCTTTTAATGGAATAAGAGAGCTCTTAAGGGCAACTTTTATCTTTTTTTTTTAATCTGAGATTTTGCTGTTATCTTACTCAGTTAGAACTGTATTTACTGTGTTACAGTATTTGTAATGCTTTATCATTATTAGCCTCCTTGAGGTCACTTTACAGTGAAAGGCAGGGGAGACACATTGATGAACAAATAAATAAAATTAAGAGTATTTCCTTTTCAAATGAAACACAAGCAATTGCTAATAGAGGATCTTACACACACTTGAAAGGAAAAAGCCACAACTTATACATGCAATTATTCTCCATAAGTAATGCTAACGCACATGTTTTGGACTTCAGTCTCTGCAGTTAGGCACAGAATGCATCACCTTCAATTAGCAAGTGCAAAAGGCAATGTTGACATTAATTTTCCCTAAACTCCCCATTGATACCACTGTTTCCTAAACTGAGTCACGCTTCCCCCCAAAAAAAAATATTAATGTGAAATTGCACTTTATTTTCACCCCCAAAAGGCTTATTTTACAGAAATGCAACATGTAGATCTCTGAGATTAGGTGATTCTTTTACATCAGGGGTGGGGAACCTACGGCCCTCCAAATGTTGCTGGAGTATGTTGCCTGACCATTGGCCATGCTGGCTGGGGCTGATGGGAGTTGGAGTCCAAGAACATCTGGAGGGCCAAAGGCTCTAAAACAGTTTTCTCCAACCCTGGTACCCTCAAGATGTTGTTGAACCACAAATCCCATCAGCCCCAGACAGCATGGACAGTGATCAGGGATTATGGGAGTTGTATTCTACAAGGAGGGCACCAGGTCTTTGAACTAAGCAAATTACATTGTTCAGTTTGTGATGCCCTGTTTTAGAACCAGGGCAAGTGGCAGGCATGACTGGGTCCCTGGGCACCAGCCTGAGGCATCACCCACCCTCAAGAGAGTTCTCCATGCTGCATTTCTTCTGACTGGAATAAGGTAAGTCCAGAGCAACAGGCTGCTTACTCTGGGGGCAGGTTGTTTTGCTGTTTCTCTACACCAGGTGATTCAGCCATGCAAATGCAGAGATGACACAGAATGACTGTTTGACAAGAGGCAAGTGCAGAGCTGTGACTCATACAGAGATGCAACCAGCTCCCATAGAATGCTGATTGGGAGCAGCTACTCAAACATGCAGAGATGAAACTAGCAGCCTCTTCCTTTGGGCTTGCAGGCACCTTTAATCATTTAATGTGTTTATTTTCACACAACAACAGTTTGGGGAATTCCTGACATACCAGGCTTGAGGCCATGTTGAATGTGCTGGAACCTGACAGGTGTTGCTCTTTTTGCATTTATGGTTAGAAGTTAACCAGAAAGGCCGGTGATCATCCTAGGAAATCAGTATGCCAAAGAAATTAAAATTTAAAACAACAACTTAAGTTTGGCCAGAAGCCTAGACTGCCAGATACTTGACAGATGAGAACTCCACCCTAAGTAAGAAGACATTACAGTATACACCTTGGAGGGATGGAGGAGGAGGAGGAGGAGGAGGCAGTAACCAGGGTATAGGACCTTCCAGCCCTGATCCTCCAATAAATGTGACATCAGAGAGAGGCTCCATAGGACTGCAAGGCCATTTGGGCCAGTTGGAAGGTTTGTTCACATTTCACCTTGTTGCACTGTAAATTATTCAAAGCCTATTCCATTTTCTTTCTTCTTTTTTTGTGCAGGAATTTTCAAATACCAACTGATGTCCAGACATGCCTTGCGCAGATATCACAGGTGTGACATGCACGAAATTCACTGTGCAATCAAGTTTAGCATGCTTTATAGGACCAGTGCAAACAAGCCTCAAGCCAGAAGAGCTATATTATAGTAAAAGAGCAAGGTCAGCAGTTGTGGCTGTACTGGACCTGGAATATGGCTGCTGCAAAGATGCATGCAAGCTTTTGAGTCACACTGAACTCTTTATCAGGGCAAATTGTAATAGAAAAAATAAATGTTTACAGACACACTAGCCCAAACACCACCACTACATGCATCTTGCCTAATCTGCCTTATAGTAGGCCAGGGATGGGAATCCTGAGGCCCAGCCCGCCTGGCCTGTGGTCAAGGATGATGGGAGCTATAGTCCAACTACATTTGAAGGGCCACAAGCTCCCCCCTGAACTAAGCAGCTGAGTTTCTCCTGGATCCACAAAGTAAGATAAAGTTGTTTTACTACAGCAAACTCAGTTGATTATAAGTGTATGCAAGCCATCAAATTACACATAACTTTTCATCAGTCAGAATGGAAAAGTAGCTTAACCTTTTACAGCAGGGTTGGGCAGACCTTCAGGCTAGCCACAGCAACGCTCTGCAACACCAAGACCCACCAACCAGAACCAGGCAAGAAAGACAAGCAGTTAGAATTAAAGAAGATGGTGCCTCTGAGCACATGCTGAGCCTAGACATTTGGTTTTTAGTATCAGTTGAACAGAGCTCACAATCCTTTCGCACAAAAGTCCACACACGGTTGGCTTTCTTCATTTCAGCAGCCTAAATTTATTTATTCATCTCTTTCTTCTTTCTTTCTGTACTGGTTAGAGTGTTGGGCTGGGACCTGGGAGCCCAGGGTTCAAATCCCCACTCAACCATGAAGCTCACTGGGTGACCTTGGGCCAGTCGCTAGCAGCCTAACCAACTTCACAGGGTTGTTGTGAGGATAAAATCAGGAAGGGAGAATCACATTTGTATGCCACCTTGAACTCCTTGAAGGAAAGGTGAAATATAATAATAAATTAATAAATAATCTGGGAGTCAGAAACCCTTGCCAGTCTAGTACAAACCACCTAGGGCTCTATTAGTAGATCCCATCTACCTTCTGACCAAACTCTGTTTTCAAGTATACACTCATGGCAAACTTGCTTGCAAATACAAAATACCACCACTGCATATCCCACTCAAAAAAAAACAAGACAAAAACAAAGGCTGAACTGTATGAAAAGGGTTGGCTTTCCCCTGGCACTCCACAGTGAACAGTACATCACCTGGTTAGAATTGCCAGCCCCTTTCAGAATTGCATGACAAGCAGACATCAGTGAGGTGAGCCTTTTCCCCAAGCACTGCCTTGCTACAGCAAGATGCCGAATCTGTTGGATTCCTGCATCTCATTCTCATTAAAGGCAAAGGAGTATTTGCTAGGAAAGGGGGGGCAGGAAGACAGGGAGGGGAAAAAAACAAGAAGACACTAAACCACGCTGTCTTGCCATAGCAAAAAGCTGCACCTGTTGGATTCCTGCTTCTCACACTCATTAAAAGCAAAGACGTGGGGGAAGAGTGATGGGAAGACACCTGTTGAGTAAACCTTTTACTGGCGGAGAGAGAGATCATTCATAAACGCCCCTTCTTTCCCAGCCCCACAAAAAAGGGGAGTCCCAGTCCCCGACGGCGACATTACCTGTTGCTCCCTCGACCAGAAGAATTCCGAAATGGCTCGTGTGGCGCGGAGCCGCGGGCCAGAGCACTCCGCCGGCACCCCAAAGTTGGCACTGGAAAGCAGAGCGCGCGCCCTCGGGGGGTTCTGCCTACCGGCACCTCGCCGGCTGCTGCGGCTGCTGCTGCTACGGCGGCTCCTGGGCTCCGAGAGGCGGAGCCGGGCATTGCCCGCTCCTCCCAGTCAGACTGGTTGCTTCTGAGCGCTGGCAAGGCCGCCTCAAGCGTCAAGGGAGTGGCTGGGCAAGCTTCTCGACTTCCAAGAGTCACGGTCTGAAGCGCGCGTGAAAACTCTCTCGCTCAGATAGCACTCGCGGAGGACACCTGCCGTGGAGAGTCGGGCAGCGACCTCTAGCGACCGCCGTGGGCCACGCGGCGCCAGAGAACCGCGCAAGTGCTCGACAAAAGCCCTTAAAGTTGCCAGGAAGGGAGAACGAGAGGTTACAAAAAGGCATCTCTGCTGCCAAGTCGGTGGCTTGGGAAGGAGCAGCTTTCTGCTCGAATCTAACCGTATTTTACTGAGAAACAAGTCCCATTGACTTCAGTGGGGTTTACTTGGTGACTCTGGGTTAGGAACACAGGAAGCTGCCTTATAGTGAGTCAGGCCATTGGCCCACTGAGCTCAGCACTGTCTTCACTGACCGGCAGCATCTCTCCAGGGTTTCAGACAAGGGGCACTCCCAGACCTACCCGGAGATGTGTATGACTGGACCTGGGATTTGCTGCATGCAAAGCTGATGGCTCTGCCCCCGAACCTCCAGCCCTTCCCAAATTAGGAACATCTATAATCATGGATCAGCCCATTCATCCAACTCAGCATTGTCTACACTGACTGGCAGCGACTGTCCAGGATTAGCAGCAAGGGTTTCTCCCATCCCTGTGTGGTGATCCTAGGAATTGACTCTGGGACCTTCTTCATGCAATGCAGATACTCTACCACTAAGCCACATAAGAAGGACCTTCTGGATCAAGTCAAAGGTCCTAGACCAACATCCTGTTCTCACAGTGGCCAACTAGATGCCCATGGTAACTCCACAAGCACGACCTGAGTGCAACAGCCTCTCCCCTTCTAGGACTGCAGTCTTAGATTACAAAGATACAGGTTTGTGGTGATTTTCTGGAGGCCGTCCTGGCTAGCTCAAGATATTTTGCTGCCTGGCCCGGGACATACAGAAGTTGACCAGACTGCCAGATGAATTCCAGCTCCTGCATTGGAACGCACTTGAGGGCAGCAGACTGGCTTAAGAGATGCAAGACGGCCTGCATGGTGAGCACACAAACACATGGCTCTGGCCTCCACCCCTTGCTTCTCCCCAGCACCTGCTGCTTGAGGCCAACCTCATCATAAAAGGAAAAAGTAATGCCCAAAGAGGACCTGAGAGAGAGCTGGAAGGTTCTGTTGTGGTTATCCATTGTTCCTGTTACTTGCCAAGTGACACAGCAAAAGGATTAACATACACCACTGAAAGAAGATATTAAATTACTAGGGGAGGGAAGAGGAGGACATGGCACCACATGCACAGCCTCCACTGAGCCCATGAGCCACTCTGCCTTGCAAGGATAAAATAAAATGAGCTCTAGTACAAGTGCAAGCTTCTCAGTCATAAAGCTGACTTCCCTGGTTTGATAACAGACATCCATGGGACTCACTACTCAGTGAGTTAGGATTGTTCCACTGGACTTCATAGCATTACTACCACCACATGTGTGCAACCTTGGAACATTGCCACTCAATTATTTAAGAGGCATACATTTTCATTCTAATGCAGCTGTTGAAGCATACTGGAATGTTTAGCCTTGAGAAGAGTGAGGGGAGATATGATAGTATTCTTCAAGTACTTGAAGGGTTGTCACAAACAGGAGGGTCAGGCAGCATCTCTTGTCGATCATCCCAGAGTGCAGGACATGGAATAATGAGCTCAAGGTACAGGAAGCTAGATTTCAGCTGAATATCAGGAAAAACTTCCTGTTAGAGCAGTACGACAATGGAACCAATTACCTTGGGAGGTGGTGGACTGTCCCAGTGGAGGCATTCAAGAAGCAACTGGACAGCCATTTGTTAGGTATGCCTTAAGTTGGGTTCCTGCATTGAGCAGAGGGTTGGACTCAATGGCCTTATAGGCCCTTTCCAACTCTGCTATTCTGTGATTTTGTTATCATTTCTAGATAATTATTTCTTTTGACCACTGTTAGTGCTAATCAAACAGGTTTTGTGGATTTTTGTAGCAATACAAAAATGCAAACTTTCAGTTTGCTGAAAAAACAGTATCTTACCTCCTGTCTGAGTTAACTGTTCTTGACTATATACAGTATCCATGTTCTGCACCATCAATCAGTTTAACTCCCTGTTCAACCTTTCATCAGTGTACTTGATGCAAATTATGAAAATATGCCTAGTTACAAGAGAATAATCTCCTGCCTTGACACTTTGAGCAACTTCTCTAGGGATAAGAGGATGTTTGTCTATCATTTAATGTGCCATTAATTAACCCTTGTCCTTTCTGCTCCCCCCATTCATCCAAGTGGATGGATCCAGGTTCAAGGTTCTGGTTTTGGTGTACAAAGCCCTAAACAGCTTGGGACCAAGATACCTGAAAGATCATCTTACCTCATATACCCAGTCGGTCACTGCGCTCTGCAGGTGAGGGCCTCCTGCAGATACCATTTTATCAGGAGGTCCGCTCTGCACAACATAGGAAGCGGACCTTTATTGTTGTGGCACCTGCACTTTGGAATTCCCTCCCCTTAAATGTTAGATATCTGTTATGTTTTAATTACCTACTGAAGACCTTCCTCTTTCAACAAACCTTTTAAGTAAAAATCTTATCCCAGTTTGTGTTGGAATTACTTTTTAAGATTTTTTAAAGCTTTTTTTAAAAGATGTTTTTAAAAACGTTTTGATGTTTTAAATATGCTTTAGAGTGTTTTTGTATGCCATGCTGGGCTCCTTCTGGGAGAAAGGGCAAGATATAAATTAAATAAATGTCACTCTTGTTCAGCCATACTTCTGTTTCCAAACACTATTGGAGTCATGTGGGTAAAAGACTGAATTTCTCTCCCAGAACACTTGGCATTTTAATAAAACATGCTATTGAATATATGAGCATCCATTTAAAAAGAAATCAACAGACTGTTCCAATAGGTATTTGGATTGAGGTCAGTCACATAATCTATTAGTGCAGCTAGGACAGAGATGGGGGGAGGAGACCCGTGGGCCTCCAGATATTGCTGGACTCCAGAGGTGACGGGAATTGTGGCCCAAAAATATCTGGAGGGCCAAATGTTCCTGAGCTAGGACTATGAAAATCAGGGTAGTGAAACTGAACATCAAGTATTACCTTATAAACCACTGGAAACTGATATGCCAATCCAAGTAGTGCAACTTTTTCTTATTTTTAAAGGATAATACATTTCTGTAAAAATGTATGTTGCGGTGGATAAAATTGGCAACAGCTGTGTCTCAAGACACCAGAGCACGATATATTATATTTAATTTATATAATTTATTTAATTATGCACATTACCAGGTGTTCATAGGCATGTTTTCAGATATTGCAAGTAGTACAAAATAAACTTATGAATTTAACAAGGATTCCTGCTCATTGGCTATAACATTTTCTTTCCCCATACACTGGAACCAAAATGGCCCACTTGCAATTGTGCTGTAACACTCAGCTCTACCAACTAAAATTGGCCTCTACTGAGAAAACAAATAAAGCTTCAGTAGTTGATTCATCTGAAGATTAAACAGATTAAAGCTTACAGTCCTAAAAAAAAACACCCTTGCACAAAATAAAAGTTTCTACAGTCGAATGATTTACTGCAGGAAGACTTCCAGCTAAGTTTTTAAAAATTGTTTGTGTATTTTGTAACTGTCCTTAAGCTGTAGTACTGGAACATCTAGTCCTGATGAAAGAGTAGCCAGCATGCCGACTCTATACACAGGCTTTTCCAGTGACCCTAGAGGGATTTTGCTTTTCTTATCTCTCACTGAAACTGCTTGGGTTGTATTTCATGACCATCTCTCTGTGTCACAATTGGGGGGGGGGGGAAGAGAGAGAGAGAGAACTACACCATCTCTAACTAAACTGATCTCCTGATCTTCCTCCATATGTTTTAGTGCAAATTCGTTTGCAAATTATTCAAGAGCAGGTTAAAGGGTCCCCTATAAAAGAGTATGTTGGGATGACTCAGAACTATAGACTTCACAGTGTGGTGTAGTGATTAAGGTGTTGGACTACGACCTGGGAGACCAGGGTTCAAATCCCCACATAGCCATGAAGCTCACTGGGTGTCCTTGGGCACTGCCTCTCAGCCTCATGAAAACCCTATTCATAGGGTTGCCATAAGTCGGAATCGACTTGAAGGCAGTACAATACAATAGAGGCCACAATATAACATAGCTGAGCTAGGAATACTGCCTTGAAACAAGCAATGAAGCCATGTGTTAACTATATCAGGTTACTGGCAGCATACTAACCTGTGATCATTTGATTTCTGCAGAGGTTTGTGTACCTACATAAAAGGGCAACTCTAAGGCTTCCCCAGGAGCAAGCTGGTAGCAAACACATGCAGAGTACCTCCAGTATGTGTGTAGAAAAGGCAAAATTCAGCAGATGCAGCTGTCACTGAATGTGCAATTGCTAAAATCTCCTCCTCTGCCCAATTATTAAAGGTACAGGAGCCTAAACCTTCATGGGAATAGTAAACATATTGAGAATCCTTTTTCTAAAAAACATAAGGATGAACCTGAGTTGTCATTTACAGTGAGGCCTCACCAGAAGGCCTTAAGGTAATTCCAACCATGTAATACTTTGCCTGCCTATAATTTTCTCTTCAAAACGTAAGGGTTTTGCCATCCACATAAACGAAAGCAAGGTACCAGTAAGGAAACTAAGGGCATCTGCCCACACAGCAGAATGGGATCACTCTGGGAACATTCACTAAGAATGTAACATGGGCTAGAGCAATCAGTTTTCTCCAATGTAGCATTGTCAGGCTGGGAGGCCATTTTTACATGGTAAGGGAACACATCATTGGCCCTACCCACACTGTTTATTCCTTCATTCACCTTCCCAGATCCACCAAAGGAAAGGGGTGCCACTGCTTTCCCCAGTGAGGTGTGTCTGTCTCCATCACTGTTGACTTTCCAGAGGAAGTTGGAAACATTCCTGTTATCCAGGCATTTGGTTGTTGAAGGGGATTATTCCTGGCAATCTGGAGAGCACTGGATGGAATAACTGTAACTGTGTTTTAGAATGTTTTTAAAACTAACTGAATTTTTAGAAAGTTTCTTTGTGTTGCTGTTAAACTGCCATTACAATCTGTCTTTATTAAAAGGCAAAAAATGATCTGAAGAAAAACCAGAGAGCAAGAAATCCTGTATCAGGATCGTGCCTCCTTCTCATTTCTTTTAGTCGTCTTTGGTCTTGCTTCAGATACTCCCTGTCTGATGAGTGTACCAAGGCAGCCCGGGAAGGGACAGACTGGAACCTACTCTTGTAACATTCACATCAACAAGCAGCTCAGGAGTAGTCTGTATGTTTGCTGCCTCTTCACTTTAATTCTTCTTTCAGTGCAGAGAATCCAGATGATAGAAACTTATTCATAGTTTGGTAAGTGTTTGAACATATCATGTGCTACACTGATGGGAGATACAAGATGCTTGAATAAAAAGCAGTTACTACCTAGCAAGCTGCCTGTATCCTCATTCTTTTTAGCCAATGGTTCTGTATTAGTACTGTGTACAGATTTTAGCATGTACTAAAAGCAAACTTTCATTTTATATACTGAAGACATTTGCAAACAAGAACTGTAAGGGAAATTACATTTTCACAGCCTTTCCACCATTTGAGTCACAAAGCATGTTTTTCTGATAACTTGTCCTATTCTAGTAAAACAAGTATCTCTAGGCCTAAAACTATATAACTTGCCGATTGGGAGCATAATATCACAGTACAGACTAAGTGTAAACTTCTCACATACTTTGTAATTAAAAAAACACTTATCAGCCATTGGATAATTCTGACAGAATTGTACAAAATGGACTTGTCATTTGGATTAGAGATTCCTAAATAATAAGAGCCTTTGGCTGACACACTGTTCCTATTCGGGGGGGGGGGGGTAGGCATCAACCATGTGTTTAGCCAACTGCCAAGATTTGTTTTAAACAGTGGGGATAAAGAATGTAGCCAGAGTCAGTGTTGATGTTAAATTTTTATCCTTTGGATTTTTGAAGTTATTTTCAAAAGGGAAATGCATAAGCACTCTTGGATGCCATTAAATACAAAAACTAGATCTTGTTGAAATACATACAGCAAACCTGAAAAGTTGAGAACTGAAGAAATGACCACCACACATCATTTTCCCACTTGAAATCAGACCTCACTGGCCACAAATGTTTCCATGTGAGAGATCTAAATGGAAAACAATGTCATTCTAGTTTCATTTAAATTGTACCATGTTTATTTCTAGTTCAATGAATAGTTGGGAATTTAATAAATGCATCTTAAGAAAACTGGAAGAAAAAGATGAAGCCGCTTGAATTCTGTATGCGATCATACAGATCATAAAACTGAGAGCCCAATGGATTTGTATTAATAAAGTCCAGCTTTATACAATATAGGCAGAATTGTTTTAACAGTTAAATACCTTTTGAATTTTAAAAAACCCTGACAGCAGTAAAATATTTCCCAAGGGGTCTTCATTCTTCAGTCACCAGTAATTTACATCCTTCAAAAGTTACTTTTTTTTCTTCCTGCTTCAAAGCAATTATTTTGAAAAAGGTGTGGAAAATACATTTGGTGAAAATAAGAGTAGAATGCAATAAATTCTCTGGTGAAGTTGTCCAGTATTGGACACTGTTGCAGTGCCCTCTATAACCCATCAGTATTGTCCTTATCCAGCGGAGCAGACTTTTTTCTTGCTACAGTAGCAAACAGTGCATCCATCATCCCCAAGACTTCTAGTAATTCCTCTTGCAAATCAATCTCTTTTTCAATGAGATTCTGAAGTTTTAGAAATTGCTGATCAATAACTGAGGATTGTCCGACCACATGCATGTAGATATCTGGCAAGAAAAAGATGCATGTTAAGATAGAACAGCTGTGCTTAATGCGGTTTAACATCTCTTACAAGCATAAGAAGAGTTTCCAACTGCACCTTTTAAAGACAAAAATTATTTTACTGAAAAAAGTGAGGCCGGCATCTTGTTTCAGATGAAACAGGCAATGAAAAGCTGAACATTTGCAAGCACAATACAAATGCTATAAATCATCCTGATCATCATTATCTATGAAAACTACTGTGTTTTCAATAAAATCATTTCAATTAGGTTTAAAACTGCTTTCATAAAGACTTTGTTGGTTTTGCAGCAGCAGAGTAACATGGTCACCCCTCCAAAAATAAGATTTCCTGTATATCACACACAGCTTTTTGGCTTTTCCTCATGCGGAGGATAAACAAAAATTATGCAAAATAATCAAGTGCATATATTATACAGCTACGAGAGTGGCTATATACCATAGCCAGCATGGATTTTTTGCATTCTGCAATGTGAAATTGAAAATAGCCCCCATACCATTCTGCTGCTTTGCATAAACACATTTCAAAACAAAACCTTACAACATTTATAGTCCTGAACTCAGAAACACTTGCTTAACAACCCTCTAAGTTTTCATAGTGATACACAAAACAGAGAGATTGAGAGTTCAAAGTGTAAAAGATGAGGAAAAAAATCCAGACCTCTGCTGGACTTTTCTGTCAGTGGTCTCATAATTTGTTGAAATTAATTAAAAATCAGTCATGTTCACAGAGTACCTGTAATCCTATTACTGACCTTGCCCAATACTCTGACCTTCATCTTCTACAGTTAAAAGAATGCCTGGCTGATTTTCAATTAATTTAAGAAATTTTACATTGAAGTCTTATTAGCATGCCTGACGTCATCAGTAAGAACCAATTGTCAGTGTTCTAAAAGCCAGACTCACTCACTGTTTGGCTTGGCTAATCGGGGCCACACTCAGGCCAGACATTTATTCCACTTTAGACAGTCATGGCTTCCCCCAAAGAATCCTGGGAAGTATAGTTTGTGAAAGGTGCTGCAAGTTGTTAGGAGACTTCTATTCCCCTGATAGAGCTCCAGTGGCAAGAGAGGTTTAACAGTGAGCCCCTCTTCTGGAGCTTGTAGCTCTGTGAGGAGAATAGCACCTTTCCCTTCACAAACTACACATCCCAAGATTCTTTGGGGGAAGCCATGACTGTCTAAAGTGAAATAAAGGTCTGGTGTGGATATGGCCAGGGACAGCTTTGGTTTAAATTTGGGTGGGAGACTACATGTGCCTGCTGTAGAATAAAATATAATTTTATAGGTTAGATTCTCTGTAGAAACAGTAGTAACACAAGAAAGAAGCAAAGTAAGAACACCAACAAACATACAAAAATGTATTTCTCCATCCTTGAAGATACAGTCCTGATTGCAGGTGTTGTCACCTCTCACCATATGCTCAGTAGCATGTTACCAAATTCTTCCAAGCTCCACAGGAAGTGGATTGGACTGTAAAAGACCAACCCAAATTGTGTTTGCATTTTTACACATTTGTAGGGCACTACAATATCTCAGAGAGGAGGTCAGGTCTCCTCCTCCCCTGGTGCATTCACTATAGCTGCCCAATTTCCCTGCTTTTTAAAGTTTGATAGAAATATCTGTTAGCTGTAGGTACATTCTTAAACCACAAGGTTTTTTTGCCCATTAGTGAATTTTATACAATTTTTTTCAGGCCAAATAATATTTAATTTAATTTAAAAAAATTAAATGTGTGTACCCCCTAGGTGCAATTTGGAAGTTTTGCTTATTTGATTGAAGTATGTAAATAAGCACATGTCCTTAATGGTGCAGCAGTTTTTTTTAGGAATTTAACAAACAGGATTGAGAATGGTTCAGATTACATTCCACATTTCTTCTATATTAGAACTCAGGATGACACATGTTGTGGCCAGATCCAGACCTGCTTAGCTGCAGCAAGGTTGCTGCATAATGTGCCTTCAGACCATGCCCATCTATTGAACTGGCTATCATGGTAGTGTAGCAAGCCTTGTACGCAAAGCAAAGCAAAAAGTACATTTTTTTAACCATTTTGGATTCCATCCTTCTTTATGAAAAGCAACAGAGAAAATATTCTTGGGTCAGCTGGGTATGAATCATTGTATCAGTGTTGTTAGATTTTAGTACCTACCTATAATCATTTCTGCAACATTTATCAGCACAGGAGCAAATCTTGCTTCAGTCACATGGCTGCAAGTTAAAAGCCAGATGTTAGCTAGGTGTAAAAGTTCAGAAATTTTCACTATTGTTAGAGAAAACCACTTAAGGATCACAAAGAGAGAGTGTCCAAGGAAACTGGTATGACGCAAATGAGAACTAGAGGGCTATTGCTGGCTGGAAAAAAGAAGTCTCTCCATCTTATTCGAAACAAAAGGTTCCTTCCCTTCCACCTTATTTCCATTAACAAAGAAAGAAGAAAGGTTATCTCTACCAATCATATTTACCTCCACTTCAAAAGCCAAGCATAAGGATTATATTGCACCTAGGTCCACATTAAAATCACATATATGGAGGAATGTCACTCGCTAATCAGTTTGAAAGTGAGGAATCATGAAATCGGAGCTGACATGTGAAAAAGAGAAGCCACAACTTTTAATGCAAAAAATATTTAAAAGCCAGCAAACATAATGAATAGATGCCACGATCCTTCACATGGAGGATGGTGCAGAACGCAAAGAAGAAACCAGTTAGGGACAGGGTGGAATGGAAGCAAATGGCCTTGCTTGTTCTACTTCCTCTCTTGCAACTTGGCCAGCCCTGACAGTGTATTCCTTCTTGGTATACCTAGCAATCCATAACTAGAAACTGAAGCAAGAAAGGTTAATTGGAGAGGGCCTTGAATGACTCCACAGCAGCTATGGCCTTGGAAGTTGGGAATGCTGTGGAAGGATGAAGAAGTGCTAGGGAAGTCGGTCAAGAGCCATGGTGGTTAAACAACAAAGGAGACTGGGCTGAGAAGCAGGGGCTAGAGGAAACCATGGCTCTCGGATACATGGGAGATGAAGAAAATAGGACCATGGGGAAACTGCACAAAGGTTATAAAACTATCACAGAAAGAAACCAGGCAGGTAAGTTCAGAGGGCTTAGGAATCAAAGAGCTATAATGCTGCTAGTTTACAGGGGTAGCCAACACCATACCTTGCAAATCCTGCTGAGACACCAACTCCCATCAGCCCCAGCTAGCATGGCCAATGAACAGGGATTATGGGAGCTGGAGTCCAACAACGCCTGCAGGATACCAAGTTGACTACATCTCCAGCTCCTGACAAAGGAATTCTGCCAGTTGCAGCTACAACTGCAGCGTTATGACCTGGCAATCCTAAAAGGAGTAATGAGAGCTAAAAAGCAGAGGGGGATGAACTAACCTGCCAATTATCTGGCTGCAGGCTTCTAAGTCACATGTATACATACAAAATAAGCAGTGCTTCCATCGGTATTTGTCTTCCTATGATCATCCAACCAAAACGTTTCACTTCCTGGTCTTTCCTTGTTCCACTTCAACAGAACTTGTCAAAAAGTTCCAAAACCATTTGAAAGCCCTGTTCTGGAAAGTGTAACACACACAGCAGTTTCTCCCCATCTGTAGCACAAATGTTTGGCCCAGAGAACACAGCCCTGGCAATTACCTTATCAAGAAAGAAAGGAGGACACTGAGCTGTTTTTCATCTCGCCCTGCAAGTGCATTTTTCAACGTTCCTCTGCGGTTTAATTCCTGTATGACAGCAACTGTAACTTCAGGTGACTTGCTTCTTACTGGATTCTAGAAACACAAAACATTCTATAGCCCAAGTTTGTGGCAACAGAATCACATGCATTTAAGCAATCCAAGGTCTTCCTAGTCCACAAAGAAAAACTAGTTCATTCAGAATATAACAGCCTGCCTGTTGGACTCTTCTGTCGTTAGTTCCTGTGCCAGTCTTTTGAGGTCTGAACAACAAGGAGCTGCTCAAGGACCATCAACCTAAAACTCTGACCACTATTCCCAACCAAAATGCAGAAAGGGCCATCTTGTTTTGGCCGGAAGGAGAGGGCAGAGTTATAGGTGTGGTGGTAGCCTATGTAGATATGGGCTAGATTAGAACTGGGGAACATATTTCCACATGAGGGATACATTTATTTCTGGGAAATTTTCCAAGGGCCACATGCCAGTGGGTCAGGTCAGAGGGAAAAGCGAGCAGGGCAATGAATTTAAATTTTAGCTGCATACAGTAGACTAGTTTACATATACTCACATAACCCTCTCTATCCTCTATGCAGGCAAATGCAGCATGATCAAAGGATACATTCCAGCCAAGCAAAAACACTCAAGGATGGTGTAAAGCAGGCCTGGTGATGGATGTGGTCTGGGAAGAGGCCCAAGAGCCACACAGAGAGGCGCAGAGGGCCATATTTAGCCTTTGGGGCTCAAGGTTCCCCATGCTTGGGTAGACTCAGGCAGAAAATGATACTCCACAGTTACTCCTAGTAACTCCAAGTCCTTATGAGGTTTTGCTTTCTGGCATAAGTAACTAAATAGAATAGAAGCAAGCATAGTTCATCAAATATAAGAGGGTATTTTTAACTCTTAAAATACACACACAGAGTTATGAAACAGTATAGAGACACCACAGGATAAGGAGAGAGGGATTCCCCAACAACTTTTTCTGAAATTTCCCACAATTAGCAGTAGCAGCTAGGCTGCATACTATGGGTTGTATCTAACTAAATCACTGTATGTGTAGAATGGAACTTCCTCCCGCTCTTCCCCCCACATGCCCCCAAATCTATTCTAGAGGGGAGGAGAAGGTTTGTTACACTCGTGGAAGTAGTACTGCACATACGATTTGGTTGCATACAATTCTATGAATGTAACACCTTTGTTATGAATCACAATACAGCAGATTCACTGGAAAGAGTTTTGCAGTATGACAGTGTAGCTATAGCTGAGCAATCTAATCTAAAAGATGACCTGAGTAATATTACCTTACCATAAGTACAGCATCCAGAGCCATAGAAACCTGGAAACTTCTCAGGAGCTTGTCATATTTCTTCAAACAATTTTTTGCAGGTTTACTGACAAAGAAATCCTCCTGAAAAAAATAATGGGAAAGAGTCCACGATCAGAGCCACAAACCACCATCCCACTTAAGTTAACACCACCTTCATTTTGTTTTATATTGTTTCTCCTGCTATGGAAATACAAAGCCAGATATATTTTGCACATCAAGAGTATCTCCCCCCCACACACACCAGTTACATACAAACGCTAGCTGCTGGGACGAAGGGCGGGATATAAATTTATTTATTTATTTATTTATATCCCACCCTTCCTCTCAGCAGGAGCCCAGGGCAGTAAACAGAAACACTAAAACAACTTTAAAAGCTTTTAAAAAAGGGTTAAAAACATATTACACTAGGGCCCCACTTATACGGCAGGTTCCATTCCAGGCCCCCACCAAAAAGCAAAAACCGCCGGAACGTGGGGCCCTACTCTGCTGTAGCGTGGGAGCTCCCCACCTACAGCTGATCATGCAATCAGCTGTAGCACATGGAGCTCCAGCCAACAGTGATCAACTGGAGCACACAAGCTCCCTGTACACCAAAACTAGAACCTTGAACTCGGCCCAGTACCAAATGGGCACCCAGTGCAATTCTTTCAGCAGCGGGGCAACATGTTGGCAATACCCTGCCCCAGTGAGCAGTCTCACCGCCGCATTTTGCACCAGCTGCAGCTTCCGGACCAACCTCAAGGCAGCCCCACATATAACATATTACAGTAATCCAGCCTGGAGGTTACCAGTGCGTGGACAACAGTGGTCAGGCTATCCCTAAATAAAATAAATAAATAAAAAAAATTGGGAGTGGTCTGACTCAGCAAGGCAGCTTCCTATGCTCCTCTGATCAACCAATTAAATGTTGCAGCTTAACTGATTTCCCTTATATCTTTGTTATTAAATTACAAACACATGCCTTATTAAAACATGTCATTTGCTAATAGAAAACAGGACCTGCTCTGTACATCTTCCCCCCTACCTGCTTTGGCATGTAGTTTCTTCCTTTCACAAAGGTCCTGTATGCAGGCCTTCTCTGTAGAGGCTCTCGCTGGTCTTCACGCTTCCGATGTTTAACATTCAGTATTGCATTTGTCATGCCTACAACTAGAGTTTCATCCTCAGGCTAAAAGGAAGAAGAAGCAGGCTTGCTTAACCAAAAAGAAAAAAAACCTTGTAGCTCAGAGATACCTTTTTAGTTCTCTCTGTTTAGTTACAGGAGAATTACTTTGGAAAATGTTTATTTTATCAAAGGAGTTTTGAATGACCGCTCATCAGTTAGATGTCAGGCCAGTTTATAAAGTAAGACAAAAATGGCATCTAACATTCTATTCTAGGCAGAGAGCAATTATGAAAGACATCCCTGTATCCTGAACAATTCCAAATTTGAAGAACAGGATGAAGTTCAAGTCTCCTCCAAATCAGCAAATGGCTGAGTGAAATTAATTTCCAGCCTAGTGGTTCAATCCTACGCATGTTTATTCGGAACTAAGTCCCATTACATCCAATGAGGCTCACTCTAAGGTAAATGTGCATAGGATTGTGCTGTCCTATGTTCAAAGGACTGAAGAGATCAGAATCAGAGCCAACAGACTTTAACTTGTTGAGGTCAATGGACCATGCAGCCATTTGCAATTAAGGTTATCCAAGGTAGCTTTGGGTGCTCCAAAATACAGCGACCACCTTTATAATCACTTGCCTGACGTAAATAGCCATGTGAATGAAAACATGGTGCAATACCTTCCAGAGAGAGCTCTTCTGAAAAAAAAACTCCACAAATCCCACATTCTTTCTATACCATTTTTGCAAGCACTAAGCCAATGGTTCCTAACATTTTTCCTCACAGACCACTTGAAAAGTGCTGTATTGGCAGACAATTTGATTTTATTGTTTTGCCTGGTGCAGCAATTGTAATGCGCGGTTTGATTTTTAATGTATTTTATTGCTTTCTTAGATATCGCATTTTATTGTATTCCAGTTTGAACTCCATGGAATTTATCAATCAAGGTATCAGGCCACTGTATAAAATAAGACAAAAAGGGCTTCTAACATTCTATTCTAAGCAGAATTCAAACTGTAATAAAATACAATATAAAAAATAAAAGCAGCAATAAAAATGAAATTAAAATCAATATGAATATTTAATGTAATGGATGTGTCATCTTGCGTCTACAATCACAAATCTACATATACGCTATGCAGGGCCGGTTCTAAAGGGCGGCCAGGTGGGGCACTGGCCCGAGGGCCCCTGGGCTCTGCTCCCCTTCCACGATTCGCGGCAGGATCGCTTGCTTAACCTACCTTGTTCTGCAGTCGCACACGCAGTGCTGCCCTTAAAGATGGCGGCTGAGGTTTCCCTAAGGGGCTGAAGCCTCGGCCGCCATCTTTGCTGATGGCATGTATGCATGCTGTGCATGCGCACCCCTGCCATGAACCAAGATGGCAGCAGAGGCTTCAGCCCCTTAGGAAAACCTCGGCCACCATCTTTGTTAAGGGCAGCACTGTGTGTGCAACCGCAGAACAACTGAGATAGGTGGGTTAAGGAAGGGAATGGCGGGGCGTGCAATCTGCGGCAGCAATCCTGCCACAAATCACAGAAGGGGAGCACCAGGTTCTGGGGCAGGCTTGTGCCCAAGGCCCCAGCATGTCTGGGGCCAGCCCTGACGCTATGGACCACCTGAATGAAGGTCGAGGAACATTGGTGGCATGAGGATCACAGTTTGGGAACTGCTGCACTTAGCTATTTGAAGAAAAAAACTGGTTAAGAGACTTTAAGGCCTGGCCTTACGAGATGTGGCAAAAGTATTATACAGGGTATAGCTAAGCTCAGCTTTCCCAATGGCAGACTTAATCCCAAAAAATGCAGCCCCAAATGGACAGAAGCACTGGAGACGCAGTCCAGAGAAAATAGAAAAAAAACATCATGGGCAACATTACACTGGCTGTCAAACCATAACAAGAAAGAATGCTACATCTGTGAACTTTGCACCTGCACAACTGCCACTCATTTCCATAAGATCTGCATTCACCAATACTTTTGCATCCAACAGCTAGCATTTTGAAATTCAGAGCAGAGAGCGCTTTTCATTGGAAAGTCAGAATATTTCTAAAACGGTGAGACAGTCATTACCTACACACTTGCCAGAAGCTTTATTTTAGTACTTACTGCTAATGCAAGACTGAGAATTGAAGCTTCATAGTTAAAACTGTGGACCACCTTGTAGGAAGTTGTACTGTAAACCTTCACATGCCTACAAAAAAAACCCACAGATCTCAAAGTACTCACTGTTAAATATTTTAAAGAAATGTAACTTGCATCTTGTTGCTGCAAAGAAATTTCAACTTTTAAAAAATATGATGTGGATTAAGCATTGCCTATAAGCAACCCTGCATGTCCAATAGGAAATCATTCAGAAGTGCAACTACTTTTGTCAAATGAAATGGGATTGCAGGAGGAACAAGATTTCATTTTGGAGATTTAAGAAGATGTAAGCAATTTGGCAAGGATTTATGAGTGGGTCCAATCTCAGGTGGACTAAAGCAGTTCTCAGCTTTCCTTACAATTTTAGTACTTAGCTACTGGACAAGAGTGGAGTGGAATGCACGGAGTTTCAGATCAGCTGCCTTCACATCAACAGAACTCTTTCCAAAAAACACCAAGGTTCACCTAAATTCTACATCAAGCTTATACAAGTCTGCAATCCTGTACTCACTTATCTGGGAGAAAGTTCCATTAAATTCAAGGGCTTACTTCTGAATACAGTAGGGCCCCACTAATACGGCGGATTACATGCCAGACTCCTGCCGAAAAGCGAAAAGTGGAACTCATTTAATAGAATGGTGCGCAATGCCCCAAAACTGCCATAAAAGCGGAACAAGCACCGTATGAGTGGGGCTTTAGTTTAATTGCATCTAACTGAGATGGCCGCATTAGCAAAGCGCCTTAAAGCAGGGCCCTACTGTAGACGTTTATTGAATTCCATTGTAAATCATGCACATGAAGCAAGTATTTCCACAATTCAGTTTCCTCTGAACACAGGGAAAGGGAAGGAACTTTGCAGAGTGCTGAAGCCCCACCCTGTAGAAATCTTTATAGCCACACAATTCACCATGCACTGCCCATACTTTCACACCTAATCTTTTCTTTTAGGGAAAAAACCAGAAATAAAGAAAGACTACATGCAAGCCGATATTCTTGGAATGCTGCTAAACTGTACACCTAGTTCTACATCCTACAGATGGAATGCAAAACTGCAGAACACACTCAGATCTATGCAAGGTATTACACCTCTACAGGCAAGCCTCTCTAGAAAAGCCAAGAAGAGAAATGGTGAAAAAAGCACAAACCTATCTAGTGAGCCAGAAAGCAGTCTCTGACCAGAGCTATTCAGACACAAACAGGTTACAGTCTTATGATGATTTCTCAAGGATACTAGTAACTGTCCTCCTCTAAGGATGTCCCAGACTTTAACATAACGTCCACCTTGAAAAGAAAGAAGGGCTTTTTATTTGTAGACATCACAAGTAACGAACAAGACATTTTATAAGCACGCACAAATACAGCCACTGTTTTTCCTCTAGTCAAAGTTAGTTTACACAATAATTATAGTCCCCTTCATGCATGAAGAATGCACTAGATGATTACCAGAGTGCAGCCTTACTTCTGTTGTCGGACATACTGCTGGCTCCACCCACAGACACCCACACATTAGTTTGGACATCTGCACTGAATGCATGTGCTTGCATGGAGACTTCCACGTAAGTGACACTGGGGACAGGACCATGAGTACAACCCTGCTGTGGTAACCACTATTCATGCAATTCATGCATAAAGGGGGCTTGTGTGTGCTTGGGAGCAGCCATTTCTGGATTCCATTTTTAGACATGCTTTTTCTTGGATGGAAAGATATAAGCTAGGGATGGTAAACCTGTGGCCCTCCAGATGTTACTGAACTATAACTGCCATCAGCCCCAGTCAGCATGGCCAGTGATCAGGGATGACAGGAGTTTTGGATCAACAACATTTGGAGGGCCACACATACCCCACCCAATATAAAACAGTCACACTCCGCTTTGCTTTGTGATCTAACACTCCATAATGCTTCTACTATGTCAGTAGGTGATTCAATAATTTGGCAGAAGAGAAAACATTTCCAAAAGAAAGAATTCCTCTCGTTATGGTAGGAAAAACTTTTTCCCCCATATAGATTTTACTAAACACAGGACCTACATGAAATGCAAATAAAGGAATCACACATGCACACCTCTTTGGCAATGTAATCAACTTCTGTGTGTGTGTTTTATCAAGATGATGGAAAACTAGAGATGTGAAGGCCCGGAAAAAACCCAGAAAAATTCAGAAAAAAACCGATTTTTCCATTTTCCCCCAAAGCCGTTTTTGTTTTTTTCCCAAAAAATTGGAAAAATTGAAAAAAAATGAAGAAAAATGGATTATGGAATGTTTTATTTTAGCATGATGAATAAAATGTTTCATTGAATCCTGGTCCCCCCTTTTTCTCAGTTCTTTTTATGGGAATGGATGCTTTATGTCTGCTTGACACCGTGGAGGACTAGCGGAGACATCAATAATTTTCTTTGTTATTAATGTTAATGGTTTCTTCTGTTGTTTTTAAATTATTTTTTGCCTGCTCCTCATAAACT
Organism: Rhineura floridana; assembly: GCF_030035675.1. Taxonomy (NCBI): domain Eukaryota; kingdom Metazoa; phylum Chordata; class Lepidosauria; order Squamata; family Rhineuridae; genus Rhineura; species Rhineura floridana. Next base: position 49,349,933 of record NC_084480.1, read on the forward strand.
GGCAAAACGAAAGAGGTTCCTTACAGTTCAGGTGTTCCTTACAGTTCAGGATCTTGTAGATCCATTTGTTACAAAAAAAAGTAAAAATTTAAAAAAGTAAATTCAATTTGTAATAATTGTTTGAATAAAATGTATTTTAATATACCAAATGTGATAATTTTATGCCAAACCAACTTGTACATAATTACATTTTATGTTCCTGAAGTAACAAAGTGACTTTCAATCTGTAAAAAGTGCTAATATTGCACTTTCAATTTTTCTGAAAATGTCTGTTTTTTTCTGAAAAAATGGAAAAAAACTGGTTTTTTCCATGGCTTCAAAATTTCTGGAAATATTACATCTCTATGGAAAACCAAGACTAAAATCAAAACTTGAATATACCCTTGAACAAGGAAAAAATCTGAAAGACATTAGAAGCTATAGCCCAGCGAGCCCTGGCACACAGGCCTTCAACCACGAATGGTACAGAACCTTATGGCAGCACACCAATACACTCTTGCCAATAGACTCTGCACCCACAATCATTTACAAAGAGGAGAAAGAAATAAGGGGATCACTGCAGATAAAAACAAAAACAAACTCTATGGTTGTTGAATGGGGAAGGGGAGAGATTGAGAGAGAAGAGGAAAAACTATCATTAGATGAAATACCTGCAGTCACAAGAAGACCTCCAGAAGGAAAAAGTTTAACGCTCTCAACTGGTTGCCCGTGTTCTATCGTCATGACACTTTTTTCTGCCCGTGTATCAAACATTTTCACAGTATGATCATATGAACCTAGAAGGCACCCCAGAGGGAAAATAAAGGAAAAGACTGAAAGTTGTAACAACTGACATCATGACTACAAGTCCACTATTTCAACGAGTCTGTTCTGAGTAGGACTTGGCTGGATACATCCCCAAGACTTTGACACATACAAAAGAATGTAATGCTGTTCTAGGTGCAGCTTTTTTGTTCACACCTAAAACATGTTTTAGAAAAGATGCTAATATGATTGAAATAGCCACCGATAAAACATCAGTGATCAACCCTCATCTAGCCCTCCTAACTGTGCTGAAGCAGAAAATCATTTTATCTGAACACAGATATAAAAAATTAGAAACCAACAAAGTTTTAAGACAATATGGAGCAGACAAGTGAAGAGAGCCGTACTGCAAGCAAACCTTTTAAGGCAGGCGTAGAGAAACCTTTTCAGCCCGAGGCCACATTTCCCTTCTAGACAGCCTTCCAGGAGCCAAATGGTAGTAGCGAGTGGGACCAGAGACAGAAACAGGCAAAACAGCCTTTATAAGTAGGCTAGTTTCTACACAAACACACCCCTCTCTATCTTCCATCAAGGAAACCAAGAGGCATTATAGGAGTTCAAGGATACAATCCAGTGAGGCAAAACACACTCCAGGAGGGTATGAAATAAGGCTGGCGAAGGTGTGGCCTGACAAGAGGATATGTGGTTAAGGACGGGGTATGGGATAGGGAGAATCCTGAAGGCCAAATAGAGAAGCTTGGAGGGCCACATCTGGCCCCCAGCCTGCTTTACGCCACCTGTTTTATGGCAAACCCTACAATATCTGCAAAGTGAGCGTGTCCAGCAATTTGACACAGATATGTAGAAAGTGAACCACAAACCTGTTACAAAAATATCTGCATTCAGTTTACCAGTACAACCACATCTCACGTAGTCTGTGTGCTCATTGTAAGATACGATTTCTGATGAGGATGAAATGTCCCATACTTTTGATGTGTAATCATCTGCTCCAGATATTATTCGGTACTTATCAGACAGAAAACCAACAACATGTACTGCTCTAAAAAGCAAGATTCAAAATTAGTCCCTTGCAATGTTTGTTCACACGAATAAATTTTCCATTTATCTACATAACGATTATGACAACTGTACTTTTATTCCACCTTTCCTCCAAGGAGCTCAAGGTGGCATACATTTTATCCTTACAACAACCCTGTGAGGTAAATTACTACTGATAAAAGTCTAGAAGAACTATACACAAAAGCTTTCCAGCCAATCTAGCAGTAGGAAATCCAAAAAAAAGCCTGATATGACCTAGGATGAGTGGTCTGATGCCTGTGTACAGATACGGTGATGAACTCACCAAAAAGCTGAGTGGAATTTCCTGGTTTTGTACATTGTGAAACAGAAAGGGGACTGAGGTGAGAGAGTGTCCTTAAGTGGTTAGTGTTTCCAGAATATCAGGACCATAACTGAAAAGCCGTTGCCTAGATATTTAGTAGTAAAAACTCTCAAGATAAAGGGGCCCCAATCATAATTGGTAGGAGGGTTCACAAGGGAAGACATCAAAGGATTAATTCAGTGCAAAATCCACACCATGAGTTTGCAACTCACTTCATGATTACATAAAAAGCACTCTTTAAATACATTTTCTATACCAACATGATGTGGAATGTAAAACCAAACTGTGCAGAATGGACCTAACAGTTGGGAAAAGAACACAGGCCTCTAGTGTAAAAATTGCATGTCACATTTGCAGCCTAAATTAATGCATATGTTGACGGCAACCAAGAAATCATTTGCTTCAGAATAGCTTTTCTGATGTCCAACTGCTGGGACTACTTCAGAGAAATGTTGCAATCTGCAGTCATAACCCAACAATTTAAATAATACATTCTCTTACTTAGTATGGCCATCAAACTGTCTCAATGGTGCTCTCCCACTGATATCAAAGAGTCGAACACTGCCCTCTTCACTGCCAGCAACCAGCAGCTTCCCATCATCTCGATACATAGCACAGTAAGCTACATCTTTGAAGCGAGAGAATGTTTTAATTGGTTCTTGGGAGTATCGACCATAAATGTGAATCTAGAACAAAATGTAATGCATAGAATGACATAACAGCACGATGAGGGGAAAGTAACTGGAATATCAAAATATTTTCGGCCAAATGTCTGTATACTGCTGGACTGGACATCTAATGTTAGCAAAAGATCCATCAAGGATGAAGAGGGGGAGAGTCAATGCCTGTAGGCTATATGCATAGAGATGCCTTACAGCCTCGTGTATGGCTTTTCCTCCATGGAAGCTGAGCCATGTCAAGTAGGTAAAGGTAAAAGGCAGGGTTTTCCACCAGAGCAATGACAATTCTGAACACTTTACTTCCCCCTTTGGTCTCAATGGGCCATTTACTTATCTGGGGAAAAGAAAGCGTGCAAATAGAAACAACATCAAGATCAGGCTATACTCTAATGTTTTTGAAATCAGCCTGCGAGTCTCCCTTTATCCATTTGATTGCTTTACTCTTTATTGCTCAATTTGTTTTTGTACTGCATTTGTATTTTCATGAGCTTGGATATTGTTTTTAATACTGTCAGTGTAAGTCATCCAGAGAATTCTGGTTATTGGCCAGCATAGAAATGTTGTAAGTAAATAAATAAATAAACAAAATAAGCCTGCTTTCGTAAATGGTTTTGCCCCTCCTCAACCGTGTTGCTGACAACGCTCCTTTTAACTTTGTCCCACAGAACTTAAAATCAAAACATTAAAAATCAACGCTGCTTTTAAGTGCATTACTCCATTCTGGATTTTTTATCATATTACAGTAGGTGTAACAAACACAGGATTTAATTTTAGTATTTTTTTATATAGGCAGAGAGCTTTTTTGAATCCAATGATGAATTATGATTTAGAGTTAAATGCACGAGCTTCACACTCATGTATTCTCCCCTCCAGCACAGTTGCAAGGAGGTGTTTGGTAACTTCTGCTTCTGGTTTCAAACTAGCCAGGCTCTCTCATTATGTCCAAACTCAAGAGGAGTTTTGGTTAGCTAAAAAACTAGGAGCAGACTGCGGAAAGCTTCTGATCTCCTCCTTGCAGCTGCACCCAAGGAAGAGAAGAGAGCAAGCCCTAAGCTCATATACTCAACTCTAAAGCAGGGATGGGGAAATGCTGACCCACAAGCCTAATTAGGTCTGCCAGCTTTCCACCCCAGCACATGAAGCCATTTCAGACAAGCCTCACCCACCTCCCCTACATCTGACATCATATACAATATTGTGAAGATCTGGCTTTGCTGAAAACGGTTTGCAGGCACTGCCAATCAGCAGCATCTGCAAACTACACGCAAAGGCTCTTTGTTGGTTGTTGTCAGTTCTTGCGGACCACTTTGCAGCCTGTACATTTGCCCGCAGAGTTGATTTCAAACCACGCAAACAAAAAAGGGGGTCACCTAATGTCATGTGATTGACAAACAGCCTGCCTATCAAATTTGGCCTGCAGCGGGCAGGGAAGATTACTGCTCTCAACCATAATTTACCATTACATCCAAACCAAGCCAGACAGAAACATCATCATTAAGAACTACAAACTACAAATAAACTTCTGCTGCTGCAGTAATAATTTTCCCCATCCTTTCATTGCCAGACATTTTTTTCCTTTCTGCATATGTATCATCGGTTTTCTAAATAATGAACATATCCTGGTCTCTGGGTCAGTATAATGATAATATCTGTATACAAAAGAAATATTAACAATGTCTCCAACAGGCTTTTGGGGAACAAACACAATTCTAAGAGGCCTTTGCAACAAAAGGCAACACAGTGCTATGGTGTTACTTTCATAATTGCAGCAGAAGCAGATGCTTGTTCCACTGCAGCCAAAATAGGATCCTACTGGAAGCAGATTTAGCAGAGCCTCAGTATAATAAGAGTACAGGAAGAGGCTGTGGAAAAACCTGTAGAAAAACAGGGCTGTATTTTAAACCTTACCCTTGATGAGGCTGTGACAGCATAGTTATAGGGAGGAACTGGAGAAAAATCTATTTTATTCACTGCACCAAACTCTTTTATCTGAATTGGAGCCTAAAAAAAAATGGTAGCAGTTAGTATATTGTATTTTTAAATCAGTTTCTTTAACAGAACATTTACAGAAATGAGGGAACAACACAACAAAATATTAAAAGAAATATGAACTTTAAAAACTTCTTCAAAAGCTTGCTAGTTTTTCTTTGTATTTCAGTGCCATAACAAAGCAGTAGAATTGTGGCAGAGGTATACCTATTTAAGAAATAAGAGCATAAACATTTTTAAAATCACCAGGCTATTATCCTAATGCAGGGAAATACAGAAATGAAATACAAAGGTTGCTTGCACTCTTTTCCAATATCCAAATCCAAATCAGACATCTAAGATTTGAACTAGAGCGTCAAATTATTGGGGCTGGAACTATGTAGTGTTACCTTGTAACTCTTCCAGTACAAAGTATCCTTTGTTACTTTCTCACCAAGCTTTGGAAAAGACTGTACTATGAGAGGTTTGTAGTTAGCCATTTTGTCCGAAGTAGCAAAGTGTAATCTTCCACGGTTGCAAACTTCATAAGGCAAAAGTAGTCCAGGCTTCTGGGGGAAAAAACAAGAACACATAAAACACCGAAGTCTATCTACAATCCTAAATAAGCATGTACTTCAGATCTTAAAACAATTAAAATACTATTTGTTACTGAGGCTGTTACAGAGGAGGGAAAGCTATCTGCGGGAGATGCTCTAGCTGTGGATTTCCTGCTGTGAGCAGGGGGTTGGACTCGATGGCCTACAAGGCCCCTTCCAACTCTATGATTCTATGATATGAGCTAGCCTGCCTTCCCTCATTTTGATTGAAATTACACATTTAATCCTCATTTTTAAAAAAAGTATTCTGTTCCTCTTGCAATCATACAGGCTCAACATTTACCAGTATCTCCTTAGTCTGTACCTAAACCAGACTTGAAGAGCTGCACAAGCCCTCTGACCTAACTGAATATCAGCATTTTACTTAGAAGACAAAACCTATATGCTCTGATCATGTAAACGCTAATGCAGTGCAACAAGTGATTTCAAAACAACTCTGAACTGTCCAAGTTTCTCCAGGATCACAACACAATAAAGATTCTTCTGCAGAGTAATCACAAACTGCACTGCCAGGAAATGTAGGGACTGAATGATCAAAGGAACATAGGAAGCTGCTGTATACTTAGGCCATTGGTCTATCTAGCTCAGTAGTGTCCACAATGATTGTCAGTAGCTCTTCAGGATTTCAGACAGGGTCTCCAGTCCTAGAGATGTCACAGGTTGAAATCTGGAACCTTCTACATGCAATACAAAGCTACGATCCTTCAATAAAACTACAGAAAAGCACTGCTGTTTCAGATTCTAAAGGGGGGAGCAAGCAATGGTAAGTCAATATTGGCTCAATGCATGCAATACTCTCAGTTAATGTCAGCTACCAACATCATAGTTAATATATATGCTAAGGACTGCAGTTGACAAAGAACGTGATGCCCAGGACAGACAGATATTCCTGACTTCATAAACCAGGAATAGTTAATCTAGTGCCCTCCAGGTGTTGTTGGACTTCGACTTCCATTAATCCAAGTCAGTGTAGCCAATGGTCAGGGAATAATGGGAGCGGTAGTCCAACCACATCTGGATGGAAGGTATCATATTGGCTTCTCTTACCACAAACAATAGCTCATGAAGCAACAAATGAGTGTTGGGGCTATGCATTCATCCTTTCCTCCTCCTCTCCTCACACACAGGAATCTCAGTTTGTTTCAAACCCGAGTGCCCTATTACATCCAAAATGAGAAACTCTGGTTTAATGTTGGTTAACTAACCAGGATACTCAACCAGAATCAGATTTCTCTCTCCACACTGGGGGAATGAGCAACATAATGGCAAATAAGATTCAACATATGTAAATATGAAGTAGTGAATACTGGAGCAACCCCCCCCCCCAATAACTTCACATTTACATTGATGGGGACTGAATTAGCTGTGACGCTGAGAAAGGCTTATTCAGTGTAGGGAATTGTAAGGAAAGGGGTTGAGAATAAAACTGCCAGTCATTTGCACTATTTTTATTTATTTATTTGATTTCTATCCCACCCTTCCTCCCAGTAGGAGCCCAGGGCAGCAAACAAAAGCACTAAAAACACTTTAAAACATAAAAAAAACCCCACAAACTTTTGTGTGTGCGTACGTGCGTGCGTGAGATGTGCCTTCAAGGCAATTACAACCCTATGAATCGGCAACCAGTAGCATCTGTCATGAACCACCCTGTTCAGATCTTGTAAGTTCAGGTCTGTGGCTTCCTTTATGGAATCAATACATCTCGTTTGGCCTTCCTCTTTTTCTACTCCCTTCAATTTTTCCCAGCATTATTGTCTTTTCTAGTGAATCATGTCTTCTGGTGATGTGTCCAAAGCATGATAACCTCAGTTTCATCATTTTAGCTTCTGGTGATAATTCTGGTTTAATTTGTTCTTGTTATGTAAATTTGTATAGATATTAGCAGAGATCAGTAATGGTCTGAGATACGTGTGTGCCAGTGAGTGCATTTACCTAAGTAGCAAGCTTTTACCCTGCATTTAGATCACTGAGACCTAAGACTTAGTAAAATAAGAAAAGCTACTTTATTTATAGAAATACATAGTAGGCAGGAAAGGCATACCTAATTCTAACTAACTAAGTTGGAGGCGCAATGCCCAGGTTTGGGAGTTGCCCTCATGGCTCAGGAGGGAGAGAGCAGAGACAAAGATGTCTCCTTCTCTCAGACAGTTGAAGAAGAGAAGAAGGGAAGCGCAGAAGGAGGAGGGGCAGATAAGCTTCCCTAAGCATATCAGTCCAACGACGGAAGGCAGGCAATCAGAGCATCACAGGAAAGGTAGTCAAGCCTATCCATCTGGACGACCCTAACTCTATCTCCCTTCTGGAACATAAAGAACAAAACAGGAGTTGCTCTTGCCCCACTTCCAACAGTTCTAACACCCAATTATTTGCCTTTTTCACAGTCCATAGTATAAACCAAACTCTCCTCCAACACCACATTTCAAATGAGTTGATTTTTCGCTTGTCCACATTTTCACTGTCCAACTTTCACATCCATACAGATTGGGAGCCTGATTTCCTGGTGATTTGTTTCTTCCAAGTATTTTAACCTTCTGGCCTCCCAAATGGACTGCCATCTACACCTGCTCTTACGCCAGCTGCAAGAAGAGCTACATCAAGAACTCCCACCTGAAGCTGCACCTCTGGACCCACACAGGTGGGGGCCACCCGCTGGGTTGCTCCATGGCCTTCCTGCATCCACAGAGACCTCCTACTTGGCATGCAGAGGCACCCTGCTTCCATCTCCAATGCGGTAGCATCCTGTTTGCTTGTTTCCGAGGTGGCTTCTGCCACCAAACACACCTGAAGTGGGGCTTCCTGTAGCCTAAGCCGGGGGAGGGGGGGCTTCTTGGCTACGATGGCTGAACTAGTAGGTTCTGAGTTTTGGGGACAGGAGGGGGATATGAGAAAACCTGTATTTGAGTTGCGTTGTGTGTTGCAATTTTTATCGTATTGCTCTATTTATTGTATTGAGTTTTGCTTGGTATGCTTTTGTACTGTTATCTTTATTCTGTATATGTTTTTGAGATTTTTTTTGTTAGTCATTTTGAGTTTCATTTTGGGAAAAAAGCGACTAATAAATATCATTAATAAATAATAATAAATAAATAAGTGCAGCTTTCACCTCACATTTTAAGATTTCTGGTTCTTCTTCATACGGTTCCTCCATGAATGACTCTGTCATCCTTGCACCTCTTTCATATAATTCTTCAGTGTATTGCTTTCATCTTCCTTTTATTTCAGTACCCTATTAATTATTCAACATCCCTACTCTTGGTTTGAATTTCCCTTTGATTTCTCTAATCTTTTGGAATAGGGCTCTTGTTTTACCTTTTTATTATCCTCTTCTATTTCTGTACAATAATTATTGTAGTAGTTCTCTTTGTCCCTATGTACTAGTCATTGTATTATTGCATTTAGGGTTCTGATTGTGTTTCTCTCTCCTTTTGCTTTCCTTCTATCTTTATCCATTTTAAGAGCTTTCTCTCTTAAAATATATTAAAACAAAATATTTTTTAAAAAGCTTTAAAAACATATTTTTTTTAAAAAAGAAAAGGTTTAAAGACATATTAAAAAGTAATTCCAACACAGGCGCAGACTGGGATAAGGTCTCAACTGAAAAGGCTTATTGAAAGAGGAAGTCTTCAGTAGGCGCCAAAAAAATAACAGCGATATTTATTTATTATTTATTTATTTATTTATTTTCATTTTTAAACTGCCCATAGTGAGTAGCTCTCTGGGCGGTGAACAAAACAAGATTAAAATACAATATTGCAATAAAATTACAATAAAATCAGCAACAAGTTAAACAAAAAACATTAAATGAAACACATTGAACATTAAAATGCCTGGGAGTATAGCCAGGTCTTAACCTGGCGCCTAAAAGAAAGTACCGAAGGCGCCAGGCATATCTCCTCAGGTAGGCTGTTCCACAGTTCGGGGGCCACCACAGAAAAGGCCCTAGATCTAATAACAATCCTCCAGGCATCCTGATGAGTTGGTACCCGGAGGAGGGCCTTGGATACTGAACGAAGTGAACGGGTAGGTTCATATCGGGAGAGGCGTTCCACAAGGTATTGTGGTCCCACACCGTATAAGGCTTTATAGGTCAAAAACAGCACCTTGAATCTGGCTCGGAAACAAATAGGCAGCCAGTGCAGGTGGGCCAGGACAGGTGTTATATGCGCAGACCAGCGGGTCTTCGTCAACAACCTGGCTGCCGCATTTTGCACTAGTTGAAGTTTCCGAACGGTCTTCAAGGGCAGCCCTACGTAGAGCGCATTACAGTAGTCCAGTCTAGAGGTTACCAGAGCGTGAACAACTGAGGCAAGATCGTCACTGTCCAGATAGGGGCGTAGTTGGGCTACCAGACGAAGATGGTAAAATGCATTCCGTGCCACCGAGGCCACTTGAGCCTCAAGCGACAAGGAAGGGTCAAAAAGGACCCCCAAACTACAAACCTGTTCCTTCAAGGGGAGTGTAACCCCATCTAGAACAGGATGAACATCCACCATCTGGGCAGGTAAAGAGCTCACCAACAGTGTCTCAGTCTTGTCTGGATTAAGTTTCAGTTTATTAGCTCTCATCCAGTCCATTATCGCGGTCAGGCAACGGTTCAGCACATCAACAGCCTCACCTGAAGAAGGTGAAAAGGAGAAGTAGAGCTGCGTGTCATCAGCGTACTGATGGCAATGCACTCCAAAACTCCTGATGACCGCACCCAGAGGCTGCATGTAGATGTTAAAGAGCATGGGGGACAAGACCGACCCCTGAGGGACTCCACAATGGAGAGTCCAGGGTGTCGAGCAATGTTCCCCAAGCACTACCTTCTGGTGACGATCCGCTAAGTAGGAGCAGAGCCACTGCCAAGCAGTGCCCCCAACTCCCAACTCCGCGAGCCTCCCCAGAAGGATACCATGGTCGATGGTATCAAACGCCGCTGAGAGATCAAGGAGAATCAACAGAGTCACACTCCCCCTGTCCCTCTCCCGACAAAGGTCATTATACAGGGCGACCAAGGCTGTTTCAGTGCCAAAACCGGGCCTAAAACCGGATTGAAACGGATCCAGATAATCAGTTTCATCCAAGAGCGCCTGGAGCTGGCCGGCAACCACCCGCTCCAAGACCTTGCCCAAAAAAGGGACATTCGCCACCGGTCTATAGTTGTTCAAAATATCTGGGTCCAAAGAAGGTTTCTTTAAAAGAGGTCTCACTACTGCCTCCTTGAGACTACCAGGGACTACTCCCTCTCTCAAGGAGGTGTTTATCACCTCTTTGGCCCAGCTGGTGGTTACAGCCCTGCCGGCCTTCACCAGCCAAGATGGGCAAGGATCAAGGGCAGACGTGGTCGCCCGCACCATTCCAAGCACCTTGTCCACTTCCTCGAGCTGCACCAACTGAAACTCATCCAACAATGAAGGACAAGACCGCGCTCTGGACACTTCAATGGAGTCATCTGTCATAACATCAGAGTCTAAGTCCCGACGGATGCAAGCAATCTTGTCCTGGAAGTGCTCCGCAAATTCGTTGCAGCGGGCTTCCGATGTTTCCTTAGTATCAGGAGGGCCAGAATGTAAAAGCCCTCGTACCACCCTAAAAAGCTCCGCTGGGCGGCAAAGAGATGATCTGATGGTGGCAGCAAAATATGACTTTTTTGCCGCCCTAACCGCTTTTACATACAACTTAGTGGAAGCACTCACCAAAGAATGACTACATCCGTCAGGAGTTCACCTCCACCTGCACTCTAGCCTCCTTCTCTCTTGCTTCATCACTCTCAGCTCCGGGGTATACCACGGTGCTGTTTGAGTTCTGCACCGAAGGGGGCGTGCAGGAGCGATCATGTCAATGGCCCGGGTCATCTCCGCATTCCACAGATCGACCATGGCCTCGACAGGAGCGCCAGTACTATCAGCCGGAAAAACTCCCAGAGCGCTCTGGAAAGCAACAGGATCCATAAGCCTCCGGGAGCGGACAAACTTAATAGGTCCCCCACCTCTGCAGAGGGAAAGGGTTGTCGTGAATCTAAAGCTCAGCAAGCGGTGATCTGTCCATGACAATGGAGTAGATGAAAAATACCCCACCCTCAGATCACCATCTCCATGACCAGTGGCAAACATCAAATCAAGAGTATGTCCTGATACATGCATCGGGCCAGTAGCAACTTGAGACAGCCCCATGGTTGTCATGGAGGCCATGAAGTCCTGAGCCGCCCCGAACAAGACAGCCTCGGCATGAATGTTGACATCCTCCAGTACCACAAGTCTGGGGGATCCCAACAATACCTCCGAGACTATCTCCGTCAGCTCAGCTAGGGAAGCCATTGGGCAGCAAGGTGGGCGGTACACCAATAGTATTCCCAATCTGTCTCCTTGGCCCAGCACAAGATGAAGACACTCCAAACCAGTCGCCGTCTGGACAGGGTGCTTGGTGAGAGAGAAAGAACTCCGATAGACCACAGCAACCCCACCTCCCCGGCCCTCAGATCTACCACAGTGCTGCACCGAATACCCAGGTGGGCAAAGCTGGGAAAGAGCAACTCCTCCCTGCTCACCCACCCAGGTTTCGGTAATGCACGCAAGGTCGACACCCTTCTCCACAATCAAATCGTGGATAAGGGGAGTTTTATTAACGACCGACCTAGCATTTAAAAGCAGCACCTGGACATCCGAGAGCTGGCTGACAGTACAACCAACAGTCCTGTGGATACGAGGAGAACCGGAACAAGGCACAGACACAATTTTAGACATTACTTTATAATACATATATAATACTGTGCCAAGTTGTAATCATCTCATTGCAATATATTAGAAACTGAGAGTTAAATTTATCGCAGAATCATCTTCCATAAATGCTACGAATATAATAAATGATAATATAAGAACATTATTATTGTTATTGTTATTTACTGACCTGCTGTTATAAACATTTTAGCTTATTCCTTTTTTTTTTTGCACATATATATACATATACATATGTAAGTATATTCATTGTATTTTTTGTATCGAATATTATATCTTTGTGTATATTGCGTTGGCCTATGGCCCTGCAATTAATAAACTATGCTATGCTATGCTATATATATTTGTAGGGCTGGTATTAATGCAGAAAAAAAAATCAAAAGCACCTGCCAGAACAGAGGCAGGAACTCTTACTCCCAAGGACACCACAAACCAATCTTTGGTTAGCTAGTGAAAACCAAGTCCCAGAGATAGGATCTATACTTCTAATACACTCCTCACTATCGTTTGTCATTGTCAAATCTCATTCCCAGCCCACAGCTTTAACAGCAGTCAGAATCAGCAGGAAGAAACACAGGTCTATAAAGTTATGCATAACATAGAGAAAGTTGATCGAATGTTTTCTGCCTATTTAATAACAAGAGAACTTGGTGATCCTGGCAGTCGATGCAAAATAAAACAAAAGAAAGTACTTCTTCAAAAGGTGTAGAAATAGCTTATAGACTTCATTGCCACAAGATGTAGCAATGGACACTAGCTTAGAAAGCTTTAGAGGTGTATTAGAGTAAAAGCAACAATTAGCCAGGATAGCTTATTGTAACTTCCTCGTTCAGACAGTATTCACCTGACTATCAGGAAGGATACTACACACACACAACTATGAAGAGACGTTACTATTATTCCCTGCCCGTAGGCTTCTCTGGCTGGCTGCTAGAAACAGAAAACTGGACTAGATGGACTTTTGACCTAGTCCAGCAGCGTTCCCTGAACCGTTCCCTGAACTGGAAGAAAAGCCTCGCCAGCCGAACCCCTGCCTCTCCCATAGGTAATAAAGGCACCAGAGACCAGCTAGTGGTGTAAAGGGAATGTGACCACACTACAGCAACGGTAGGGAAGCTTAAAATGCCGAGGCTGTACCAAGAGGAAAGGAAAAGGACATCCATTTCCTGTGAGACATAGTGACAGTTTGCTTCTCCTGGAGCCCCTCCACGACCTTCAACCAGGAGACTGGCCTTACCTCAGAATTCAGGAGTTTTTTCCTCAACCCTTTACGGTCACGTTGCCTCTCAAGGAAGCCGCCGCCGCCACCGCCGCCGTCAAGCTTCCGGGCGGAAAATCTACGTCATAAGTACTGCGCCACCACTGACATCGGCGCGCTGTGCTCTAATAATGACCCCTTTTCTCATAGAGATAGAAAAAATTTACACCATCCTCACTTCCGTTCCGATTTGAATGCTGCAATCAGCAGGACATGACAGAAAAAGAATGCAAGGCGAGAGAGCTGCTTGACCGCCCCACATCTCTATCCTGCATTATTATTAATAATTATTATTCTTAGTCATCCCCTCACATTCTGCTTCTGAATCCGGAACTGTCAGTCTATTTTCATTGTGCGTCCCCATTTTCATCCTTTCCTTGTCTCTATGTTGCAAAAAAGGGGAAAAGTAGAAGGAGGAGCTTTTGTGGTGACCTAAAATAAAGGCCCGCCCTTCCGAACCTGACAGACTCGCCACCGGGACGGATTACCTTTTACGTTCCGGGTTCCCGGTTTACACTAGCGGAAGTGACGTAATGTACTAATACAACAACAACGTCGCGGCGGATTATGTCAGTGAGGAACAGCATGAGGCTACGAAGGTAAAAAGACACGGAAGTAAAGCGAGGGGAAATTGGCCTGAGAGAATGAGGTGGGGCTCGGTCCAGTGGCAGCCCATGTGTTGTGGTGTGCAGTGGCGAGAGGGCTAGACTTTGACCAGAGTGACCTGGGTTCAAATCCCCGCTCACCCACATCGTCTTCCCTATCTACACTAGCATCATGTTTCTGGGAGGCACCCAAACAGGAGATAAGTGCAGTATCCCTCTCCCGCTCGTGATCCCCAGCAGCTGCTATTCAGAAGCAAAATGTCTCTGATACTGAAGATAGTACATACTCGTCATAACTAGGAGCCGTTAAAAGCCTTATTCTTCATCAACTTGTTTAATCCCCTTTTTCAAGCCATCTAAATTGGCGACTACCACCTCCACATCTTGTGATAGCGAATTCCATAAGTTAACTATGTGCTAAAGAACCGTTGGTTTATCAGCCCATAGTCACTCTCAAGGAGGGGGGCGAGCTGCTCGGAGCTCTTTGAAAGATAAACATTAATAACAAACATAGAAAGATGTCTTATGCTAATTGTCCATCTACTGCAATATTGTCTGCTCTGATAGGCAGCAGATCTCCAGGATTTCGGGCAGAGAAAGGTCTTTCCCATCACTTTATACCTAATCCTTTTTTCACTGGAGATGCCAGGGATTAAACCTTGGACCTTCTGCATGGAAAGTATGCATTGTACTACTGAGCTATAGTCCCACCGCTAAAATATGTTCCCCATATGTTAAAAACGTGGGGTGGAATCCAACACTGTGCCACTGACATCACTTTCCTCTTCTCCCCTATGCTACCCAAATTTTTCTGGAGGGGCCTCCAACTTTCTGGAGCAATTTTTGAGGGCATGTATAGGGAGGAAGCAAAGAAGGTGAAGTCCTGTTACACAAGTGGAAGTCCAAGATGCCCCACAATTTAGGGGCTGCCACAAAGAAAGCCCTCTCCTGGGCCATGCTTCTGAGGGTGGCAGAATTACCAAGAGAGCCTCCTCTGCAGGTCTTAGCGCCTGAGAAGGTTGGTAGGGATGAAGATGGTCTTTCAGATATTTGGAACCTATCTGTATCCACCAGTGTTCTTCAACCTTGTGTTCAACTCCCATAATTCCTGATCATTGTCTAAGTTGACTGGGGATGATGGGAGTTGGAGTCCAAAAACATCTGGGGACCCATGATTGAAGAATGCTATCCCAGACTATCAGCTATTGCACATTAATAGTTGCCTATCAGAACTTGAGACTGTAAGGTGACATGGCCCTTTATGTCTCTCACCCCATTCCACCCCACCCCACCCCACCCGCCCTTGATTCTGCCAAAGAATTAAGACAAAAAGCTGGTATGCTGTTCACAGTTAGGTTGCTTTTAAGGCAATATGATTTAAAGCAACGTGTCTGCAAGATTGAGATATACATAAATATTTGCATGGCTGTTTCAAGATATTCTTATTGAGGGTCAGTTATATTCTATACGAGAATTGGGCAGGAGTTAAATTTGCATCTACTTGTAAGATCTCTGGGTGATTTGTGGTAGATCAGCAAATATTTCTGTTTCCCAGTATTTTCTGTTGTAACAGTAGCAACGAAAAGGTGACTCTCTACTATGTTTTTGTATGGAAGGACTGTGACTTCTATTTTGTTGCGCTACTCAAAACAAATTGCTGGGTTCTAAATTTTTTAATTTTCAGTGTAAGACTTTTGCACCAGGTTCTGGTTGGTGGAACTTGAGGTTCTAATTAAAAACAAAGCCTAAAGTTTGCCAACCCCTATTCAGTATTTCTCAGAATAAATAACTGCATCTGTTCAGAGCGATGAACTTTACTTCTTTTGTATTATCATGTGTTTGTGGCATTATAGTCTAACATATTGATATTTTTTGTTCCGCTGCAGATTGACGTAAACCGTGGCCGTGAAAGTTTTTTAAAAAAACACACTCAAAGTAAAGCAAGAAGAAAACACATCACTTAACATTCAGATAATGGAATCTTCAACAAATCTAGATGTTGGTGCCCAGTTAATTGTGGAAGACTGTTCTGGCAGCTATAGCCTGTCTCACATGCCAGATATTAAAGTGGAGCATCACCTTGATTCCAGTGCTGAGGGAGGGCCAGCTCAAAATGTTGCCATGGGAATGAAATTCATTTTACCCAATAGGTTTGATATGAATGTGTGTTCTCGGTTTGTCAAATCCTTGAATGAAGAAGATAGTAAAAACATTCAAGATCAAGTAAACTCTGACCTTGAAGTGGCATCTGTATTATTTAAAGGTTGGAATTCAAAACTTACATTTCCCCTTACAATAAGATTGATAAGGATAATGCTATTGTAGCAAAAGAATGCATAGGTATGCGAGGAAAATGTGAGATTTTCATATTTGTAGAATTCCCTTAAAAGTCAATCATTTATTGTTCCATCATTACTGACCCATTGCATCTTGCCTTTCTTGTTTACTGAGAAACATAAGATAACCTCTTTTGTTGCTGGTATATTTCATTGGTAATGTGGTAGCATTTCTACTAGTCTTGTATGCAAGGTGGCATGGAGACTTCCATGTACATGGAACTATTTATTCATTTATTTATTGAATTTCTTAGTCGCCCATCTGGCTGGCTACTAGAAGTTTCGCCACAAAGATCTGATAGATTTAAGGATCTAGATTATAAAATACTTGGTAGATTTTGCATTGTAATTATTAAGACTTTGAGTAATCTTAGGGCAATCTCTAATCCAAAGTCCATATTGATATATGTTTAAAAACCTTAGGCACTTAGGTAGCATAAAGGTGATTCAAAAATAAAGAATTAAGTTTATGCTACACATTTCTTTTCCTCTTTACGTGTATTCTTAATTGACTGAATTAATAGAGGGAGGAACACATACCCCCAAGTCTTGTTCAAACTTGCAGTCGTAAGACTTGGAGATAAATGCATTGTGGCAAACGTACTCTGAAACTGTTCACAGTAAAGCTTTCAGGCAGGGTTTAAAGACATTGTATTAACCTAAAACTCATTCATTTCACAGCAACAGTTGGAAGTCATTGTACTTAGGATCAGGGCACTTGTTATAGGTTAGATCAGGACATTTCAGTTTGATTTTTCACTTGGATCCTAAATGTATCTACCGGTCTTGGATTTCTTATAGCAGTTTCTTACAGACAGGACAGCTCAGAGTGTGCGTCCAACCTGACTTACAATGATTGCCCCATTCACTGCTTGTGGATGACGGAGTTCTGGTTGTTTACAAAAACAAACATACAGCTCTGAGTGGGGCGGAACTATGTTAACATAAGATTTGCTCCACATCCTAAATGTGTTGTTTACCCCAAGAATCCAAATGAGGCAGGTGCCTCTCTGTACAGTTGATTGTACTATACAAATTGATGCCTATATAGTTTTGACTGACTTATTCACACAAGAGAAAGCCATTTCTCAGTGGCAACCATAATACTCGAATAAAGCATGAAGCAACCCTGTTATTTTGGTCAAATGAATTTCCATATGTTGGGGTTGTCATCCTTAAAACCTGATTTTCTTTACTAGTTATTCTGAAAGCCATTTTTTTCTTTCTTAATGTAGCAGAGTGCAATATGCATACTTCTCCTTCTCCTGGAATTCAAGTAAGACACGTCTACACCCCATCAACTACCAAGCACTTTTCACCCATAAAACAGTCAACCACGTTAACTAACAAGCACAGGGGAAATGAAGTTTCCACAACACCTTTG
Organism: Rhineura floridana; assembly: GCF_030035675.1. NCBI lineage: Eukaryota > Metazoa > Chordata > Lepidosauria > Squamata > Rhineuridae > Rhineura > Rhineura floridana. The sequence goes on from NC_084480.1 coordinate 49,367,643, forward strand.
CTTGTAAACTGTAAGTCCTTTTCTGTAGAATAAAAGAAAGTAAATGTAATGCCTTCAAGTCGATTCTGACGTATGGCGACCGTATGAATAGGGTTTTTATGGTAAGTGGTATTCAGAGGGGGTTTACCATCGCCTTCCTCTGAGGCTGAGAGGCAGTGACTGGCCCAAGGTCACCCAGTGAGTTTCATGGCTGTGTGGGGATTCGAACTCTGGTCTCCTAGGTTGTAGTCCAACACTCTAACCACTACGCCACACTGTAGAATAGTAAATTTTAAGTTTTCATTTTGGGAGCTTCCATTGAGATTACTACAAGAAACTGGTCTTTGCATTCCCTTTAAAGCAGTCAGCCAGTCAATGATTTATTTATTACTTAATCACTTAAGATGGTTCTCTTTAAATGGAAGCATTGACTTTGTTATTCTGGGATGCAAAGCTTTTTTCAAATTATAAAAGTAAAAAGACAAAAAGTGCCACACATATGTCTGATATATGTTGTTTGCTATGGAATATCATGAAGTTGTAAACCAGTGTGTCATTTGTACATTGAGTGACTCTTCATAATTACTTTCATTTTTCTAATTTTGCTAGCCATGTTGGGGCAAGGAGACACAAGCCTTTTCCCCACCCCATCAAAATTTTATTCAGCCACATTTTGGCTTCTGAGATTTCAAGTATGGCATTGTTCATACACTTTCAAGACATCATCATAGCAATAGGGGCTGTACGCTTATTCTTTTTAGACATAGAACTGAAAGCTGAAATACTTAGGAAGCTGAATTTTCTGCCCTAAATCCCATATTTTTGTCTCCTGCGGAATTATTGTCTACACGCAGCCCTTCTTATTGGATAGTTGTGAAGGTAAATGAATTGTTGCTGGATTACTAATTGCTGGAATAATAGACTTCATGGTTGTGTCAGCTATGTGATGGACATATTTGTGATATATTTCTCTAGTGACATGCAGTCAGCATTGTTGGCTTAAATTCATGGCAGGATTGCATTACAGGAAATAATATATCTTTCTGCTGTTGTTTTTTGCAGCTCTTTCCATTCACCAGTTGGCAGCACAGGGAGAAATGTTGTATTTAGCTACACGCATAGAGCAAGGTGAGAATTTATTTTGGTCTTTTTTCTGGCAAAAAATGATGAGCTGCCAGGCTGGGGTGGGTCCTGAAGCAGGCTCCGTTTACATCTGTGTGGTTTTGTTCTTTAGTTCTTACATTTCTGTTCTCAGTTTAGTGTGAAAATGGTTCCTTGGCATGCATGTGTTCTACCACTGAGTTATGACCACTCCCCGTAATTTTTAAGTTTATATTTGTGGCTGCTCATTCACATTTTGGGGGGATTTATCAATTAGAAAGCATAAAACACCAAACATTTCCAGGTGGCATTTATTGTTCTTGTTATTTTGCATGTTCAAATGATGCATCATACATGTTTCCAGGCCAAAGCAGAGTTCACAAAAGAATTCTAATGCAAGCCATCCATAATAATTTTACTCGAGCATCATATGGAAACAACAGTGGTGAGATAGTTGATCTGTATGTTTTGTTAAATAGAAAATGTAATCAACCATACGGATGAAGAAGGCTTTACCCCTCTGATGTGGGCTGCAGCGCATGGACAGATAGCAGTGGTAGAATTTCTGCTTCAAAATGTAAGTGAAAATATGTTCCCCCATATATATTTCTATTGATAGTTAATAAATGTAGTGTTCTAAATCCAGAAGGAACAATTGCTAATAACTTATGCAGGTTGCCAAAAGGCTTCTTGCAAAGCCTTACATACAGTTGGTAACAGCGCCACCCTATTTTGCATGGTTTAACTACCAGGTTGGAATTTTCTGCCTAGAATTAGTCAATATATTTTTAAGCTCTCAGAGGAGAAGGACTAATACATGATATATGCAGAAAGTCTGAAGAATATGAGTATGTATAGTTAGAACAGTGATAGCCCTCAGAGTGATTTTATCTGGCCACTGATGGTCCTGGGCTGTGGGTGTAGGCAGTACCATGTTAAAGAGCTCATTTCTTCCACTTATAGCAACAACATCTTGACTGAACCTATGTTGACAGTTGCTGCACCCACTACAAATCCTAGGTTCTTTTTTTTTTTCATTAATTTTTTTATTCAAAGTTTCAAAAAACAAAACAAAACAAAACAAAAACAAATTAATAACTAATACAATAAAATAAAATGTTGACTTCCGATTTGTCGCAGATCAGTTATAGGTCTATAATATATAACAAACATGTCTCTTAATATATTACAAAATCACTTTCCTCCAGTAGTTATCTTAATTAATCATCAAATCTCATTAACATCACTTTATTCTTTCCGCAAAAAGTCAAAGAGAGGTTTCCAGTCCTTGAGAAATATATCCATTGATTTTTCTCCAAATAAACATGTTGGTTAATCCATCTCATTAAGTCTGCTAGGTCCAGTAATTTCAATAGCCATTCTTCCATTATCAGTGTTAATTCCATCTTCCATCCTTGCATCCATAATAATCTTGCTGTCATAGTCATAGTCATATAATAAGAGTCTGATGGGAATTTCCTTCCTCACAAATATTTCTTTGCCATCAATTCTGAATATGTTACTGAAATGTTGTAAAGTCATATCTCTGTTCCTCTTTTTTACGAAATGCACTAGCACATCTCTTGAGAGTTTTTCCATTGTCACATATCTGTAATTAATTCTATAAATTTTATCTATTTCAAGCTCCATCACATCATTCCAGTCCAGAATTTTTTTCGAAACATTGATAGCTTTATCTCTGATATCTTCATCAATTTCTTCAGGGACAACGCTGAATTCCAAACAGTAATCTTTATCTCTAAGGTCCATAAACTCCAAATCTTTTTCCAGTTCCACATTTGATATATCTGTTCCAATCTCCAGGACTTGCATCTTCCCTTTAATTTTTCTTTCTTCTTCTATTGCTTGTCTAGTTATATGTTTGATCTCATCAACCTCCTCTCTCATAAAATCCCCTATTTCTTTCAGCTCCTGCTTCATTTTGCCAAATTCAATTTTCATCTCTTGTTTGCCATGTCTAAGTTCTTGTTTCGTTATCTCAATCTCATCCATTATTTTCTGAAACATATTTACTTCCAGGGTCTCAGCCACTTTCTTAATTGTCATTTTTAAAACCAAGAAGAAGAAAAAAACCCTTCAATTTCCAATATAACACTATTCCCAAGCAAAGAGCAATTTATTTCTTTTTCCAGCAACAAAGGAGTTAATATTCCAAACCTGATGACACCATAATGTAGACAGCACAAACTGCCTTATCTCTTATGTGTCCAAGAATGCAAAACAAATTTAGTTCACAGCATCCAAATAGTTAGTGGCATAAAGAAGCAGATTCGTCAAAATGAAGTAGACCAGAAAAAATAGTCCCAGACACATAATACTCAAAAGTTCATATAAATCAAAAATTTTCTCCTCAGATTAGATATCTCTCATCCGTTTGTATCTTTATAATTCTCAGTTCCAGGCCAGCTTTTTGCAATAAAAACAAAGATAAGCTATTTTGATTTCCTTCCGCCTTAATTCCGTGTATAAAAGAGAAAAGTTATAACTCACCCAGGGATTCTTTACTGCTGATTCTTTTAACAAATCTCTTTTACTGCAACAATTTAAGCCAAATGATAAGGATAGAAAGAAGAATGCTTGCCTGTTAAAATCTGTTTTTCTTTGAAGAAAAGAAAAACGTCTCGCTTAATCAGTTTGAGCTTGCTTGAAATTCCTTGGCTCCGTCCGACGTTGCTGGCTGGTCCTTCGTTCATAGGCAATCCTAATGAATTCAAGTCCCCCAACAAACACAACGAAGCTTGTGGATGATCTCTTCGTTTCTCCCTTGCCTGGGAGAAAGTTTTTACCAGTCAAAAAAAAAATCCTAGGTTCTGATATGTCTTGGATGCTATAACTGTCTTCCTTTCCAAAGCAACTGAAAGAACTAGTTCCCTGAGCAGTGTACTCCCACCCACCCTACTTAGAACAATGTTGGGCATTTATGTTCTGAACCAGCATGTGTGACAGATGAGATGGTAGTCATTTTTTTTCAAAGATGCTGAAGCTGGTATAAAAAAGAAGGGGGATAACTATTTATTTATTACATTTGTGTCCCACGCTTCCTCCAAAATGAGCCCAGGGGAGCAAAGACAAGAATCAACAGATAATGCTTAACATATATATAAGAAAAGAAATAGTATAGATAGTTGGTCAGTTGAACAAATTATCTGTGGAACTTTTGGGGTCTCCACTTCCCTATTTAAAGAAGCGGTTGAGCTTGGTCCGATGTGATTTCATTCCCTAGAATCTTGACAGTATATAGGTAGACCCGTGGGGTTCCACCCCTCAGTGATTTTATTAATTTAACACACAACACCACTTTTACCACCGTTGCTTTTTGTGTCAGGGTGCAGACCCACAGATCCTGGGGAAAGGGCGAGAGAGTGCACTGTCATTGGCCTGTAGTAAAGGATACACAGACATTGTCAAGATGCTGCTTGACTGTGGAGTTGATGTAAATGAGTATGACTGGGTAAGTCCTTTACTGGCATTTAAAGATGTGAAGGCCCAGAAAAAAAAATGGAAAAATTTGGAAGAAGACTGTTGTTTTTTCAAAGCCGTTTTTGTTTTTGGAAAAATTGAAAAAAATGAAGAAAAAATGGATTATGGAATTTTTTTTTAGCATGATGAATAACATATTTCATTGAATCTTGTCCCCCCCTTTTTTTTCTCAGTTCTTTTTATGGGAATGGATGCTTTATTTCTGTTTGACACTGTGGAGGACTAGCAGAGACATAAATAATTTTCTTTGTTAATGTTGATGCTTTCTTCTATTTTTTAATATTTTTCTCTGCTCTTCATAAACTGGCAAAATGAAAGAGTTACAGTTCAGTTGTTCCTTACAGTTCAGGAACTTGTAGATCCATTTGTTACCAAAAAAAAGTAAAAATTTTAAAAAGTAAATTCAATTTGTAATAATTGTTTGAGTAAAATGTACTTTTAATATACCAAATGTGATAATTGTATACCAAATGTGATAATTTTATACCAAACCAACTTGTACATAATTACATTTGATGTTCCTGAAGTAACAAAGTGACTTTCAATCTGTAAAAAGTGCTAATATTGCATTTTTTCCATTTTTCCAAAATTTTCCATTTTTCTGGGGGGGGGGGAATGAGGAAAAAATGGGTTTTTTCCATGGCTTCAAAATTTCCAGAACTTTTACATCTCTACAGGCATTGCTATTACATTATAGACTTGACATGAATCTGGCTTGTATGAAGCATCAGGAGTGAACTTTTTATAGGCTGGGGACTGTATCCAATACAGTCATACTCAGAATAGTTGTGTACATTAATTTCAGTGGGTCTACTCAGAGTATGACTTAGTTGGATACAACTCGGAATTTCTGTTGCTTTTCTTTACGCAACAGGCCCTTTTTAGCTGCTGCAAAGAAGGTATAGCATCAGTTGTTTAAACTCATGACTCTGTTCTCTTCTGCTGTATGACAATATCTTTCTAGCTACTCATACCAGAGAACTGACATAACCCAGAGAGCTTTCTAGTGAGTTATGTATCCACTGCCAATTAATTGTGGGAGGGAGTATCTGTTGCATCTGGATTGTCTGCAGTTTCTGCCTTCTGCCACCTCTAGGAAGTAGTAGTATAATGCTAAATGTTGTGGCCTGGAAATAGTCCACTGGGTTCCAGTTTCTGGCTTCCTTTTTTCAGAGATAGATGTATGTGAATTTAGAATTAGCATTTGGTACCTTTTGATTATCATCCACTGATTCAACTTTCCAGGGGTGAGGAAATAGATCCAGCCAGTGGGCCAGATCCTGCATTTCCCCACCCTTAGTAGGCCACTTTTTCCTTTATTGCCCAATTCACAGGAGAAAACCCATCTCTTCCCCACCCCCATCCTCCATAATGGAAAGGAGGGACAGTTTTTGTCTTTTCTTGTTGGGCTTTTGCATTAACAAGGTGTTGCTTGCAGCTTCTGCAGAAGTGCAACATAAGGGCAAACACTCATCTATTCCCCCCCCAATTCTCTGCATGTGCCCCAGGACTCTGAGAAATGAAGGGCAGGTAGCAATACAAATAAAGTATTTGGGTAGTAAATAAAGTAAAAATGTGTAGATCACTGAGCATGTACAGTCTGAACTGTATAAATGAATTCTGAGACTATTATTTCTTGTTTTTTTAACAGAATGGTGGTACACCTTTACTCTATGCTGTACATGGAAACCATGTAAAATGTGTCAAAATACTCTTAGGTAAGTATTATGAAGATACTATTAGCCCATCAGGACTGTCAGAAATGCAGAATGTTAATAAATCAATGACTTAAGATTTCATGTTTTAAATAGAACATGGTGCTGATCCTACCATAGAAACAGATTCTGGATATAATTCCATGGATCTGGCTGTAGCCCTGGGACATCGTAGTGGTGAGTATTCAAGCTTTTTAGAACATACTTCAAGGATTGGTGCTTTTTTTTGTTTCAGCAGTTTTCCCTATTGTTCACTCCCAAAATATGTGAGCGTTTAGTATTGCTTCTGAAGAGTCTTCCTTTATCACCATGGTGGTAGCATATGCAGGGCCAGGAAAAGATAACATAGCACAGTGCTTCTACTGACTTCACCTCGTGACACTCCCTTCCCCTCCCCTTTCATAACCCCACTGGTATCCCTCATGTTGTAGATCGCCATCTGCTTGCTTTGTTCCATAGAACCTGGGTGGGTGGGGAAGAAATGAGCTTGCCCCTATTTACAAAAGATGAGGCCATGTTCCATTTCTTCGTCACGCTAGAGCAGAGACAGGATAGCACTTTCGTCCCAAGGGCCAGATTGAAATATGGCAACCTTCCGTGGGATGCATTCCAACGAACTTTCATGCCTTTCTCTGTTGCACTGCTTTCAGCAGAAATTGGATACCCCAATGGTGGGTGGGCATGGCAAGAGTGGGCAAGCCACCTGCCATCATATGGAAGGTAAAACCACAGGTGCAAAGCAACCATTGGGAATGTGCTTAGGATTCTTCCTTTGCAGTTGCAGCTTGAATTTGGCACTTCTCCCAGACTCACTGCTTTTGGCAGGGACTTTTTGGCAGGAGCGTGAGGAAGGAAAGGCAGGAAATTCAAATAGTGCTGAATTCAAGAGGTGGAAGCTGCAATGGAACAATTAGGACCATGTTCCTAAGGTTTCAAGTGCGCTCCCAGTTGCTGGTGTGCACCCATGGCTTTACCTTTCCCACGCCTGACCTTTTATGATACTAGGAGATGGACAGGTGGGCATAGCTTGCCTGATAGGGCCTTGTGGGTCAAAGGGATAGGGTTAATTAGGCCTGTGGGCCAGGGGTTCCCCACTGCTGTACTAGAGGGTGAAGAAGAGATGGAATCCAGGAACTGACTTCTGTGGTTAGCAAAATGCCTGTTGTCATGATGGGGCCAGAGTGGCTGGGGGTGAGGGGAGAAAGAGCTTAAATTTGCAGACTCTTGATGGCCCAGTGTGCTTTGTGTACAGACACATTTTTGCCCTTTTTGAATCCCTGTTGATGATAGCAGGTAACTTTCCATGTCAGGATGGAAGGCAGGTTTCCCTTCCCCCAGTAGTGCCCCTAAGTACAGAGTTTAACTTCTTCCTCATAGGAATGGGTGGCAGTCATTCACTCATAAGGAGAAAGTGAAGGGGGTGTTAAGCCTGCTTTCAAAGACTGATGACCCTAGCCATTGAGAATTGAGCCTGTTCCTAGATTCACAATGTCATCCTAAGTTTCTTGGCCACAGTATTATTATGGAATGTTGTGAACTGATGGTGGGATGTAATATATATAGATTCCTGCAAACTCTCTATGCAACTTCCACTTTTTTTGCTCTCCTATTTACATCTCCAAAAAGGATAGAGTGCTACTTAAGAGCTGGATACTAATAATGTTTTTCTCCCTCAATTCAGTTCAACAGGTTATCGAGTCACACTTATTAACACTCCTTCAAAACATCAAGGAATAATGATATTGTCATTATGAAGCAAGACTTTGTATGTATAGATGGACTATGTTTTAGCACTGATCATCTTGGTAAAGACTTTTTTGTTTTAATCAGTAACGTAGTTCAATCATTGGGGGATGGGGAGGAGAGAGAGACTAATTTCTTTCCAAGTAAGTGAAAACTACATTTTATGAGCAATGCTGCAATCCTAATTTGCCACCCATACCTGGGGTTTTGGCAGTTCCTGTTAGCCTGCACATTTTTTACCAGATAGAGTAGGGAGCAGCACCAGAGCCATGGTGGTGACTATAGTCTGCCACCTGCCCCAGCAAGCCTTTCCTTTGCCATAGTGTTGATTTATCATAGCAGCAGAAAACAGCGTACAAGATGGCTTGATGGGGCTACTTTGTGAAACTCTCAGCTGTATCTTTGGGCATGAAGGTTGGATTCAGGAAAACTTTCTGAGGGTTTTCTCAGTCTACACTTCTCTCATTGGTAAGATTTTAACACGGCTCCATTTCATGTATTGGGCTGATGTTCACAGATGTTTATAAAACCAAACCTATCCCACTTGTAAATATCTCATGCAAAGTTGTACAGTGCCTTGCAAAAGTAATCAGACCCCTGACCAATGCTCTCGTATTACTGAATTACAAATGGAACATTGTAATTTCATTCTGTATGATATTTTATTTTGAAACACTGAAACTCAAAATCAATTATTGTAAGGTGACATTGGTTTTATGTTGGGAAATGTTTGCAAGAAACACACAAAACTGAAACATGTTGCTTGCATAAGTACTCAGACCCCACACATTAATATTTGGTAGTCATATTTCGCTGCAATAACAGCTTTACAAGTCTTTTGAGGTTGGTATGTACCAGCTTTGCACACAGTATCGGAGGGATTTTGGTCCATTCCTTCTTAGCAGATTCGCTGCAGGTCAGTTGGACGTTGCTTGTGGACCGCAATTTTCAAAGAGCACCACAGATTCTCAATGGGATTGAGATCAGGACTTTGACTAGGCCACTGTAGGACATTACCTTTTCATTCTTGAGCTGCTGTAACATTGCTTTGGCCTTGTACTTGGGATCATTGTCCTGCTGAAAAGTGAATTTCCTCCCAAGCTTCATTTTTTGAGTGGACTGAAGCAGGTTCTCTTGCAGTATTTCCCTGTACTTTGCTCCATCCATTCTTCCTTCAGTTTCAACAAGATGCCCAGTCCCTGCTGATGATAAACATCCCCACACCATGATGCTGCCACCATACTTCCCTGTAGGGATGGTGCGTTTTGAGGCATGGGCTGTGTTAGGTTTGCTCCACATTTTGAATTTTGGCCAAAAAGCTCTATCTTAGTTTCATCTGACCACAAAACCTTCTCCCACATCACAGCTCGGGCACTCTCATACTTTTGGCAAACTCCAGACATGCTTTCAGATGGCACTTTTTAAGAACATAAGAAGAGCCTGCTGGATCAGGCCAGTGGCCCATCTAGTCCAGCATCCTGTTCTCACAGTGGCCAACCAGGTGCCTGGGGGAAGCCCGCAAACAGGACTCGAGTGCAAGAACACTCTCCCCCCGAGGCTTCCGGCAACCGGTTTTCAGAAGCACGCCGCCTCTGACTAGGGTGGCAGAGCATAGCCATCATGGCTAGTAGCCATTGATAGCCCTGTCCTCCATGAATTTGTCTAATCTTCTTTTAAAGCCATCCAAGCTGGTGGCCATTACTGCATCTTGTTGGAGCAAATTCCATAGTTTAACTATGCACTGAGTAAAGAAGTACTTCCTTTTGTCTGTCCTGAATCTTCCAACATTCAGCTTCTTTGAATGCCCACGAGTTCTAGTATTATGAGAGAGGGAGAAGAACTTTTCTCTGTCCACTTTCTCAATGCCATGCATAATTTTATACACTTCTATCATGTCTCCTCTGACCCGCCTTTTCTCTAAACTAAAAAGCCCCAAATGCTGCAACCTTTCCTCGTAAGGGAGTCGCTCCATCCCCTTGATCATTCTGGTTGCCCTCTTCTAGACCTTTTCCAACTCTAGAATATCCTTTTTGAGATGAGGCGACCAGAACTGTACACAGTATTCCAAATGCGGCCGCACCATAGATTTATACAACGGCATTATGATATCGGCTGTTTTATTTTCAATACCTTTCCTAATTATCCCTAGCATGGAATTTGCCTTTTTCACAGCTGCCGCACACTGAGAGAGCGGGCCTGGAGCAGGGTGGAATAGCGTGGCTCTGCTCTTCTGCATTTAGCAGCAGTTTGCCAAACAGAAATGTTGCCAGTTTTAAAAAAATTGTAGGAGAATATATGGGGTTCAACTCCAACTTGTGGGTTGAGGCTGCATGGGGCTAAAGGCGTAGCTAGAGAGACCTCTTGGTTGCTAGGCTATACCTGTCCTTTGATCTCCTGCTGTCTCTTCCTTCCTGCTAGACTGATATGCAAAGAGTGTTGATCCCTGTTCCTTCCTGCTTTCTTCTTTCTCGAGAGGGGAGCAGACATCTTTCCTTTGTCTCTCCCTCTCAACCAGCTTGAGGGCTAGCACTGGGACCAGTGCTGGCTGCTCCAACTTAGCTAGTTAGCTAGATATAGAACTCTGTCCTATCAACTATGTACTTCCAGAATAAAGTAGTTATTTCTTATTTTAAAGCTTAAAGCCTGTCTGCCTAATTTGCAGGGAAGGTAGAATCTTAGCAAAGATTCAAACACACACACACAAGCTCGCTCAAAACTCTCCGTTCCGCTACGCAACTCTGCAGGGTCCTACAGGACATTGAGCCTAGCCTCCTACATAGACTTCTGGCTCAGAATTCATTCTGTGAATTCAGACCATGGGATACCCAGAAAACCTATTCCCTTCTGACATGATTGGAAACAGTCTTCTTAATGGATAAGGCGCACAGCGGTATCGATAATAATGTTATTGGGGATGGGGCGGGAAAGGTGTTGTTCAGAGACTCCAGCCTCAGAGCAGCAGCAAGACTGGACTGACTATCTGTCCGCTTCCAGCTTTGTGACATTCCTCCCTCCGCACCCCTAAAGTCAACCTCAATCTTTATCACCCCTAAAGAGAACTGTTACCCAATTGTGAAGGAAGACTGACTCTGAGAAACCTTGACTCCTCGATTCCCCTCTGCATCGTCTCACACAAACAGCTGCGACGGGTGCCATTGGCAATGTTAGACTTTAGACTTAATGCTCTTACGGGGGCGAGGGTGGGGCGGGGGCTCCTCTGAGGAGAATGCGCATCCCTTCTATTGCTTCCAGAGTTCTGGGGGAGAGCTCTTTCTGTGGCAGTGAATACAGCCCTTCACAGAGTCCAAAATGTGGTAAGCTGCCCCAATGCATGGGTGCGGGGCACCCAGCCATCCTTTTCGATGACCTGGCTTCACCTCAGCATGCGCTCTGTGGCTCAGTATCGCCAGTTGATTTTCAGGTTTGGGGGCAGCTGCTGTGTGCTTAACTCATCAAACTTTGAGACGTCTTTCACAGGTGTGCTGTAGAAAGCGAAGACATCTCTGGCACTCTTCATTTGGTGGAGCTGGGAATTAGGAACTGTGTGGCCTAGATCTGCCGCCAGCTGTGCCAAAAGGCGGAACTTTAAACTGCTCTCTCCCAGTGATGCCTTTTGCCAGTCCTTGGACACCGAGGAGCCAAAGATCTCTCTGATGCGAGACTCTAGGCGACTCTGGAGATCCTCAGGAAGAAGGTATTTTTTGCTTCGTAGAGGAGGACAAACCAGAACTGGCTCCTCTTTCACTGGAACAGCTGCTTCTAGGTCACCTTCCTTCTTCCTATTGAAAGAAGTTAGAAGAGTCCTTTTTAGATAGCGTTAAACATTTCTATCCTGTCCTGTATGAACAAAGGTTTATAATATAGCCTGGATCCTCACTCTAGCCTCATCAAGAACACTAGAACCTACCCTCAACAAGAACATTGAACCCTTCTGAGCCTAACAACAACTAAGTCCTTAGCTTAGCATGTATTTTAACCCAGGAGTCCCACATCCAGTTCTTCAGGCCTCTGCATTACACTAACAAACACCAATTTTTAGATGATGATGATTTTATTATTATTATTATTATTATTGCCCTTCCTTTCACCAATATGTCCCAGGGTGGATTACAAAATCTAAAATACAGTATTATCAAGAATCACACAAATAGGGTGGGTTTTGAAAACATACATCACAGGAGCCAAAGGCCAGGGTAAAGAGGTGTGTCTTTAGCATTTGCCAAAAACTGTATAGTGAAGGGGCCAGACACACCTCTGTAGGGAGGAAATTCCACAACTCGGGCTGCCATAGAGAAATCTCTCTTCCAGACCACCATCCCCCAAACTACTTTTCCTGTATTAGTGTGTGGAGTGAAAGAGGAGGGGGGAGTGAATGGGCAGTAGAATGCTGGATGATTGGCTGAGGGTGGAGAAGGGAGGAGAGTATAAATGGAAGGATAACACCACAAGTATTCAGAGCAAATCAGAATACGCCCTTCCCTGGCTTCACAAGGTACAATTCAGTAATTGAACAATGCAGGGCAACCAGCTGTGGTAAGACAGTCGCTAGTATTTTTATTTTCTACGCCTTTTCTTCCTGTTACATGATGATGGCTGGGTGAATGGTGCACCAGGAGCTGCATGAAAGGTAAATACTCCTGGGCCTGTAACGTTGATATTAGCGGTAAAACCGCACTGGGATATAGATCCAGAGGCAGACAGATTGTTGTCGTCATCGTGCTGAGAGGTAGAATCTTTCATTTCCTTTCCAACTGAACGTCCAGAATTACCAACTGGAAATGCAGACGATGTGGAAGGTTGACAAAGAGGTGGTGGGGAATCCAAGCTGTTGAAAATAAGATGATTCCGATGCAGAGAGGGTCTTGTTAAAATATCTGTGAAATTTAAACCAGATCTATTTGTTGAAGCCTCATCTACAGGAATTCTTGCAGTTTCTGGAGTAATTTGTCCATTAACCTCAAGGGTATTGTCAGCAAAGGCAGGATGATAGTTTACACACCTTTGTTCACTTGGGGTTGCTTCTTCGTTTCGTCCGAAATATCTTTGAAGCCAAGTTGGGAGCATACTCTTCGCAGATTCCTTCAGATAATTTAAAATCCCCTCCTGTTTGCCCCTTGGGGAGGAGGCCGCTGCCAGGTGGTATCACCGCGTCCAGATCTTCCTGATGCCGCTTCTATAGTTGCCGCTGCTGCCTCCTCCTGCAGCTCCGCCGCGTTCTCCCGAAACCATATTGAGAGCTTTACGAGCCTCCCTCCCACCCCACTGGTGCGCTGCTCAATCATCTTTATGCCACCCTCCCATACAGGCCAATGTTATGCAGAGCTCTTGATATGGTTGACTGGTGTACCATTACTTCACTCCCAGCCACTGAACTCTATGGCTCCTTCAAAGTGATTGTTGGCCTCTCTGTGGCTTCTCTCACAAGTCTCCTTGTTCAAACGCTGAGTTTTGAGGGACGGCCTTTCCTTGGCAGTGCCTGGGTGGTGTGATGCAGCTTCCTGATTATTGATCCAACTATGCTCACTGGGATATTGTATACCTTCAGGGTTGTTTTGGATTACCAGAGATGAAATGCAGACAAGAGGTTTGCTTACAAAGAGTTAAAATTTATTGAGTAACTTACAGCATTCAGCCAAGTATTCCCAATAAAAGTGGATCAGTCCCACCGCTCTGCAGTAGCGGACGTCAGAGACTGAACACCCATACCGGGCACAGATCAGGTTTATATAGCATAAATCTTGGCATATCTCATTGGCATACACATGCAGTTACATATATGATTGATGATAGTATACACTTTGAAATAACATATCATGACATATAATTGGCTGTTCTGATCTTCCCACAGAACATCTTCAAAGCAAACTAATTGCTAAAAACTATAGTATCATTCCAGGTGCACCCTAGTATCCTCCCTTGGCAAACTTCATAGCTATCATCTTTATCTTCATCTCTACTAACAAGCATAGTTTATCATTGACCGTTACTTGGCTTGTGCACTAACACGCAACTCCTGTATTATCTGTGCATTGACCGTCCTTTGACCCATTCATTGGAATCTATGCCTATCAGAACTCTCAAGGTGCTTTCCAGTACCATATTGGATACTGGATATCTTAACTATAAAACATCTACAAATAAACATATTCTTGAACCCATGCCTAATTGGGCCCCTTTATGCTAACAAGATACATTCCCAGCATACTGGCAAGCTATCATATTTTCATTAGAACACCTAGATACTGCAGGTGACTATGAGGTGATCTGGCATACTCGAGGATGCTGGGGCCTGGAAAGGGAATACAAACCTCCAGGCAAATCAAACTTTTAACTTTACATCTACTCTATTATGCTAAAGCCTAAAAGGATACAAGCCTTCAGGCTAACTTAGCCAATAAATACATATTGATCAGCTTAAAGCTAAAATAATATGCTGGCACAGGGTATACAGATATCCAAACACTTGGATATTATTTTGTACCCTTTTCCTAATCTGTGTATTTGTATTACAGTACTTCTCACTTCTGTAGAATGCTCTTTGGTCTTTGTTTTCCTTCAGATCCACAGCCTGACCAATGATCCTTCAAGAGTGGGGGTTTTAACCTGACAATGTGACAGCAACTTAAATGGTTCACAGATGGAGGACAATGGTAAGGTAATTGTGTCCTCAATAGAACAATTTCTTTCATCTGTGTAAACTGGGAGCTTCCACAGCACAGGGGTTGAATATTTATGCAAGCAACATGTTTCAGTTTTTTATGTTTCTTACAAACATTTCCCATCATAAAACCAATGTCACCTTACAATAATTGATTTTTAGTTTCATTGTTTCAAAATAAAATACCATACAGAACAAAACTACAATGTACCATTTGCAATTCAGTAATATGAGAACATTGGTCAGGAGTCTGATTACTTTGGCAAGGCACTGTATATATTTAGCAAAGGAACTGGGAGGGCGGTTCTTCACACTGTATAAAATATACATTTTTAAGTAGATAACAAGCTAAATCTTCAGAATGTACTGTATTAAAAGCCTGCAATCCAGCACCTGGAGTACTGCATTAGTGCAAATGCTACTGAAATGAATTGGACTGGCACCAGGGAATGCACCTTAATATGCAGCTTGTGATACTTTTTTTACAAATTAAAATTTGCAGTTAAGAACTGGCTAAGTAGCATACTCTTAGGTCTGAGTGTAGGAAAGTTTTCTCTCTGTGTCATAAGCCCACAGGTTACTGGCCTGCAAAACATGTTACTAGTTTTCTGGCAAATGGCAGAGGAAGGACAAAGAGCTTCACCCTCTTGCAGGGCGCGAGTACATATGAGGCTAGTGCTTTAATACAAGGCTGCTCTACCTCTGTATTTAAGACTTTATATCAAGTTGTCTGAAAAATACAAGTTTTTTGCCCCCGTTAGCCACTTTGTTTGGAGCTGAAACTTATTTTGTAATGGCTTTGCCCTCTCCTTTGTGTTTTCTTATTCCTAATGTAGAGAAAAAGTAGCAGTGCAGCTCTTGGGGCTGTACATCAGAATGCAGGTGAGGAAATGGCCTGTTTAGATGCTCCTTATGTATTTTTTTTCTAAAAAAAAATTAATACCAGCCATCAGGGAGAAATGTACTTCTCTCCAATATGCCAGATTTCTATGAACTGAGTTTTTGACTGGGGAGAGATTTGAATCACATCCCTTTTCATTCTGAAATGGTTAAATTCCATGACCACATGCATTTTCTGGGCATATAGGACAGATCTTAACTCCATGAGGGTGAAGAATGTAGTCTGGTACCTTCACACAAATAAGTTAAACTTTACAGCAGCCTTTCTAAAAGTTTGAAAGCCACAAACTTTGAAAGCCACAAACTTTGACATGAGTCTGTTTACATGTCAAGGCTTACACTCAAAATGTAGGCTGATAAATGGTATGTGCACAGGAACACGAGGACTGTGCTCCAACTTGTCTGTCATAATCAAAGAGCAAAAATGTTCAAGTGGTCAATTCTGTGAACTTGTGATGGCTTAAGAACTTTGCACAGATTAACATTAAATAATGTATTAATGAAAATACACTGGGTGAAAGGAGGATTTAACTTAAAAACCACCTAAAACATCAATAGGGTTATGTTTCATTCCTATGCTTGCTTGAATGAAGTTGAAATGTATAAAGGAGTGAACTGTAAGGGAAATATTTAAACAAAAGTTAATGCAGTGTATTGTGGTCAGAGCCTAAGGGCTAGGATAACTGTACTTGCTTGGAATCAAACTCTATAAAAATACTTGCTCCCAAGTAAGTGTTTTCAGTTGTAGCATGAGGCAGTTTAACAAGGCACCCTTTCCTGGTTACAACAGATGAAAAATGACATGCTACAATGGTTGTCATCTCATCACATCTTAGATGGAAGTGTCATTTTAGAGAGCAAAAAAAACCACCCACCTGGCATAGAAGTTGGTTATAAAGTTAGAAGCATTTAGCATCCCTTTAAAAAAGCATGTTTCCCATAATGAATATAAACATTTTTCTCTACACAACTGAGGGGAAATTGTGCAATATTGAACATACAGTCCGTTCCCAGTTCTCAGAATCTAATTAGCCAAAGTGGACTTTTTAAACTCCCCCACGTTTTTCCCAGATGGGGACCTATGCAGGTGTACCCCTCTATAAATTATATATTAGATGTATTGCATATTAGGATGTCTAAAGTTAATTATTTTTTCTCTCAAGCCATTCAGCTAAATGATTTTGATTTTGTATTGTCTTAATGTTTTTATTAACTGTTTTCAGAATTGCAAGTTCTACATATTGTGCAAATACAATGTTTTTTTAACAAGTTGTCTACCTTGATTTCTTTCCGAGTGTGTTGAATGAAACAAGCACACACACGTAGTTCCTCCTCTATGGTTCTCAGTGGCTGTGTTCTATACATTGCTACTCTATAAAGCAGGCATGGAGAATCTCCAACTTGTGGGCCCAGTTCTAATTTAGCCTGTGGGGCCATTTTTTCCTCAGCCATGCCTACCTGCCTCACACTTGACCTCACAAATCTTCCAGCTGTGAGGAAGTAATGTTGCAACTGCAAAGGAACAAGTAGGAGCCTTAGAGTACACTCCTGATTGTTTCTTTACCAACAGGGTTTGCATTCATTTCATTTTATACATGGTAGCAAATCCAAATCCACCTGGATAGGTTGCCCCCAGAAGCTCCTAGTCAAGTGGGACTTGCATTCAGCAATTTGTTTTTCTTTTTAAAGTAAGAATTGGAAGCACACTTGAGTTACACCCGATTCCTTTGAAGTTGAATCACTTGATGTTAGGTGATTGAGAAATAGGCAACCCTACCCACCTGCCAAAAGTGGTCTGTGGCGGAAAGGCTAGCTGTGGATCCCACCTTCTAGATCCATTTCCTCAGTCCTGTTATACAGCATGGTTAGCTCAATCTCTCCCATTTGGTTCCTCCAGGGGTAAAAAACCAAAGAGCAGCTTGAGTGTTATGTCTGAACAAGCAGCACTGATGTTGTCTTTCCCAAAACAAGCATAATCATTAGATCACTGAAGTAGATTGGGGGGGGGTAACTGCAAGGGAAACTGCCTTTATTCCTCCTTTCCACTGTAGAATTCCTTCCATCAGTGCCCAAGCAGAGTTTGATACTACCTTTTGTGTGTCTCATTTCAAATAAAGGGAACTGAATTAACACTATCAAAGCCCTTCCGTGCTGCAGCTGATCCAGGGTTTTAGCCCAAAGGGTTTATTTTGTCCAAGGGCTACAGTCTGGCTGACTAGAGCACATGGATTATTGGTTCTGCTGAAAAAATCAAGATCAGTTTCTAGGGTACATGAACTTAATTTGTGTAGAATACATGTTCACTGCTTTTAATTATATTCACTATTATCATTAGCCTTTATCATATATGTACTTGTAGTTCAGACACAAGAGTTCTTATTGGAAGTTTTTTCCAAAGCAAGCAGTGAGTATCTTCAAAGATTCACAAAATCTGTTTCTAATTCTATCTTGCAGAGAAAGCACAATTACTGTATTTGTGTTGTAACAAGCCATCTGCTGTAGGAATAACAGTTACTTTACAGTAGGGCAAGCTATGTTGTGGCCCTCCAGATGTTGCTGGACTCCAAGTCCCATCTTCCATGTGCATTGTCCACACTGGCTGAGGCTGATGAAATTTGTGGAGTCCAGCAACATTGGAGGGGCAGAGATTAGCTACGCCTTTCCAGCTGCTGCTTTGTTGATGACATTTAACTCAAATTTCACACTCAATTCTGCCTGTACTGTTAAAAAAAAGCCAGAATAGGCAATTGTTCATATAATGTGACAGTGGCAATTATATTTACATTAAATTGCAAATAAATCTTACTATGTACTAAACAGTCTGGCATCCACGCTGGCCATTAGTAAATAAATTAAACAGAATTGGTAACAAGTTACCCATTTTTAAAATGACACAATTAAGTTTCCTAAGATTACATTTATGTATTCTCTGGATGTGCAAATTATAGGGGTCAAACTCCTGAACAGATTTTGATGCGATACAGAACTTCATGTGCATTTTGCGAACAGCTCTGATTGCTTGTGCTAAGGACAGTTTATAAATGTTTGATCGGGAACTTAAAATCTTGTCATAAGAACAGGTGTTCTCAAGTAAAGTAGAAAGTTGGGGTCTTGTCTCTGCTGTTCTAAGCCAGTATTCATGCCTGTAACTAAAGGGATACTGGCAGCCTATCAGAAATGTTAATTCTTCATCTTTTGTAATCTGGTTATGTTTCTGTCCATGTCCAGTGTTCTACTTGGGCTACATTTGAACCACTGTCTCTTGACTACTTGTTGTGATGTTGACCACACTTCAATTTTGAGTGCTGCTTCTACTACCTATGCCAGTATATGTTTCAGAGGCCATTATACAAGATACAACAGGAAGAAGGCCTTGGAACAGTACAATTACTCAGTAACTTCATACTTTCTGATCAGGTTTAAAGCCAAAGTGTTCCATTTCACATCTGAGGTCTAGAGATCAATTTTTATATATGCACAAGATACTAGATGTATTTGCCTAAACATTTAGTCTTTATTAGCATTTTGACTTAATACTTTTCAGTTGTGTACATCCAACCCAGTATGAATAATTAAATGCTCTGTGCACTAGCAATAACTGAAGAGAGCTGCAATTTGAGGGAATTTCCAATTAGAGATCTTAAGACAAGATCAGTACAAAAATGTTACAAATAAAAAGTCACAATATAAAATAGCAGCTCCACATAATGTTCAAGTTTTACACAAAAGGGCAGTTCAGTTTGCTTCATTCTTTGATGCCTCATCAAAGTTCTCCACAAGATCTAAAAAGGAAAATTAACAAGAGTCAAGCTTTTGTAGTGCAATGAATCACAGTTGCTATTTGCAAGTCTTTCATCCTAAAATCAATAGCTTTGTCTATAATTCAACAAATGATCTACCACAGAACATTTAAGCATTAAACAACCTAGCCAGTTATTTTTATGCAATGCAGGAGGCAGAAGTGACACACTGTTCGTATGTTTTAAATTCACCACACAACGAAGGAAAGCTAAGTTGAGCATGTTAGCTTTGCCCCCACCCAACTCGCCCTCTATGGGTTATAAGGATAACTACTGCAGCAAGGACCCTTTCTATGCTTGTTGGCTCCCCATGCAATTTCCAATCCTGATTTTCCAGGGTTCTAAGAATAACATGGGGAACCTACATGCTTCAAAAGTTATCCCCCAACTCATGGGAGACAACGGACAGGCCAGCCCAAGCACAATCATCCTCACTCAATGCATGAGGGAATAGCGCCTTTATATTTGGACAATTATGTTCTCCTCTTTCTAGACCTGGTAAAAATCAGGTCTGGAAGACAATAAAGTAGGTACTTGGAACTGGTTGTGAGGTGCTTTTACACGGGCAGCACCTGGAAAAGTCATTGCCCCATAGGTAGGCTAGGCATTAGCCTAAAACTAAAATTTTAGTTTTTCCATTGTATCTTACTGTCAAATGACCCATGAACAGACATAATGACTGGAAGCTAAAGGTGTCCTATGCGAGTGAAAAGATGTTTCTGCTCATACAGAGAGAGTCCCTGATTTTAGTGATTCCCCCTTCTTGCTGCAGCCCCTATGCACCATCCCATAGTATTGCAGAAGGTCCCCGAACCCTCAGGAGTAAATTTACAGGCAGTGCAAGTAAGCCCATTACATGAACAGAACTCTGCTCTCAAAATTCAGTACCATAGTTCAGTAGTATGAAGTAAATTACCCAAATCCATTAATATGAACACAGAAGTAGACCCTGGATCAAACGTATCAAGATGTCATTGTTATGACCTAGCGCAGTCTTTCCCAACATTTGGGTTCCCATATGTTGCTGGATTAGTTTCCATAAAACATGACCATTGCCCATGCTGGCTGGGGGACCCAAAGGTTGGGAAAGGCTGACCTAATGCAACAAATCTTTAGGCATCAACCACAGAATTGACTAATCATCCTGTTCAGCCTTGTTTTGTTTAATGATTAATATTGTTACCCAGATATCTAATACCTTCTCTTCATTACATTGTTCATTCCTCACAATTTCACATTACTTTTGCAAGAAAAGAAATGAAGTGAAATATTCTTACCTGGAACTTCATCATCGTCTTCCTCACCAGTAGCAAGAGGTGCTTTGCCATCCACAGCTGTAATTGCAAATGTATTGACACAGATGAGGCATCTCTAAGACAGGTTTTTCTAATAGCAGCCCAATTTGCACCAAAACATAGTAACATTACAATCCTATCCCCACTTACTTGGGAGTAGGCCCCAATAAACTCAGCAAGACTTATTCCTCAGTTGACAAGCCTTGGACTGTACTGCAAGTGGTGAACCACAGTTTACCCCTAAATACCCACTCTAGAATAATGTATTATATTCAATATAACCTAAGCAGGTTGTTCCATCAGTGCAAGGATTTCTCCTTGCACAACACAATAATTACGCCTCTCCTCCCCCACACGCTCCTTAAATTTCTTGGGGCTCCCCCAATTCTTCAGAACAGACTTGGGGATGGTGCAGGGCCCACAGGGAAGGGAGGAATCCCACTGCGCTAGCACAACTTTTTAGCTGAATGCTGACACACTGTGCTCATAAATCACTGCTTTTCATAGTAGGCCACAGGCTTTACTGCATGTGGTTTGCTAGAATATAGCCTAAGCAGAGGAACCCAAAACTGTATCTGACAATGTAGGAACAAATAGTACAACTTCAGTCATGAAGAAGTTCCTTCAAATCAAGAAAAAGCAGAAGTCCCACATCCATGAAGTAGGCTTCCGAACTTATTTGCTTATTCAGGAAAATAACAGATCAAATATATGTGAAGAACAGCAATTTCAATCCACGATCCTTTGAAGGAGCAAGTGGAGAGACAGAACACCCACCCACCATTTGTTTCTAAACATAGCAGCTGAAAATCTCTTTGCTTATACTCATAACCTGTCCTATCCATCTACACATTATGTGGCACTGGTACTAGTTAGCGAAATTCACCAAGCTTAAGCTTGTCTAGGCTTCTTCAGGCGTTTTCCCTATGGGACTGGAAAAAAATCGTCTCTTCTCACCCCCAGCACTGGAAAATGAAACATGCTCAATTGAGGAAGGATCCATTCTCACGCTCTCTATGGTACAATCCTCAGGGGAGGGGGAAGGAGCACAGAAAAAGAACAGCACAGAAAAGGACCCATTAGGATGGTCCGCCACAGGCGCTTGATGGATCCTGATGGATTCCTGAATGCGCTTGGGGACTTTATGGAGCCTGCAGATGGGCACTCGGTCGAGACCCCGGTGGAGCAGTGGAATAAGGAGATGACCAGGTGGCTCCGAAACGCCCTCTCCCCCTGAATAGAGCTCAGACAGCACCGTGGTATACTCCACGGTTGCCAACTCTGAGGCGGGAGGTGAGACGGCTAGAGCGCCGGTGGCAGAAATCTTGCTCTGATGACTATCGGACACGGGTTAGAGCAGCTGCAGCAGCCTACCATGTGGAAATAAGGACAGCAAAAAAGGATTTTTATGCTGCCTCTATTGCGTCCGCAGAGTGCTGTCCCAGGAGGCTGTTCCAAGTGGTCCGAAGCCTGGTTGGTCCAGTTGCTTCGGAACCTGTGGAACATTCTAAGATCTCCTGTGATGAGTTTGCAAAGCACTTTGCGGATAAAATCGATCGTCTAAAGAGTGTGATTCCGCACGCCATGGATACAGTGAGCGAGCCAGAGTCGGCCAGTGGTTCTCCAGTGGTGTGGGATCGGTTCCAGCTTCTTCCTTCTGAAGTGGACAAGGTGCTTTCAACCTTAAGGCCAACCACCTGCTTACTCGACCCTTGCCCGTCGTGGCTCATTATGAGCTGCAAGAACAAATTGGGCGAGGGGATCAAGGCGGTGGTAAATGCATCCTTGGAAGAGGGCATAATGCCATCAGCCCTCAAGGAGGCAGTAATAAAACCAATTTAAAGAAGCCCTCCTTGGATCCCCAAGATTTGAACAACTTTCGCCCAATCTCAAACTTGCCATTCTTGGGCAAGACGGTTGAGCGGGTGGTGGCGAAGCAGTTGCAAATGCATTTGGAGGAAGCGGATTATCTGGATCCATTTCAGTCGGGCTTCAGGCCTGGACATGGGACTGAAACAGCCTTGGTCGCCTTGGTGGATGATATGAGGAGAGCGTTGGATAGGGGTAAGTGCACCTTCCTCGTCCTCCTAGACCTCTCAGCAGCTTTTGATACCGTTGACCACAGTATCCTTCTGGATCGCCTGGAGGGGCTAGGCATAGGGGGCACTGTATTGCAGTGGTTCCATTCCTTCCTCTCCGATAGGCACCAAAGAGTAGCATTGGGGGATGAGGTTTCGGACCCTTGGCCTCTCACTTGTGGGGTGCCACAGGGCTCCATAAACTCCCCGATGCTATTTAGCATCTATATAAAGCCGCTGGGGACTATCATCAGGAGATTTGGGCTGCAGTGTCACCAATATGCAGATGACACGCAGCTCTATCTCTCATTTAAATCTTCACTAAGGTTGGCTGTAGAAACCCTATCCAAGTGCCTGGAATCGGTGAGTGGCTGGATGGGAAGGAATAAGCTGAAGCTGAACCCTGACAAAACTGAGGTAGTTCGTGGGAGACAAGGGAAGGTTAGGGGATTTGGACCTGGTGCTCAATGGGGTACAACTGCCCCTAAAAGACCAGGTCTGTAGCTTCGGGGTCATTCTTGACTCCCAACTGTCCATGGAAGCTCAAGTTTCGGCTGTGAGCCGGGCAGCACTGTATCAACTCTATCTGATACGGAGGCTACGCCTCTACCTTCCCAATCATCTGTTCCCATCGGTGGTACATGCCCTGGTCTCCTCTCGCCTAGACTACTGTAATACGCTCTACGTGGGGCTACCCTTGAAAACGGTCAGGAAGCTGCAACTGGTACAGAATGCGGCGGCTCGCCTGATTAAAGGCAGCCGCCGGCAAGATCACATAACTCCAGTGCTGAAGGAGTTGCACTGGTTACCGGTTGTTTTCTGGGCCCAATTCAAGGTGTTGGTTCTGACCTTTAAAACCCTATACGGTTTCGGCCCAGTGTATCTAAAGGAGTGCCTTCAACATCATCAGGGATGCTGCTCAACAAGATCAGCCTCAAAAGGCCTTCTCTCTATCCCACCAGTTAAAACAGCTAGACTGGTGAGAACTAGGGAGAGGGCTTTTTCAATTGTGGCCCCCACTTTGTGGAATTCTCTCCCAAATGATCTGCACCATGCCCCCTCTATGATGAGCTTCCGCCGGGCCTTGAAGACCTGGCTCTTCAGGCAGGCTTTTGGGGTGGGCTAGATTTTATCTTCATTGTTTTTAGATTTTCAATGTCTAGGTATTATATGCCTATGTTGTACGTCGCCCAGAGTGGCTGGACTGCCAGCCAGATGGGCAACTAATAAATTCTATAAATAAATAAAATAAAAAATAAAACAACATTTGAACAGGTTCTCAATCTTGGAAGTTTCAGGTAGCCAGTGTGAGAACAGGATAATGGACTAGATGGGCCACTGACCTGATCCAACAGGGTCTTCATCTTTCTATATTATTTCAAATATACAAATTAACTATGGCTCAGATATAGTGTCATCCATAAAATAAAGTTTGACTACAAGATAGCACCATGCAGTTCTCTCTTAGACAGATTATAACTACTTGGAGCTTTCAAAAGTGATGATTCATGCTGGCTATTCCAATTGGCAATATAGTATCCTCTCTTAACAGAAAACTTTCTCTTAACTGAGAAAACTAGCACAATGTTGATTTATGACTTTCTAATTTCTTGGCCCCTTACAAACCAATATTTGCCTTCTTGCTACAGTAAACACCTTGATTTTATAATCACCCTAAATTTCATTAGTAGTATAATAAGAATTCCATGTCTCACTCTTTATACCAATGTTAGAGAGCCTATTCTGTTTTTATAGCCTTCTCAGTATTATTCAGAATTCTGACTAACCAGTATCTTGTTTCTCAAAACCAACTAGTCCCCTAACCACAAGCAGCAGCACCACCACCACCACCACCACCCATATGTACATCAAATTAAAATTACAAGGGCTGAGATTGTCTCAGTGAGAAAGGTTACCCCTATGGACACTCAAAGCCCAAGTCCGAGTATCATCCAGACACTGCAAGACCAATGGCTGGCATGACATTTGATGACTATGCCTTAAAAGGGTAAAGAATTTTAACTCTCCGTTGCACTGTGTCTTCAAGGCCTACTTACGTTGCTTGGGCAGAGCCTCTGCTAGCCTTCTCAAGCTGGTCAGACTGTCAGCACCAAGCTGATTTAAGATGCTAGGCAGCATTTCAGTCAGTTGCTTTGTCTCAGCATGGCCTGTGATTGTGAAAGTGTTAGCAGCTAGAGATGCTTGAACTTTAGGATTGTTGAAGTGGATGACAGTGCCCTGGTTGGTAAACATGTTTACCTGCAAAACAAGACAAAGCTACTTGAACAATAAGGCTTTTACAATTATGAACTTTAATAGAAAATGTTCAGTGAAAAACTCAAATTAGTGAAAACCAAGACTTTGCAGAAAAAAAAATATTTATGAAAGCACTCTGAAAACAAAAAGCGCATGTTACCTCTTCAATACCAGAGATGTTATTCACTCCCAATTTCTTTAAGGAAAACTGAAGCTTCTTGTCATCTGCTGTAGCTGTTCTATGAACCACCTTCTTCTTTCTACGGGCAGTACCCTATGAACAAAGAGAATAAATGTTAAGCCCTCTCCAAAGTGTACAGATTATTTTTGTAAGACAAAAACTTTAAAGTATCAAAATGACAAGCAACTCTATCCTATCTCTGGTTGTGATTAAATCAAAGTTTCTGCTTCTATTTCAAAGGCTAGGCCAGTGGTTCCCAACCTGGGGGCCGGGACCCCCGGGGGGCCGCAAAGTAATCCAGAGGGGGCCATGAACAGTAACAAAATGAATCATTTATTAATTTTTTTAAAAAAGTCTTCACTCCCTCTACACTGTCTGCTTTCCACTGCCGCTGCAGATGACACCTCCCCCTTGCTCCAAACGAGAGGGGAGGCCTTTTGCTGAAGCGCCATAGCGTCTTTCAGGAGCACTAAGTGCAGGCATCTGCCTATAAAATACATGGCAGATGCCAAAGGAGGCTGAGGGTGGAGCTACCAGGAAGAGGGGATTACTATCACTGATTCCCATCTCCTTGCACTGCTGCTACTGGCAATGCCCTTGCTTAGAATGAGAGGAGAGGGCTTTTTGTGAAGCAAACAGAAGCAAGCCTGCAAAGAAAGGCTACTTTCCCCCTTCCTTCCTGGCAGCCAGCCTGCCTCCCTGGGGTGAGGGGGTCACAATTTTTTTTCAGCTTATAAAGGGGGTCCCGTGCTCATAAAGGTTGGGAACCACTGGGCTAGGCAATTACACAACACTCACTAATGAACAGAAGTGAGTGATCACCAGCCATAATTCCTGCCAACAACAGAATTTAATTGAAGCAAGCCAATTAGTTCTATATATTTGTCTGGTAGCCTTTGTCAAGCAAGAATCTCCCCCAGGAAGCAGGCAGAGAAGCTTGCAAACACCGGAACAGAGTTGCTTGTTTTTTAGGCCATCAACATGCCACAAATGAGCAACGCAGGTATATCCAGTCATAAAACTCAATAAAGATTTGTTGGATAGTGCAGACAGATTTAGCTGCAACACCAAAATTATTTTTCCCCATTTTACACCATTTACCTCAATATAGATAATTCAGTTGAACAGAAGTTTGTGTGGGACCTTCAAAGATAAACACAAATAGTCTGCAGAGAAAAGAATTAAGCATAACCACTGCCACACCCTTTAGGTCTTTGTTTTCTGACAGAATGAGTCACACCACACAGTCCAGAGTTGCAAGAAAAGGAGAACAGCATTAGTACAAGTCATCTTCAGGAACTTTGAGAAAAAAGTTAAAAGAATGTATCTCAGGAAGCCAAGTTGTGTTACAGAAATCAGAATGGTACAAAGAAAACAAAAAAGATGTAGTAAACTGAACAAAGAAGGAAAACCCAAAAGGTACAAGACACATCCATCAGTCAAGGATTGATTTATTTTAAAATTTGTCCAGTATACACCTAGATCAAACAAAATATGATTATTTGAACCTAGTGGTCAGCAGTTCCAAATGAAGACATGCAATGGCATGTCTGAATATTATGCTGATAAATATGCCTATTTTAAAGCTGTAACAAGCTGTAATTAGAAAAATGGCCCTTCATGGAAGCAACAGCCTAAATATCTGCCCATGCATATTTGCCAGCACAGCATGTTGTGTGATACTTTACTAACTAAGCAGATCTAGGCTAATTTTCAAACTTAAAACTAAAATTGTAACCAGCAGTTCAACTACCATGGCTTTGCTATATCCAGTAAAGGTTTGGAGGGGGGTACTGTTTAAAACAAACATTACAGAAATTTGTCTAAATAAATAAAATTAACCCAATAAGATATATAGGATGATGTACTTTAAGTCACATAGTACTAATTGTTTTAATTCTAGAGACCAAGCTTGTTTTACTTCAATTAAATTCATAGCTGCCTTAAATATAATTAGCATGGTGAACATTATAGGTGTCAGCTGTAAAGCACTTATGCCAGGACCTGAAATTCTACTGGCTCCACCTTGATTAAAAATAGGTTTCTGATGCAAGCTGCCTGTAATGAAAGCTGCTGAAAAAACATTATATACACATTCTAGTACAGGGAGTATGTTTAAATCTTTATAGCACAATCCTAAGCATGGGTACTCAAACACTAAGTCTGTTTAAGTTCACTGGGTCCTCTCAAGCCAAACGTGTTGAGTAGCATAGCCTTGTAAATTACAAGAAGCTTTGCAGAAAGCACACATTAAGCACTAGAAAACTGTTGCTAGTGTTTCACAAAATACTATGCCAAACCTATCCTGTAAAAACATTTTCATCTACTAGTAGCTAGCCATTTACCACGCTATCAACATCAATATTTGAACACACACAGTTGCATTCCTTGTGGGGGTGGGTCAGTTTTTAATGTTGTTTAGTTTAATGTTGTTTAATTTTAATTATTGTATTTTGGGTTTTATATTGTATTTTATTGTGGCAATGTACGTCGCCTAGAGTGGCCGTTCAGTCGGCCAGATAGGCGACTCACAAATAAAATTTTATTATTATTATTATTATTGTGCTCATTCAGGCACTAAGAATATCAGCACTCTGAAGGACACATACATTAGAGTTATGTTTAAAAAAAATCAAAGTATTATGCTTAAAATCAGCTAACAAATGAGCATAGAACTGTAAGTTACTTTGTTTCTCATGATTACCACCCTCCCCCAAGGAAAATGGTTTCTTTCTCTTTTTATCATCCTCACAAGCATACTTGGTTGAGGAACGATAACTGGCCCAGAATCACCTAGCGAGTTTCATGGCTGTGTAGAAATTTAACACAGGTCTCCTACGCAAAACACTCTCATTATACCGCACTACCTGATGTGTATATTACACACAACAAAGCTTAGTTATCATCTCCTCCCATCCTCAAACAATAACAAAATTGTAACTGCCTCTTCAAAATACAACCTTCAAATTATTACTAAAAATATAAATGCCATACTGTTGGATAAAAAAAAAAAGGGTTTTACAAGTTAATGCAGGAGGAGGAGGAGCAAATGAAAGGCTAATATGAAGACACGATTCTTGGAGAAATGAAAAAGAGTAAGCAGCGCAACCTTACCTTCCCACCAATGCGAACTTGTGCTTGGAGCTTAGCTAGTTTTTCTTGATTCATCATTGTTTCTTTCATCTAAGGAAAGAATAAACGAGGAGAGATTAGGCTGATACCATCCCCGGGAAGAACAGACGGGGGAGAGTGATTAGTCTGATGTCATGGCGGCGCCTCGAGGCCTCCCTGCTCTCTTCGGCCTACGAGATTAAACTGAAACCTCCAAAATTCTGTCCGGCCCAGTCCATGAGGAACTGCAGCCTCTGTAGTCAGGAAGGCCACCCCATCCCTCCCAGAAGGGCTTTCGAGCCTGAGGGCCGGCCTCAAGGAAAGAAAGCCAAGGGCCTCGTCCTTGAGCCGCCGGTGGCTCGGGAAAGGACAGGAATACGAGGCGTCTAGCGCCCGGTTCTCAGCAGCAGGGTTCCCTTCATGCCAAAGCCCGTGGCTTCTTCCCAACGCACAGGCCTGAGAAGGCTTCCACCAGGAAGGGACACACCCGCTGCACACGACACCACCACCACCTCGTTTCCCCCCCCCTTCCTTGGGTGCTCTCTTTGTACCTTCTCAGGACGAAGCGCTCAGCCTGGGCAGGGCAAGGAGCAGGAGACTGCGGTGAGGAAAGCGCAGAGCTTGACGGGCGCACGCGGAAGGAACCAAGATGGCCGCCGTAAAGGAAAACAGTCAATGACGACGCTATGACGAAAGGTAACATCCGGCGCGCGCACCGCTCTCAAGTTCGATATCCCCTCTTCTCCCTTAATTGCTGTGCCATCACGTGGTGCGTGTGCGTGGTAGTAGTCATTCTCTGCGGCTGTGCACGCTGTGGTGGCTCACGCCTTCAGAAGGCAGTCAGTGGGCAGGTGTCGCCCGGCGTGCCGCGGAACGAGGTGGTAGATAAAGAGTAGGCAGTAGGACGGGGCTAGGAGCAAGGAGGAAAAAGTTTAGTGTGGAACATGGAAATCCTGCAGGGTGACAATTAAGCATAGTCATCGCCATAATAACAGTTGCTCGTCTTTAATGTATCACAAGTTTGTTGGTTTTGCTGGAGGTTGTGTGAGTTGGAAATTTTTGTCACACCCTCCAGGTTTTTCGTTCCTGGTAAACCAGGGGAACTGGTAGACCAGCCTACCTGTTTATTTTAAAGGGTGGGCGCTGTCTATCTAATTATTGTCATGAGGTCTCTTTGTTAGGCAGGGGTGTAGTCGTTCAGGGTCGGGGTGTGTGTGTCTTATGCCCTTTAATTTTTTGGGAGCAGGGTCCCAGTAGGGTCCCTGTGTTTCCAGCGTCCTACAAGCCAATCAGCATGAAAGGGGAATGTGTTGGTCACTGAGAAGAGTAATCTAATGTGCTTCCTTGTCCTTTCCTGCTGATTGGAGTTGAACAGAATGAAAGAAGAGGAGCCAGCCACTGAGAAGACTCTTATCAGTAGCTAACACTCCCCCCCTTTCATGTTGATTGGCTCCTAGGGATGTCTGCTGTTGTGGGAGAAAGCATTAACAAGGATCTCATTCTCAACTCAGTAGCCAAAAAGGGTGTGTGTGTGTGCCTGTGACTATCATGAATGAACCCTGCACTTCTGGATTTGCTTCTACACTACTGCTGTTAGGTTAAGAGAAAACAACTGAAATATTTAGAAAATTACTTTCTGTTTAATTCACTCACACACACACACACTTCACAAATATGTCTCTTTTCTCACACAGACAATACATATGCATAGACAATACATGCGACTTATTTGTAATTTTCACTTAATGCAGCCCAACCCTATGACACTACCACAGCCAGAACTAGTGCAATGTAGGCAGGATCATAGGAAAGCAAATAGTGGACTGAACCAATTACAAAGTAACAATATGGCCATAGGCCCTTCCATAGTAACTATACTACATGCTGACAACTGGTGTGCACTCCAAAACTGAGTGGTTGAGTGGGGGAAGCAGGAGTTATGGTGTTAGTCCCCCCCCCATACAACAACAAGCAGGGCATGTGTTCTGCCCGGGTTGGAGGTGGGGGACATGGCCTATAGAAAGGAGTGTTGGCACTCCCACATGCATCCTGGTTGGGAGGTTGGAGGGCCATTCATGACAGTGTGCTAAGGGCCTCTGAAGTTTGATTCTGGCCCTGATTAAATTATGTAGGTGGATTTGTTAAGTGAGTACATAAAAAGCTAACAATACATGATCACAGCATACAGAATATTTTACGCAAAAAAACCTGGAAGCTGCATACATTCAGTGAAGGACTGACTGGATAAGTGATGGGACTGTGCTCTCAGGGCAAAACTAACATTATCTAAATAAGAGAAGAAAAACAGTTGGAATAAATTTAATAAAAACTGGGTAGGCTTCACTGAATATTGCAGAAGCAGAACACTCCAAGGTGCTGTACTTTTTTTCATCAGTTTAGATTGTTTTGTAATGTAGCAGATTAGAAATTGAGAAAAATTAACTGTTCTGCTTTAAGTTTTTTTTGTTTCCAGTATGGAATAGTTGCTTGTAAACTTTCTGAACTGGCTTTGTAACAATATTGTTTTGAAACACCACTTTAAAACGTACTTCAACATCATTCTGAAAGAGCAAATATTTCACAAGGTGTGGGGGGTGTTTAGTGTTTCGGTTGTGGTTTGTTTGTTTTTCAATTTTCCCTCAAACTTTCAATGCTTCCACTGGACAAATTATAAATTACCGGGGTGAGGATGGTCTTTCCACCCCCATGCAGGTTTATTTTGGGGGGGGGGCTGCTTTTTATCTCTAGCTGTGTATGTCCTCCACAGCCTAAACCAGGTGCGTGGAATCTGTGGTCCTCCTGATGTTTCTGGACTTCATCTCCCACCAGCACCAGCCAGCTTGGCCAATGATCAGGGATGATGGGAGTTTTAGTTCAGCAACATCTGGAGGACTGCAAGTTCCCCACCCCTGGCCTAAACCCTCCCTCTCTGTTACTGGCAGGCACAAAAAGCAATGTCTATGAAGGGAGGAATATGTGAGAAGTCACACCATGCTAGACAAGCACATGCATTTAACATTTTAAAAATGGATTGGTTCAAGTGGGAAGAAGGCATATAAAGAAACCGACCACATCCATTCTGTCTATGGCATTTTAAGGATTGCTGCTATTAATTGCAAATAGCCACATCATATCACATCCCCCTTTTTGATACATTGTTATTCTTAGGCCTTATTTAAAGCACACACATGATGATGAAGAAAAGCAAATTTATGATGAAATGGAAAGGACGCTTCACCAGGCAGGACCGGGAAAGGGTTAAACCCTGGAGTGCCGCTGCCAGTCAATGTTGACATTACTGAACTAAGTAGACTGTTGCTCTGATTCAATAAAAGGCAGCTCTCTGTATTCCTAAAAATCAGTGACACAGGGTGACTCCAGCAATGCCTTAAATTCCTATAATGTCTCCAAGTTATCCTTTTGTCCCGGGGGGGGGGGCGCAGGGCTGAAGCCAAGCCACTCCATTTCTGTTTGTTCATTTATTTATTTAGAAAATGTAAAAAAAATTGATCAAAGTGCTCTCCATGAAGTGAACAGATAAAAATCATGGATAAAATGGAGCTAAAATCCACAACTAATCCACAACATATATATATGACCATATATATAATATATACCATCATAATTTTATCATCATATACCATCATAATTTTAAAAAGACAAAATCAATCAGATTTATAAAACAAATATAGGTAACTCCCTTCATGTATCTGGATAGACGTGCAGAACCAAAACAAGTTTGCAGTAGGCATCTAAAACAGTATTGGGAGGGTGCCTGCCTCATGTCACAGTTTGTATCTGCCTTGCAGCAGCAAGACATGAGGCCTGCACAGTTCAGCTCTGTAGCCAGCCTTTCTTGTTTGGTGAGGCAGCCACCACCACTACCACCCCACTAATGGAGAGGATGTGAGGGCTAGGCCAGGGGAAGGGAAAGGGACCTTCCCCCTTACTCCTCCTCCATGCGGAAAGTGTGTTAACTTACACAATGGGCTATGTAAAGGTCAAGTTAACAGAACATTTAACGTGAACACCAGAAATCAAATGACTGGCTTTTAAAAAAATTATTTTCATATGAAAAAAGGATGTTAAGGATACAGTGAACAAGGGGATACCAAAATGTGTTAGCTCCTCTTTGAGGGTTCCTCCTTCTAGTATTGTTCCTGACCTTTAGATTTTTCTTCCTATTGAACAATCAAGGGGAAACTTTAACTGATTGCTGTATAAAGAACTAAGCAATTCAAAACTAATTGTGGGAAGCAATTGGATTTTTTTTTACTAATTGCTGAGTTTATTTTTCTGTCCAGAAGCCCTAAAAAGGCTTTGTGCTGAACTGTGCACATTGGGCAAGTCAGAAATTAGGCCTAAGGTACAGCCTAGGTAGCCAGCCAGTGAGCTTACTGTAGTGTACACAGCAGTTCTCTAGGACTGTTTTCATCCTTTGCCATCAAATACTCAAAAAAATGGAAAAAACAGCCACTATGATTGTGAGTTTACTGAGTGCTTTAAAAGAGTAAAGGGTGAATTAAGATAGCTATTTTTTCAGATGTTATCTCTTTATTTCACCCTTTAGCAATAAGCACCCAATCCTGTTCTGTTCATAATGCAGAATAAGCAAACTCTTCTTACTGCAGTCAAACTAACATGCTTATTTATTGCTGGCTGGATAGAGAACACAACTGAAACTGAAAGGCAGAGCAAAGGAAAGTCGAAGGGGTGGAGTCTAACTCTAGCCCATAATACAAAGTTTTAATATTTAACTCTTCAAGGGTCATGTTACTGTACAGGCTGTTTCCCCCCACCCAGGATCACTTAATTATAGGTGATTTTGATAATGAAAAATCCAGCCTCAGTCAGGGAAAATCTTCAATGAGCAAACTGTTGGGGGCTCTTTAAGATGAGGCTTTTATTGTGCACTCTCCCTGCCATATTCACTGGATTTTTAAGAGGGTATGATTCTGAAATTGCTCCTGTTCTTAAAATAAGCTGTCCATCTTGAAATGGAGGCTGTCGTTATCTGTCATGTCACAAACTAAAAAGATAATATTACCAAAAAAAAAAAATCCTGGGGGCGGGGGAAGCCCAGCTCTGGGGGTGAGGCGGTGCACCCATTTGCCCCGCCATGGCCACAGGGCTGCTTCAGTTAAAAGGAAGAGCCTCAGAGGATCTGTGCCGCTCTCCTCTGGACCCAGTGCCTGTAGATGGCGACCTTCATCTACGCAGAACCTTCTCCGGAGAAAATTAACCGAGGAAATTGCAGGGAGAGGGAAGGGGGAATCGAACAAGATAACCACGGGAGGGATGACCGAGGATCTCTAGAGGAGGAAATTCAAGCCGATTGGCAAGACAAAGTCTGCGGCGAGCAAATATTATCCCAGAGGCCACAACGGGGCTGCTCTCTTCCTGAAGATGGGAGTTTCTGGAGAGCCTGGGGGTGTCCTCCGGATGTGGCTTTGGGCCCCAGGGCTTTGCCGCCTCCCCAAACACGCGAGCCCAAGTTGGGTTGACCCTCGCTTGGGTGGTCCTGGGCGCTTGCTCGCTTTCAGCCTAGCCTTACACCACCGAGGATTTAGAGGGCGGGATGAGATACAGATGTGACCGAAGACTACATACAGGAGCAAACAGTGCCAGCTCCAAACAGCCCTCTCCAACGTGGTGCCCTCGAGATGTTTTGGACTGCAACTCCCACGGCTGTGCTGGCTGGGGCTGATGGGATTTTTCTTCTTCAAAACATCTGAAGGGCACCAGGCTGGCGAAGGCTACCCTCAAACCGCACAACCGGCTTCAGAGCTAGCGCACTTCTCTTCCCCAACACACCCTTCTCCGATCCACTCCAGGAACGATTAGACTTGACCTAAAAGTAGATCTCCGGCGTGCAACTTGCCAAAGACCGATGAAAATGAGCTGGAATGTCTGAGGTCTGCCGTAGCTAAATGCAATGTGTATTTGCTTGTTTAATCAGATGATCAGTTACCATTTTTATCTCAGCTCTTCTTATTCGTTTTTTGGCTGCGATCCTAACCACTCTTGCTTGGAAGTATCTTTTACTGGAATCAATGGGACTAATGCCCAATTAAATGTTTTCAGGATCGGGCTACCAATGGGACTAACTCTTCCACCTCACTCTCCTAAACATCTTCAACTTCCAGCTGAAGTTCATCCTTTTAAAGTCCCACTGATGTCAATTAGATAGTTCAGTCCAGGCTTCTCTCTCAGGCAGGAATCCGCGAGCTCCTGGCTAGGGTGCAAGTATTAGCGAAGACAATGTGACTTTCCTTCCAAATAAATGTGCATCAGCTCGCATCGCCACTTAAGATAAATTCTTCAGCTGCATTTAAAGGCTTTGATTCCCGCCCGCCCCTCAATTACTTAGAAGTAAATCCCATAAGGTCAAATAACTTTTATGTCCAACTAAATGCTTCTAGGAAGTCAGTCTTCTAGCAGATCACCTACTTCCAACCGAATCACTCAAACATTCTGCAATGTAAGAAGCGGTGAAATAGAGATAATTTAAAAAACGCACACTGTAGAATACTTTTCTACTTGATATTATTGGGATTTCTAAAAACTGGAATAAGAGAGAAATAAACTTCTTTTTCCTTATTCATCATCCTAAATAACTATAAATTGTTAGGGGTTTTTCCCCCACCCTGTCAGAGGAGATATTTGATTTCAAAAATATTTGATGGTAGGTAGCAAACAAGCAAACCTGTGTAGAAAGACCTATCTTAAAGCCCCGCTCCGTTAAGAGCCACTGGCTTTCATGACATCTGTTAATTCTTAAATGTGCTTGGAAAGCCTCAGCTCAGGCTACAGACATAGTTTCCAGGGGAATCAGTGGGACATGATGTCCCACGTTTCTAGGCCCATTACTTCGAAAGAAATCCTACCGCTTATATCGTTTCAAATTACGGTGCTGTAAACCGCCTGGGCGTTTGAGGGAAAAGCGGGAGTTCTGTTTATTCAATAGCTTCATTGGAACTTCTTTCGACATAACGTATTTAGGATTTCTGGTTATTGGGGTAGCATTTCGCTTCAGGTGTCTTTGGTTACACAATAAAGAACGGTATGAACCGGTGGGAATTCTTCCGATTATTATATTTTCTTCAGGGGGAATCCTTCCTTTAGGAAACTATCACAGAAGAACAACAACATGTTGGCACAGTACGGCATGTGGGTAGAGCTCCTTTGGCAACAAATGCTGTGAGAATTTACTGTTTAAAATACTGTGTGTTACATATGCCAGTTCTTTTATCTTTTCTTTTTCCTTTTTTCTTTTTTGAGAGCCCGAATAATCCCGTGTGGTCAATACAAAAGACGCATGCCTCTGGTGTGAGAAATTATCCATTAAATCCCCCCTCCAAACAAACCATCTTTTAAATTACCCTTAGTTGACTAGCGCGTTAATAACAGCGAGGCAGCTACGATTCCTGAGCTTGCAAGTAAAAGTTGTAAGAAAATCAATCAGACTTTCCGAGGGATTTGTTTAGGTCCTAAACTTTAGGATACCAGGAACGGTCAGGTCGCTTCACTCGCCAGGAAAAATACGCGGAACAAATGAAGTCTTTAATCAAAGGAATTACAATGTCAGACACGCTTTCCTAAACATATCTCGGCGGATTCCCTCCAATTCCGTTGGAATTTCTGAGGAAATTAATTTAGGATCAGAGTGTCGCTCATATCTTGACATCTTTCTATCGCATTATTTTGCTATCAATTCGTTACAAAAGAGGAATACTAATACTAATTGTTGTTAATAATAATAATAATAATAATATTTCTGCGTTTCAAACAAATTTGAGTCCTCTCATCTTTTCCTATGCTTTCGGTGCAAGTTCATTTTCCCTTCTTTTCTTTCTTAATTTGAAATACTAGCTTCTGTTTGTCTATGGAAAAATGTGTTTTTGATACTCATTGTAAAATACAGTGCCTTGGGAAGTTCTCCCGCGCAGGAATGAGAAGTGTTGCTTGCGCAGGAGACGTTCCCGCAGGATCGTGCCCTTCGGCAACCTTAGGGGAGGACAGAACTTGAAAAAAAAGACGAATTTCAAAGGGAGAGGCCCCCCGCCGCTTGACACACTTACACAGAGATCACGTAAGGGGACCCGTTCGCGCACTTTTAATATAGGCTCTGCTCCCATCAGGAATCACTTCAGAGGGATTTGTTGCTGGGCTTAAAACCATACACCAATTTGTATTTGCCCGCCTTGTCGGGAGCATTCATTGGGTGGTATTCGATGCTAGTCCTCCTACTGAGAGTAGACCCATGAAAGTTAACAGACCTGACTAACTTCGGTTCATTTATTTCAATTGGTCTACTCTGAGTCGAGCTTCGCTGACGATAACCCAGCGCCACCAGGTACTGAGCTGACACGGAGTCCCTTGGGCCCATCCCACCACCGAATTGAACACGCAGATGCGGTTTGCGAAGGTTTTCGAGGCTCCTGTTCCCCGCCCTTTGTTTCAGCTTGCCAAAGAGGCTTTCCCTAAACGCGCCCGCGGACCGGCTTTCACTTCCCTTCCTCGCCTTTGCTCTGTTCTGCTTGGCGAGGCGCTGCCTGAGATCTCTGGCGGCCTGGCCCGTTGGGGCGCTTTCTCTTTGGGCAGATTCTCTGGGGGTTTGGGGGCAGGGACGGGTCGCTTCTCTCTCTCTCAGTTCCAAGTGGGTTTTTCAAAGACACCCCCCCTCAAAAACTAAAGCCCACAAACCACGCCAGAAAAGCCGGGGAGGGGGGGAGGGAGGTGAGGGGCAAAGTTGACTGAGGAGTCCTCCTCCGGCCACCGGCAGGGCGGGGGGAGAGATGGAGAGGGGGGTGTCAGAGCGGTGGAGGGCTGCTTCTCCCCGCTCCCTGGGCCACCCTGATGCTCAACAATGGGGCTATTCAAGGCCCGAGATGGGGGGGTATTTATTTATTTTGTCTTCCCTTCGTCCCGCCCCCGCCAGCCTGCCCTTCGTATACTCTCCCCCCTCTCTTTTCTCCCCCCCCCGGAATATTTTCCCTGTTGTGTCTCTGACGTTTACGGCCATGTGATGCTCCCCTCCTCTTTCGCTCGCAAGAGGGCAGAGGAGGAAAAGCCCCCCCGGTCCTGGACTCAGCCCCAGCCGTGCCAAGATCTTTCTCAAGACTTCGCCGCCGCCGCCGCCCTCCTCTCACACGCACCCAGGCCCCCCTTCTCCCAGTCCTCTCCCTCCCCAATAGTAGTCGGTCTCCTTTTCCCACCCTGGTTCCATTCATGTCTGAGGGCAGGAGCGGCAGAAAGAAATCAACTTCTCTGGGCGCGCCCGAAGAGGGGGAGAACAGCCCAAAAGTGCCAGGCTGAGAGGGTCGCTGCTCTCGCTACGACTGCCTCGGGGGCGACTCGACCCTGGGGTGAAGGAGGGACCACGGGGCTGGCGGGGGACGAAGCGTGTGCGCGCCTCACCCTGCTCCTGCCGCCGCCGCCAGCCCCAGCCTCCTCCTGCCCGCCACCCCCACCCCGTAGGCGCCCCCCTCCTCTTATGCCCGGCTGTGCCAAGCGATGACTCTGAGCTCGGAGATGTCCGATGCCGCCTCCGTGCTGGCCGAAGAGACAGACATCGACGTGGTCGGAGAGGAGGAGGACGACGACGACGAGGGGGACGACGACGAGGAGCCCCTGCACCAGAGGCCTTACGTGGAGGAGGAGGAGGAAGAGGAAGATGAGGAGGCGATCTCGCTGGCCAGCTCCGCCGGGTCGCGGGTGCCAGGAGGGTCCCCCGGATCCGGATCGACCTCGTCTTCTTCCTCTTCCTCCTCTTCCTCCTCTTCCTCCCAGCAGGGCTCCTTCAGAGCGTCGGGAGGCGGCGGCGGCGGAGGCGGCAAGAACAGCCTGGTGAAGCCGCCCTACTCCTACATCGCCCTCATCACCATGGCCATCCTGCAGAGCCCCAAGAAGCGGCTGACGCTGAGCGAGATCTGCGAGTTCATCAGCGCCCGCTTCCCTTACTACCGCGAGAAGTTCCCTGCCTGGCAGAACTCCATCCGCCACAACCTGTCGCTCAACGACTGCTTCGTCAAGATCCCCCGCGAGCCGGGCAACCCGGGCAAGGGCAACTACTGGACGCTGGATCCGGAGTCGGCCGACATGTTCGACAACGGCAGCTTCCTGCGCCGCAGGAAGCGTTTCAAGCGGCAGCAGCTCCAAGCGCCAGACTTGCTCCTGAGGGGGCTCGAACCCGCCGTCTTCCTGCAAGCGGCGCAGCAGCAGCAGCAGCAGCAGCACCCGCCGGCCCACCAGCACCAGCCGCAGCACCCAGCGCCTCCGCCGCTTCCGTTCGCGTACGGGCCTTACAGTTGCGGCTACGGCCTCCAGCTCCAGCCTTACCAAGCTCACTCGCATCTCTTCGCCTTCCAGCCCCAGGCCAGGCAGCCTCCTCCCGGGCATGTCCTGCCGGCCGCCCCGCCTTCCCTCCTGCCGCCTCCGGCTGGCGCTGATCTGGCCAGGACTACGAGCTTCAGCTACCCAGCCCAGCTCAGCTCGTCTCTGACGACCTCCTTGCACGCGGCGGCTGCCAAGACCAGCGCGGCCCTGGCTAGGTCCCCTTTCTCCATCGAGAGCATCATCGGGGGCAGCTTGAGCCCAGAGGCCGGGAGCAGCTGCGCGTCCCAGTCGGCTGTCCTCCCGGTCCTGGCGAGATCCCTGATGGCCTCTTCACCTTCTCTGGCGTCTCCCTCGTCTTCCTCTGCTGCTGCTGCTGCTGCTACTGTCGCTGCTACCGCCTCGTTAGAGACTCTGCACCAAGGGGCAGCCTTGGCCAATGTCGAGAACTATACGGCTAGGATTTCCAATTGCTAAAACTGTCTTGCCGAAGGTAGGATCTCTGAGCTGTTTTGTTGCTTTTTGCAAGGAATGCAAAGAGGACCTTTTCCCTAGACACGTGTCCTTGTTTGTTCGCTTGTCTTTCGGC
Source organism: Rhineura floridana (assembly GCF_030035675.1). NCBI lineage: Eukaryota > Metazoa > Chordata > Lepidosauria > Squamata > Rhineuridae > Rhineura > Rhineura floridana. The sequence goes on from NC_084480.1 coordinate 49,406,885, forward strand.
CCTTCCGGCTTGATCTTCTTCAGTACCTCTATTTATGCAAAGCCATTTCTGTATGCTGCATCGAAAGAAAGATGGATGGCAGAGAAGTGGTCCTTAATTCTTTCCTTTAAAAACGCACACGCACACAAAGAAAAATTAAATAAATCAATAACATCATTCCACTGCAGAGATCCCCGGGTCCGGGATTAAACAACAACTAACTACAAGTTCCACGTATATACCCAAAAACCATGACTAGGAGTGAGGAAAAACAAACAAAAAGAAGCTTGACCCTTTTTCTTTCATTGTAGTTCACTTCTCTTATGTACTTTTATGTATATGAAAAGATTAACATGTTTACACAGAAGAGTGGAGATGATCAGTTTTTATTTTAACCTGTGTTTGTTTTGTATCCAGTAGGTTTATGGGTTTTTTCCTTTTCTTTTGTACTTTATGCATATTCTTTACCAGGAATATTGTTAAGATTACTGGAAAGTATTATTGTACCATTCTAATTGTAAACAAAGAAACCACTTTTTTTTTACACATTTTTGAAAATAAAGCAATTAATTTTCAACAAAATAAATACCACAATTGGCTTTAGGCCTTCAGATCTTTAGTGATTTCCCCTGTGAACTTTTTACCTTTCATTCTGATCCTAGGAATAGGTGTTTTTTTTAATTTATTCCAGGGTAGATGAACAATCTATGGTTGCAAAGAAAGAGCACAAACTGTTTTATCCGCCAAATACTAACTTTGCAAAATTATCCAATCTAGCAATAATGAAAACCCTGCAATTATGTTGGACCCCATGGTACTCAATGGGACTAGCACCCCAGACATGCAGGTTCACTAGGACGAAAGTTTCCCTTTGTTTTCTGTTGGACTTCTTAAATAGGTACTCAGGATCACGGCCATTTTGAAAATACTCTTGGGGAAGTTCAGTTGGAATAAAGGAGACTTGCTTTCTAGCTAAGTATCACTCCAATCGGCTTAATTTTTGGACCGTATTTAAGCTGCACTCACTCGTGGATCCTGGCTTAGAAACTGCTATGTTATACCAAACGGTGAAAATATAATTTTAAAGACTTCCTAAATAAAAATTCATTGGTAAACCAGAGTAAAGACTAACCAAAGAAAAGGAAGCAACTCTTTTGGTGTTGGATTATTTCAGCCTTCTATATTCTTTTATAAATACACTTTTTTGTATTTGAATCAAATAAATGTAGATTATTTTAAGAATGTTAGTGTACTTTACATTGCAACCGCATCACAACTGCTATGCCTCCCCAAAGGCAATGAAACGTAGTTGTGGGAAGGATTCTTGGTTGTGTTTTTAGCTTTTTATGGAGGTAACCCAAATAACTGCCCACCTTTGCAAGGTGTTCATACCAAAACTGTCGACACAATGTTATGTGCATCATCAAACAGAAAGTATTGAATTATACAGGAAGCAAATTCAACTAAAATTCAGGATTGAATTAAATACGGTACATTTTGCTTTTAAATATATGAGGGGCTGGTAGACGAGTTTGAGATGGTCTGTCACTTGAAACTGCTAAGCATATAAACTGTGAAAGTATATATTTAAAAATCAGTGTTCCTAATGATCAAATTGAACATCCTGGTCCTACATATCAGTTCCAGTGCAAATAAAAATAACTCCACCCCTCCCAGGATAGCAAACATTTTTTAGGGTTCTGGTACTTCGGGGTTGTGGTCCTGGAGGAGACTATTTAATTGACGGGGGATTTCAGTTTTCTTCTTACAAACCTGTAGAACAGGATTAGTCTTTCTAGGATCACCAAAGTCACAGCGATTATTTTGAATTAGTGGAAATCCACTTCTTTTGGATGTGGTTTTTTTATGCGCCAAAAGTAGGTGAGTGACTACTCTCGGTTTTAAAGAAATCTTCGAGATCAGCAGATAATGTTCCTTTCACTAAAGCAAATGTACAGCACCTTCCAACTAATTTCCTTGCAGAAAGTGTGGGGAAGTACTGCACTTGGTTACGGGCGATGTTACAGGCGATTTATCAAGTCGTTTTAAGAATGTTTACTGTCCATATATATTTAATTGTTCAATTTTTCCCCACCTGATGAGGTTATTGCAACCACTGGAAAAGCCCAGCTGAATCCAACGGGATTTACTACCAGATGAGTGTCAGTAGGGTCGCAGTGCTTGAATTCTAGTAGTTACAGATTTTAAATGGAGGTTTTCATATCATCTCGGTAAAAACGTGATTTCATAGCCGAAAGCAGCAGGTGCATGGCCAAGAAAACAGGAAATGGATGCTTCTGCGCCTAATCTCGTCCACTTGGAAATGAAACTGCAATGACTTCAACGTTGCTGACCACCTGTATGTTAAGGACGTTCTCCAGTAGAACTTTGGATCTGGGTGCTTAACTTGAAACTACTCACCAGAAGGATTTCGACTTAGAATGTGCTCTTGATTGTGCTGAAAGTTCAGCACTTTGCCCCGAAACACCTTTGCTTGGAAGTAAAAACATTCAGTTCGTTTCAGTGACATTTGTTTCCAAAAATGCTGTGGTCTTAAGACGTTTCCCTGCAAGGATGTCCCAACCGAGATCAGTGCAACTTATTTCCAAGGCATGCCTCTCTTGTGTTTAGGACTTGAAAGGTTTGGGGCTTGAAAGGTCCGGGCACCCCGCTTTCTGGGTAAAGATTATGTCAGTTTCCTAAAGAGTCAGAATACCGTAATAGTCACTCCCCCCTCCTCGCAAAAAAAAACAACAACCCACCCTGAAAAAGGCCTCGCAGGATCCAGTTTGTTCTTGTGAATTTTCGCATCTTTTTGCTTGTTAACAGCAAAGCAGTGACGCGGGAGAAGGGGTTGGGCAACGTGCTAGGTTTAGGGAGCAAGACGCAATATGCTAAGGGTGTGCGTGCCTGATATTTTCCCCTTGGGTTTCTTAAGGGGCAAATCGTGGTGCAAGGTGTGGTACCAGGAACTCCTTCTCTTTTCCATCCATTCGCTCTTTGCATTTTTTATATCAGCTGTTGGTATGGAATCTGGACAGAAGCCTCCATTTGACAGCAGCTTTGAGTTGAAAAGATCACTTGGCTTCGCTCACATGGGGAAACGACGGCTGGCGAGTGTTTAGTCTGATTCCAAACGGACCGCTGTAACATCTTCATGTTTATGTCTGCGCTCTCTGCAAGGGGCCCTCAGCTTCGCAGCCCCGTCATCTTTTGCCTGGCTTGCCTGCCTGCCTGAGTCCCGGCTCTGGGTGGGTAGCTTAGCGAGCCAAAAGGGCTGGCTGGCTGGCTCAGTTTGCCAAAGCAGGTGCTGCTGTAACAAAGGCCGAGTAGCCTTTGATGAGACTCAGAGCAACAGGGGCTCCCCACTGGCATGCAAATGGATCCCGGGGTCCCCTTTTGCTTTGAAGGCATAGCAAAAGGATATTTGCCGAGATCAAGCCCGATTGATAGGCTGGAGCCTAAAGACAAACGGGTGGGACGGTGTCAGGCTGCCCCTCCACCCCACCTTCCTCCTCCTCTTTTCTCCCCCGAACTACAAAGTGTGGATTCATTAACCAGTCTTCCTCCCTATCCCCCCCAAGCCCCCCTTCATCATATCCCCCGTAGGCCTAAGAGACGAATTACCAGGACTGAATTGGGAGGGAATTGCTTGTCTAAGGAAGAGCTAATGTTTCAATCAGTGCCCCCTGAAGGACCACACAAAAAGCGACGCGTTCGTTTGCGGTGCCATTATGCAGCGTTTTAATCTAGGGATGGACTTTACCAAATGTTATCTATTGGGAGCATAATGAAGCCCTTATGTATGCAGTCGGGCTTTCACGAATGCCACACACGGTGCCTCGTAACCAACAGTGCTTCTATCCACAGAGCTGTGTGTGTGTTTTAAAAAACTGTTCTGCAATTTATTTATTTTCGGCTAGGCTGTTGTTATCTCTCTTCCCCACCGCCACAAAATATTGTTCTCAGTGAACGTTTAAAAACACATTTCTCCCGCATGTGCCGGACTCTTGCCTTTTGTTAAAACAATGAATGCTCATAAAAGGTCCAGGTTATTTGCAAGCCGAATTCCCAGCAGCACGAAGGCAGCTGAATTGGAAACTGGGTTTACTGTGTGTGTTAAACAGTACTTTGAATTTGGAAAGTGAAGGGGAGAGCAAAAGGAATCGCATCGAATCCTGTTGGCAAAGCAGCTGCGCAAAAGTGTCTGGGAAGTCTTCAAATCTGGCCGCGATCAAATTCACTTTTGCGGGAGAAGGCATGTCCTAACTGCGGGTTTGGGGATTTTTTTCTTGTGGACCATCGGGCTTCCTTTACGTATTTTGTAATCCGTAAATTGACTTTCATGTCAAGTGTTTAAGATCACGGGTGGAGAAATGCACATGTTTCGGGTTAACTTAGTCGGTGATTCTTATTTCCCGCATCAAGATGTCCCATTGCTTATCTGAACAAGTAATTTCCCCAGAAACCTGCTTAGTTCTGCCACAACGTCCCGTCCGCCACCCCCCAGAAATACTTGGGGTGGATAAATGGATCTGGCTTTTCCTTCTGACCTCCCCCAACTCCTTAATACTCAATGAATTTGCCGCCTCTTTTGAGGGTCTAAGTTTCTCGTGAGCGTGGAAACGGCCTGAACCGTCTAGCTAGTACATCCTTCATCCATCCGCATAAAAAAAAAAGATTTCCTCTGTTCCCTGCGAAGCCCACCAAAACCTCCTTGGACTTGGCCAGGTGGTCGTCTTGTGCCGGAAAGAATCCTGAGCCCCAAAGGGTGAGCCCTTATTACCTCCACCGAGGCCTGAGGCTCGCCTAGCAAAACCCACCGGGCTTCTGCAGGCATGCGGGCGAGACAGAGCGAGCGAGCGACGTGCCCCCTTGGCGCTTCTCAGCCGTTGACACGTTCTCGCATCAGTCACTCACTGTAACTACGCCAGTCGCCTTCACGGAAAGGCATTATTATTATTTGCCGGTGTGTGGAAATGGGCATCTTGACCACAATCTGAACCTTCGTGTTTGGATTTATGTTCCCATAACTCCATCCCATTTCTCAGAGATTAGTTTGACTGTAACCTCTTTCTTTTTGAGAAGAGAAGTTATGATATGGCTAAAGGGACGAGGAGGGGGGGAGAGAGAGAGTCTATAAATGACTTTTCCATTTTACTTCTTCGCCTGCTTTCGATCAGGTAGGTTCCAGTTTGTGCCGTTATATATATTGGCATACTACATTTTTTACACCTCCCGCCCTCAAAGTCAACTCAAGCATCTCCGACGCGTACACGATGGCGTATTTTTATGCCTTTAACTCAGTCGGAAGAACACAGACTTTCTTGGACGCGTCTGTCTGTTTGTGTCCCCTCCAGGATTCAAAAAGCTCCGCCCAGCCAGTGCCGCTGCCGCTTCTGCAGGTTCACTCCGGAAGCAAGACCGACCGTGTTCGACTGAGGCTCGCTTTCTAGTAAGTCTGCGGTGGGGCTGCAGTTTGGCCCTTTGGGCCTGTCGAAAATGTGGTTTCCTTTGAACACCTAGCCCCAATGGCCCATCTGCAGCACAGGCTGCTTTTGAAGCTCCCCCTCCCTTTCAAAGCCAGCTTGCCAGTGGGGAGGAGGGAGGCGCCCCTAGGATCCGAGACAGTCAGATTCCTCGGCTGTTTGGCCCTGGCTACAATGGCTGCAGTCTGGAATCCCCTTGCCTGTGAGTGAGGGAGAGTGGAAAACAGACCCTCCCCTTTCTCTGTCTGCGGTCCCGTCTGTTCGCACGCAGAGAGAAGGCACGTTTAGCGCCTCCTGCTCTCCGTACCTCTGACTTGGAAACAAATCTCAGGGGTTGCAGAGGAAGGTGCCCACCGCCCCGCGACTGTGAGCAAGGAAGTGAAGATGTCCGCATCTCTTCGTTTTATTTTCACCGAGACAAGGCCTGAGAGCGATTAACGTTGGATCGGCGCTGCTGCAATAAATCAAAGCCAGATGCAGAGCGATAGGCGGAAAGATCAGGGTATCGTCGTAGATGGAGAATCGGCTGATGAGACATGCAAACCACACACTTGCAAATGGTTTATTTATATTGCTTTCAGTTGTAATCGTGTCGTGGTTCACAGCCATCGGCTTATGCGCGTTTCACAGATGCTCCTTCAGCTCTTCTTGTGGGTCTGTTCCCTCTGGGGATCTTTCCTGCCGGAACTCTCGGCGCTCCTGAAACACCCCCAACCCCAGCCCCCTTGCCAGAGGAAATTGACCAGATGCACTAAGAAAACTGCGCCTCGTGTTTATTCGTGGCTCCTGGTAAATGGCTTTAAAATAGAGGGGGGGAGGGGAAGAGCGAGAGAGTCTCTGGAAATAATAGGAATTGCAAGAGAGGATGATGAGCGTCCAGCAAGGCATTTGATGGGTGGATGAAAATGGAAATCGAGGACTAGAGGCTGCTTTCAGGAAAAAAACAAAAATCAGCCTGGAGAGATGGCTGCTGGTGCGTGCAGAGGGGGCCCTAGCTCGCACGCAAATGCTTCTGACGTAGAAAACTACACACACGCGCCCTTCCTCTGCCGCGGCCCATGGCACACCAGTCCTTGCACCTACCCAGGAGCTTACCTGACTGGGCTCTGAGCTAAGCCTTGGACTTCCGTTGTGTGAGTCAGAGACCGACCTCATTGCCCAGGTAAACTGAAGTAAGGGCTTGGAGCAGACTGGCACTCCAGTTACATTCACACTGTTTGGGAAGTTAAACAGCATTACAAACAAAGAGGTTTTATTTGTTTGTTTGATTGATTTATATCCCGCCCTTCCTCCCAGCAGGAGCCCAGGGTGGCAAACAAAAGAACTAAAAAGACGTTAAAACATCATAAAAACAGACTTTAAAATATAGTAAAACAAAACATCTTTAAAAATATATTTAAAAAGGTTTAAAAACATATTAAAAAGCAATTCCAACACTGACGCAGACTTTATCCCAAGTAATATGGACCCATACGCTTAGAACTGACCCTAAGAGAGCCTGGGCATATATTTCTAGGAGGCAAACCCCAAATGACTTCAATGGGACTTACTTCTTTGTAAACATGTTTAGGTTCTAGAGGGAATATATTTAGAGTGAGGTGTCAGACACGTTTGAAGCTGAGAGGACTAATCTTTCAATTTACCCACCAGATTACTTCAACTTTAGGCTGGAATCAGAGGGATTTCCTTCTGAATGGATAGAATGGATAGTCATGTTATATCATGACATGAATATAAAATCTGCACCTGTGCATGCCTTTGGATATAACTGCTTTAGGATCCTACCCAACCTTAAACACTTGGCCTAGAAACAAGACCCATTCGAAACAATGGAATGATAAGGCTTGGTGTTTCTAGATCCATTTCATAAGCAAATAAGGAGAGCCTTGTTGGGTCAAATACAAAGTCTGTCTAGTCCAGCCTGGCATCCTGATTCCAATAGAGGACAGCCTGTAAGTTGTCACCAGTACTTAGTGTTCAGAAGTAGACTGCCTGTAACCATCTATTTAGATATTATGGATAACTGTTGTTAATAGGCCTATCAGCCATAATTGTGTCCTAACTTTTTTTAAAAGAAAGCTTTTTAACCCTATGTTTATCTCAACATCCTGTGCTAGCAAATGTCGTACATTAACCCTGCAATCGTTCTTCTTTCTGAACCCAGCCTACGGACCATCCATGCCACTGGGTGACACAGAATTCTGTTATTGGGACAAGGCATTCTCAGGCTGGCAGATATATATTCAGCCCCTTCCTGAATGATTCCAAACCATCTTTGCCTTTTTCACTGCTGCTCCACATGGAGCGAGAAGGTCACCATGGCCCCAAGATCTTTTTTGCGGGGGGTAGTCCTAGCCAAATTCAGACTCCCACACAGTAGTGTAGTGGCATATTCAGAAGTGCAGGGTCCATTCATGATAGTCACAACTGTTGGAAGTGGGGCAAGAGCAACTCCTGTTTTGTTCTTTTGTTTATGTTCCAGAAGGGAGATACAGTTAGGCTCCTCCAGATGGATAGGCTTGACTACCTTTACCTGTGATGCTCTGACTGACTTCCTTCCATCGCAGACTGATATGCTTAGGTGAAGCTTATCTGCCCCTCCTCCTTCCGCCCTTTCTTCCTCTTCTCTTCTTTGACTGTCTGAGAGAGAGGAGACATCTTTGTCTCTGCTCTCTCAATCCTGAGCCATGAGGGCAATGCCCAAACCTGGGCATTGCACCTCCAGCTTAGTTAGAACTAGGTATGCCTTTCCTATCTACTATATATTTCTATAAATAATGTAGCTTTTCTTATTTTACTAAGTCTGAAGTCTCAGTGATCCTAATGCAGGGTAAAAGCCTGCCAGTTAGGCAAATGCACACACTGGCACACATGCATTTCAGACCATTGACAATCTCTGCTAATATCTATACATTTTTACATAACAAAGGGTTATGGGCCCAGTAAGCTAAGTTGAATTGCAGGTTGCGCCTAAAAGCTAAAAAGGCTAAATCCAGTGTGTGATTTACAAAGAGATAGAAAAAGGAGACTAGACTAAAGAAAGAAAAATAGAACAAAAGATAGGAAAGCCATGGCTGGAGAATCAACAATAAACACTAATGTCCCGAGGCTGGAGAAGGGCTATTATGCGGTTTGGAGTCTTTGAATGACTGCACTCCTGGAAGAAGAGGATCTGTATGAAATCCTGACTGATCCTGAACCCTTGGCAGAGAATGAAACTGCTGCAGCATCCTGGAGACGTAAGCATGCAAAAGTGAAATCTCTTCTTATTTCGGCATTATCAGATGAGGCACTAAATGTTCTCATAGGATGTAAGAAGGTGAAAGAAATGTGGTAGAAGCCAAAAGAAATATGTGACAGAGAGTCTAAAAATCATGTAATGTACAATTACAGAGTAATTGTTTACTCTGAGAGAGGCAGACAGTCTCAATACACATCTAGAAAGATTCACAGAACTGCTCCGTGAACTGGAGAGGTATGGAAGCAAATTTGATTCAGGTTCAGAGGAGGGCAACAAGGATGATCAGGGGACTGGAAACAAAGCCCGATGAGGAGAGACTGAAAGAATGGGGCATGTTTAGCCTGGAGAAGAGAAGACTGAAGGGAGATATGATAGCACTCTTCAAATACATGAAACGTTGTCACATAGAGGAAGGCCAGGATCTCTTCTCGATCATCCCAGAGGGCAGGACACGGAATAATGGGCTCAAGTTGCAGGAAGCTAGATTTCGACTGGACATCAGGAAAAACGTCCTAACTGTTAGAGCCATACGACAATGGAATCAATTACCTAGAGAGGTAGTGGGCTCTCCAATACTGGAGGCATTCAAGAGGCAGCTGGATAGCCATCTGTTGGGAATGCTTTGATTTGGATTCCTGCATTCAGCAGGGGGTTGGACTCAATGGCCTTATAGGCCCCTTTCCGACTCTACTATTCTATGATTCTATGATGATGAGATGCAAAAAGCATTGCTCCTGAGCTCTCTGCATGAGTGTCATAAATTAACTGCTTGTGTGCTACAACAGACAGACCAGAATTTGAATCAGATTATATCATATTTGAAGGACCAGGATTTTAAAGAGAGACAGGAACAAACTCTGTCTGAGAAGGCAAATCTTACTGTGGGCAGGGACAACAAACAAACAAAGAATAGAGACATGAGTCATAGCCCGAATCCACAGGAGGGCACAGAACACAGAAGGAAGCTGTGTTTAAATTGCAAATCTCCAGATCATCTTCAAAAAGATTGCAGTAGCTGTCAGACAGGAGCAAAGCCTGACTTTAAACAAACAGACTGAAAAGGCAAAAACAAAAGCTTCTAGTTACCATGTATCTAATGAAAGGAAAGATGATTATAAAAACAGATTTTTAGTTGATTCAGGCTGTACAACCCACTTTATAAAATACAAAAGTTTGTTTAAAAGTTTTAAATATCATACTCAGAATGTTAAAACTGCTTCTGGAGACATGTTCCTTTCTCAAAGAATAGGCACAGTACAACTACAAGTCAGAAAAAATGGGGTTGTAGGACACATGAACTAGACCCTTGGACAGATGATTCGTTCCTTGTTGGAAGATGCACAGTTACCACAAAAGTACTGCAGAGAAGCTGTGGTTACTGCCACCTACCTGCAGAACCGACTTCCTGCATCTGCAACCAACAAAACACCATTTGAACTATGGCACGATAGGACACCAAGGTTGTCTCACCTTTGTGTATTTGGGTGCAAGGCCTTTGTGCACATCCCAAAACAAAAGAGGTCAAAATTTGACAATACTGCCAAGGAAGTAATATTCATTGGATATTCTTCAATGCAGAAGGGATACCGAGTAATAGATGCCATAACTGGCGAAGTTTGAGTGTACCGAGCTGTCAACTTTGATGAAGGAAAGCGTGCACACCAACCAGAAGAGACGCCACACCAAACAGATGACAGCGAAAAGGAAGAAGCTGAGTTATTCTTCCACCACAGAAGGTATAACAATAATACACCTTCAGAGGAAGGCAAGGAGTCTGAGCCAGAACAGGCAACAGAGCCAGAAGGGCAGCTGAAGTGCCAGCACCCAGATGCTCTGAATGCACCAACAGAGGTGTACCACCAGAAAGACTTGCTTACCTCATAAGAGATGAACTCCCAGAGCCAGAGACCTGGAAAGAGTTTGAGCCTTACCCAAAGCTGAAGCTGAGAGGTGGAGGCAGCCAGCCAAGGAAGAGCTGGAAGCTGCACACAAAAGTAAATCTTGGACACTGACCAAGCTTCCTCAAGAAAGGAAAGCTGTAGGCTACCAGTGGAAATCCAAGAAAAAGCCAAATGCTAAAGGAAACGTTGAGAGATACAAGACAAGCCATCAGAAAACATCTGTATATCAGTACTCTTACCAGGTCAGATGTGGTGGTAGCAGTGGGATACCTGTGCCGAAAAACCAGCTCGCCAACCAAGAAGGACTGGGGACCAATAAAGAGAGTTAAAAAGATATCTAAAGGGCACTAAAACCATGAAACTGAAGCTAGCAGCTACCCGAGATCCCAAACTAGTGGGATATAGAAAGGCTGCTGGAACTGATCAAAGATTTAGGCATCTCTATACCTGGGCCTGTTGTGATGCATGAGGACAACCAAGGATGCATCAGACTCATGGAGTCAGAAGGAGTGAGTTCACCAACCAAGCACATAGATGTGAAGCACCATTTCATTAGAGATACTAACTGCAGAGGACTACTCAAGATGGAGTATTGTCCAACAGAAGACATGATTGCAGGCACTCTCACTAAGGCATTGGGCAAAGTCAGACATTGCAAGCTGTGAGACAAGATGAACCTCGTGGGCTGAACCAAACACTCGTTGAGAAAGGGTGTTGGAAGTGGGGCAAGAGCAACTCCTGTTTTGTTCTTTTTTATGTTCCAGAAGGGAGATAGAGTTAGGGTCCTCCAGATGGATAGGCTTGACTACCTTTACCTGTGGTGCTCTGACTGACTTCCTTCCATCTCTGACTGATATGCTTAAGGAAGTTTATCTGCCCCTCATCCTTCTGCCCTTTTTTCCCTCTCCTTCGACTGTCTGAGAGAGAGGAAACACCTTTGTCTCTTCTCTCTCTCTCCTGAGCCATGTGAGCAACTCCCAAACCTGGGTGTTGCACCTCCAACTTAGTTACTGTAGTTAGTTAGAACTAGGTATGCCTTTTCTATCTACTATGTTTTTCTATAAATAAAGTAGCTTTTCTTATTTTACTAAGTCTGAAGTCTCAGTGATCTCAAGAGAAAGAAGAAGTAAGAAGGAGGGAAGAAATTGTGATCAACATCCTCTGCATATTAGTCTAGCAGGAAGGAAGAGACAACAGGAGATCAAAGGACAGGTATAGCCTGGCAACCAAGAGGTCTCCTCTCTAGCTACCCTTTTTAACCCCATGCAGCCTCAACCCACAAGTTGGAGTTGAACCCCATATATTCCAACACCCCTTCTCCACGAGAACTTGGTTCATTCTACAAGGTGCATCTTGCCTTGTAGTTTCTGGTGTCGGACTTTGCCCAATTGTTTGGTCAAAGCCTCAGCTGTCATCTCTTCTGTTGGACAGTAGGTCATCTCTAGAAGTCCTTTCTCCCTTATGTCCTTTAGGTAGTGGAACTTCACATCAATTTGCTTCATGCGAGAACTTTACGCTTCTGATTCCACGAGTCTTATGCAAGCTTGTTGTCCTCAAGTATTCTGATAGGCTCTGGTTCAGATATGTCCAAGTCTCACAGAAGCTTGCATAGCCACGCATTTCCTTGCATGCCTCATCAGCTGATACGTACTCTGCCTCAGTAGATGTGTGCTACAGTCTCTTGCTTTCGACTTGTCCAGCAGATAAGTGACTGCCCATAGTAGAACAAATTTCCACTGTTTGACTTGTGATCTTTGGTGTCTCCAGCCCAGTCAGCATCAGCTTATCCTAGAAGCTTAGGATCTTGAGTAGCTGATAGCTTTAGTTTTAAGTTTGCAGTGCCTTTCAGATATCTTGCCACTCTCTTGACTGTTTCCCAGTCTTTCTTGTTTGGCAAGCTGGTTTTTCTGCATAGGTATCCCACTGCTACCACCATGTCTGGTCTGGTTATTGTGCTGATGTATAGGAGTTTCCCTATAGCTTGTCTGTAGCTTTCGTTGTCGTCCCAGGGTTGATTGTTCTGGTCTGGTTTCAAGTATCCTACTTCCATTGGTGTAGGTGCTGGATGTGCATCCTTCAGTCCTAGACTCTCAAATAGGTCTTGAATCTTTTGTTTTTGATTTAGAAGAAAGGATCCATCGTCCTCTCTTTCAATTTGTATTCCAAGGTAGTATGTGATGTTGCCTAGACATTTCATTTCAACTTCCTTGCTTAGATTATTTACTAACTCTTGCTTGTCTTGTGGACTCTCATAAGCCAGTAGTAAATCATCTACATAAATAAAAATATAAGTCCATTTGTTGTTCTTGAATCTGCTATATAGGCATTTGTTTTTTTTTTTCAATAATTTTTATTCAGATTTTCATAAAACATACAAGACAAAATCATAAAACATTCAAAGACAAAAAACAAAATCAAAAATAGTTAAACAAAAAGAAAAAAAGAAAAAAAAAAACAAAAATAAAAAATAAAGAGTAAAATATTGACTTCCCATTTGTCAAAGATCAAATCAGTTATAAGTCTATAATATATAACAATCCTGTCTCTTAAGTCATATTATAAAATCACTTTCCTCCAGTAGTTATCTTACTTAATCATCAAATCTCATAAACATTACTTTATTCTTTCCACAAAAAGTCAAAGAGAGGTTTCAATTCTTTAAGAAATATATCTATCAATTTTTTTTTCCAGATAAGCATATCGATTAATCCATCTCATTACTAATTATGATAATCTTATTGTCATAACCATAGTCAAAATAAACATTTCAATTAATCCATCACATCAGAATCTGTTAGGTTCAATAATTTCAGTAGCCATTGTTCTATTATCTCTATTAGTTCCATTTTCCATCTTCCATCTTCAGTAGTCTTGTTAAGTCCAGTAATTTCAATATCCAATCTTCCATTATCAGTATTCCATAATAATCTTGCTGTCAAAGCCATAGTCATATAGTAAGAGTCTGATGGGGATTACCTCTATCCCAAATATTTTCTTGCCATCCATTCTGAATAGGTTGCTGAAATACTGCTGTAAAATCATATCTCTGTTCTTTTTTTCAAAATACACTGGGTCATCTCTTAAAAGTTTTTCCATTGTCACATGGCTGCAGATAATTCCATAGATTTTCTCTATATTGGGCTCCATCACATCATTCCAGTCCAGAAGATTATCCATGCCATTGATAACTTTATCTCTAGAATCTTCATTCATTTCTTCAGAGATAACATTGAGTTCCAAACAATAGATTTTATTTCTAAAGTCCATAGACTCCAAATCTTGTTCCTGTTCCACGTTGGTTCCAATCTCCGGGATCTCCTCTCTCACAGGGACCCCTATTCCAGTCTCCAGGGTCGCCTCTCTCACAGGGACCCCTGTTCCAATCTCCGGGGTCTCCTCTCTCACAGGGACCCCTTCCAGGGTCACCTCTCTCACAGGGACCCTTATATCTTTAATCTCCTGCTTCATTTTACTCAATTCAATTTTCATTATCTCAATCTCATCCATTATTTTCTGAAACATAGTTATTTCCAGATTTTCAGCCACTTTCTTAATTGCCATTTTAAAAGAAAAATATAGGAAAACCACTTCTTATTTCAGCAACAATTGGGTTAATACTCCAAACTTGGTGACATCACAGTATAAACAGAGCAGACAGCCTTATCTCTCCAATAGTTAAGTAAACAAAATGCAGTTCCCAGGATCGAAACAATTAATGGCAATCGTCAAGAAACAGATTCGTCAAAATAAAATAGACCAAAAAGAGAGTAGTCTCAAAACAGTATAATATTTTTCAAAATAAAAATCTGGAATAGAAATCCCTCTTCTGTGTATATCTTTAGAATGCAAATCCAGGACAGCTTTTTGCAACAAAAACAGAGATAAGCTATTAATTAGTGCGTAGCAGAGAGAAGTTATGGCTCCCCAGTGAGATGTCAAAAACTGATCAATCTGGCAAATCTCTTTTAAACAGCAACAATTTAAGTCAAGTAAAAGAAAAATATAGAAAGAAGGGTGCTTGCCTGTTAGTGCGTTCTCTCTTAGAAGATAAGGTGAACGTTCGCTTTATCAGATAGAGCTTGCTGTTAAAAATCCGTCCCACCTTCGTCGGCTGGACCTCGTCCCATAAATTAATGAGATCTGGTCGTCCCAACAAAAATAGGCTTTGAGGTTAATCTCTTCGTTTCTCCCTACCCGGGAGAAGTTTAATCAGTCAAAAAAAAAAGAAAAAACTGACTGATATATCTGAATAAGCTTCTTTTGAGGCAGGAGCCCGTCTCAAAAGCAGGCACAGGCTAAGTCACCCTTCCCGGAAGTCCAAATCTGCTATATAGGCATTTGTCTGCTTCGCCTCTTTTATAGCCTTGTTTCAAGAGCATTTGGTTCAGTTTGTCATTCCATGCTTTTGCAGCTTTATTTCTAGTTGCTCTACTTGCATCTTCTTGTTGGCAGCGACACTCAGGAGTGTCCTGATTGTTGTATGCTTGACTACAGTTCCAGTCTCTTTCCAGGTCTCTGGCTCTGGAAGTTCATCAGCTCTTGCAAGGCAGGACAGCCTCAGTGGAGGTACACCCCTGTTGGTGCGGTTAGAGTGTCTTGGTACAGGACTCTCTGCTGCCCCTTATGGCTGTGCAGGTTCCCCTTCTTGCTCTGATTCCTCACTGTCTCCCAGTGCTGGCATGTTGCTGTAATCTGTAGTACTGTATGGTATTTCTACTTTATCTTCTTCACTGTCGTGGTCTTGGAGTAGTGCCCCTTCTGGTTGGAATGCACCTTGAACTTCATCAAAGTAGACAGCTCTTTGGATTTCAATCCTTTCTGTTTTGGGATTTAAGATTCTTTATCCCTTTTGCTTTGTAGAATATCCAACGAAGATCCCCTCCTTTGTAGTGTTGTCCAATTTGATTCTCTTCTGGTGTGGAATGTGACCATACACTTTTGATCCAAACACCTTTAAATGAGCCAAACTGGGTATGCACCCATACCATAATTCGAATAGAGTCTTGTTGCCATTCACCTTTGTTGGCAAACGATTCTGTAGATAGGTGGCAGTATACACTGCCTCTCCCCAATGTTTTTGTGGGAGATTGGCATCTTCTAGCATTGATCTCACCATCTCAATAAGGGTTGTGAATTTTCTCTCCGAGACTCCATTCTGTTCTGGGTTGTGGGGTACAGTGGTCTGATGCTCAATCCCATGTTCATGCAGAAACTGCTGGGTAGCATGAGACATGTATTCCCCTCCGTTATCAGAACATAGAATTTGTGGCTTTCTCTGAAATTTAGGGGTCACCATTGCAACATATTCTTTGAGTTTCTGAAGCATTTGCCCCTTCAGCATATAGATTACATTGAATCTTGAATTGAATCTTGAATCAATAAAACTAACAATGTATCTATTTCCACCATTTGAAGGAATTGGCATTTCACAAATGTCGCTGTGAATCAACTCTAGGGGGCGCTTAGTCTTCCTTTCACTCTGCTTAGGAAAATTTGGTCAGGTCCCTTTAGCCTTCACACAGCATGTATATCTCCCATTTTCTTGCCAGGGTTCAATTTTCATGCCTCTTACTAAATCATTCCTTTGAAGGGTATTAATCTTTGCAATGTCTTTATGCCCAAGCCTTCTATGCCATAGGTGCAAACATGACTTGTTACAGCAGTCCTCTACAACATTAGCTTCTGGACTTTGCTGATCAATTTCATACATTCCCTTTCTCTTAGTAGCTGTGCATATAATTACACCATCTCGAGAAATTGTGCAGGAATCTTGTTCAAATAGCACTGAACATCCTTTATTGGTTGCCTCACTGACTGAGATCAAATTATTAGAAATTCTTGCGGTCCAGAGCGCATTTCTAAGGTCAATTTCTTTTGTACCACTTGGCATCTGGCAGACCAGCTTTGCATCCCCTTGCCCCTTAATGGGCACTTCCCGTGAGTTAGCGACCTTGACTGATCCTCCACGTGGGGTTAGAGTTTCAAACAGGGTCTTTGCATTTATCAGATGAGCACTTGCTCCTGAATCTACATAGACTTTATTACTGTATTATGACATTTTTCAACATGAGATACTTGTAAACTCTTGGCATCTTTCTTGTCTGTCTTTTTAAATCCTTTATTTTGTCCCTCAGACTTCCCCTTTTTCTGGTTGCACTGACCTTCAAGGTGAGTCTCTGAACCACATAGGAAGCAGCGTTTAGATCACTCCCCTTGTTTTCCAAATCTGAATGTGACTGGCAGTTGGCCAGAAGTTTGTTTACTTAGGAAAGAGGAGACGCTGTCCCCTCCTGCAGCTCTTTTGCTCTCTTGAAAGAATTGTTCCCTCACTTCTGATATAATTTCATTTAAAGTCTTTTTCTGTTGCATTATGAGACAGAACATATCCATTCATTTTGGGAGGGAATCTAGAAACAAAGCAATCTGTACGGGCTGGTCCAGCCTCATCCCGACTTCCTCTATCCCCTGGGTCAACACCATAAATTCAGTAAGGTTTTCTTCAAATGGATCATCCCTCATTTGCAGGTTAATAAAATTTTGTCACATTGAAATTAAATGTCCTTGGCCTCTTGGCCGGTGGTTAGACTCCAGTGCATTCCACATCTCTCTGGCATTCTCACAGTTAATGATCAAAGGGATTTGTGAGTTACTCACACATTTGATAATGAGGTTCTGTGCTTTTTTGTCTTTCTCTGTCCAAATTCTTTTTATTTCCTGAGAGGCATCTGGTCCCGGTTCCGCATCTCTGATCACTTCCATCAGCTTCTGTTGAAGTGACTTCTCATTCGAAACGACTATAACTTCCATTCTCCAGGTGATAGTTTGTCCAGGCTTAGCTGTTGTGCTGCGGTGGCCATCCTTAAAAAAAGGCTTAACTCTTTACTGACTAAACTCCAAAGGTCTCTATTAGCTTCTTTGATTCGCAACACAAAAGCTCCTTTAATTGCTCAGATCTGCTTTTTGCATGCCTGGGCTCATAACCTGTCAGAGAGTCGTAATGCTGGGAACTGAGACTACTGAGCGAGCTTATGTGTGTGTTTGAATCTTTGCTAAAGATCATACCTTCCCTGCAAATTAGTCAGACAGACTTTAAGCTTTAAAATAAGAAATAACTACTTTATTCTGGAAGTACATGCTTGATAGGAAACAGTCCTATATCTAGCTAACTAGCTAAGTTGGAGCTGCAAACACTGAGCCCAGTGCTTGCCCTCATGCTTTGGAGAAGAGGGAGGGACAAAGGAATATGTCTGCTCCCCTCTCAAGAGAAAGAAGAAGTAAGAAGGAGGGAAGGAACTGTGATCAACATTCTCTGCATATCAGTCTAGCAGGAAGAGACAGCAGGAGATCAAAAGGACAGATATAGCCTGGCAACCAAGAGGTCTCCTCTCTAGCTACCCTTTTTAACCCCATGCAGCCTCAACCCACAAGTTGGAGTTGAACCACATATATTCCAACAAAAGGTCTGCGAGGTGTGTGTGCCAGTGTGTAGGTTTACCTAAGTGGCAGGCTTTTTCCCTGAGACTTAAGACTTAGTAAAATAAGAAAACTACTTTATTTATAGAAATACATAGTAGATAGGAAAGGCATGCCCAGACGTGTGTATTGCCCTCATGACTTTTGCGTAAGCATGCTTTTGATTGCAACCTTACACCAATTTTAGTTGGGCCAACAAGAATGAAAGCAACTTAAAGTCACTTTCTTCTAATCACGTGGGTTGTGTGGATCTTGTTGATATATGGACATGGTGAATGCCAACCTTAGTTGATAATCAGAGCAGACCCATTGACTTCCATGGACTCCAGCCCAACTTGATGAACTTCAGGAAGAAGTCAATAAGAAATAACATTGACCACCTGTAAATCTTATTTTACATGGTACTTCAAAGCTGTTTCACCCCCCCCCCCCAAAAAAAAGTCTCTTTGTATATCTGGCCAGTTGATTCTGTTTATATAGCTCTTGTCTTGCCTTCTGCCCTGTCCTGTCAAGTCTGCATTTTTTTTTTTTAAAAAAGGTTGACTTTTGGTTGTAACCAAATAACCTGTAACCAATAACCAAGGGAGCAAGAGCAGCTGGAGGATTGGATAGAACGTATTTTATGGGTAGAAAAATCAGCTAATTTGATGTGGAAGAACTGTGGTCCATTGATTTCAATGGGCCTTCTCTGAGTAGGACTAAGGTTGGCTATCACACCTACATAGCAGAACAAGAGCAGGGGAGGAAAGCCTTTAACAATGAAAACAGAAAGGGATGGGACGCCCTTCATTTGAGTAGGTGGGTTGATAAATACCACCACTAAACTGAGTGGGTCTGATTACTGAGCCAGCATGCAGAGTCTTGGTCTCTAAATCCCACTGATTTCAATGGAAGCGATTCCTTCAATAAATAAATAAATTGCCAAAAGTAGTAAATAATGCATTATATATTGTCTTAAAGCAAAACCATAGATTCTACATCCTGAGTAGCAACTGAAGTTATGGTGCATTGATTAGTGTGTGTGTGTGTGTGTGTTTCACTTGGTGAGTATGTGAAGAATATATTTCATGAGTAGCAGCAGCTACTTCAGATCTATCTGCCCCTCGAGGTCAAAGCACCATTCAAAAATATCCATTTAGCATGTCACACTAAAGTCATCAATGTTAGTCCTCCCATGGAAGAGAGATGGTAATATTACCCTGGGGATGATTCCTAAGGACAGTCCCTCCCATTCAGTGAGTTCCCCCGGCATCCAGTGGAGTTTACTCCCAAGAAAACAGTCTCAGGCTCAGGTTTAAAAGCAATGAATGAATGAATCTGAACTGAATGATGGAGGACATAGCAAGCTAGAAAAAAGCACAGCACCAGTTGGGATGAGATTGCTAAGAACACGATCTAGCCAAATGTGGGCATGTTTAAGGCTGCAATCCTATGCACATTCACTTGGATGTAAGCACTGCTGAACAGAGTGGTATTCATTTCATAGGAGATACACACAGGATAGGGTTTTAGCTTCCATTGATGGCAACAGGAAAAAGTTACACACTTGTCCAACCATAATGGTCTAGTTAGGCTCTAATTTTTAAGGGCTCTAATCTAAGAGAAATCAGTTCGGAAATAAACTCCACTTCCAATGGGGTTTATGCCCAAGTAGATGTGCATAGGATTGCCACCTTGAAAAATAAAATCCTTAGGTTTGGATTTGTCCTGCCCTCAAATTTTCATAATTTCAGAAGAGGACTAAAACTTTGTCTCAAGTCCAAATCAGATTTGATTCCTAGACTTCAGCTGTTATCAATTTCAGAATAATTATCTCCTAAGCAGGAAT
The DNA here is from genome assembly GCF_030035675.1 of Rhineura floridana. Taxonomy (NCBI): domain Eukaryota; kingdom Metazoa; phylum Chordata; class Lepidosauria; order Squamata; family Rhineuridae; genus Rhineura; species Rhineura floridana. Next base: position 49,426,796 of record NC_084480.1, read on the forward strand.
CAGTCTGAGACAAGAATTGAAATGAGAAATGCACGATTATTTCTCAATTTATGTTTATATTATATTTTATCTGTATTTGGTTACCAATTACACCAAAGCCTTAAAAATATTAGTTGGGGATGAATGAGCTCAGTCTGGTGGTGTCACAAGCCAATTAAGGCTACAAGCCTATACACATTTATCTAAGAGTAAAGACAGCGGGACTCACTTCTGTGTAAACATGCATTATGTCAAAACCTTCAGAATATGCCACTTGTGTCATCAAGAGTCTTGTGGCACTTTAAAGACTAATATATTCACGATGGCTTCAACTTCGTTAGATGCATGATTTGGCAATAGGGTAAAGTTTAATTGGTCTGAGTTGCTGAGGTCCCACTACTGTAAATCTCTGATAGAAATTATACTGTGATTTTTTCAGACATGTATATCCATACTCTGGGTAAATTGTTGGGGGTTTCCAGCCTTAAGGCAGCTGTTTAGTATGATATGTGACTCGCCCTAGTGTTTAATATCTTACAAATACAGGTCACGCTGACGATTAGCGCCTTATGTTGATAGAATCAGCCATATCGACTTCCGGGAAGGGTGACTTCGCTTGTGCCTGCTTTTGAGACGGGCTCCCGCCTCAAAAGAAGCTTATTCAGATATAAATCAGTCAGAACATTTTTTTTTTTGACTGATGAAATTTCTCCCGGGCAGGGAGAAACGTAGAGATCAACCTCAAAAGCCTGTTTTTGTTGGGAGGACTGGATTTCATTAATTTATGAGAAAAGGTCCAGCCAGCAATGCCGGACGGACTTCCGAACAAGCTCTATCTGTTTAATGCGATACGTTTATCTTTTCTTCAAAGAGAAAACAGACTAACAGGCAAGCACCCTTCTTTCTATTATTTTTTTTACTTGGTTTAAATTGTTGCAGCAACAAGAGATTTGTCAATTTAATCAGCTTTAAAGAGCTTCTGGGTGAGTTATAACTCTTCTCTGTTATTCACGAAATTAACAGCTTATCTCTGTCTCTATTGCAAAAAGCTGTCCTGGAAGTGCATTCTAAAGATATACACAGAAGAGGGATTTCTATTCCAAGGAACATTATATTGTCTGGGACTATTCTCTTTTTGGTCTATTTTACTTTGACGAATCTGCTTCTTCACGACGCCGCTAACTGTTTTGATGCTGGGAACTAAATTTGTTTTGTATTCTTGAACATAGAGAGATAAGGCAGGCTGCTTTGTTTATACTGTGATGTCATCAAGCCTGGAATATTAACCCAATTGTTGCTGAAATAAGAAGTGGTTCTTCTTTATTTTTGTTTTGCTTTGTTTTCGTGGTTTTAAAAAATGGCAATCAAGAAAGTGGCTGAGAATCTGGAAGTAATTAAGTTTCAGAAAATAATGGAGGAGATTGAGATAACGAAACAAACCCTGCGACAGGGCAGTAAGGAGCTGAAAATTGAACTGAGCAAAATGACGCAGGAGCTTAAAGAAATAGGGGATCCTGTGAGAGAGGAGAATGAGATCAGAGATGAGAAAAGAAAAAATAAAGGGAAGATACAAGCCCTGGAGATTGGAACAAATGTGGAATTGGAAAAAGTTCTGGAGTTTATGGATATTAGAAATAAAATCTACTGTTTGGAATTTAACGTTATCTCTGAAGAAATTAATGAAGATATTAGAGATAAAGTTATCAATGGCTTGGATAATCTTCTGGACTGGAATGACGTGATGGAGCTTGATATAGAGAAAACCTATGGAACTAACAGCAGCCATGTGACAATGGAAAAACTCTCAAGAGATGAACCAGTGCATTTTGTAAAAAAGAAGAACAGAGATATGACTTTACAACAATATTTCAGCAACTTATTCAGAATTGATGGCAAGAAAATATTTGGGAGAGAGGAAATTCCCATCAGACTCTTATTATATGACTATGGCTATGACAGCAAGATTATTATGGAATACTGATAATGGAAGATTGGACACTGAAATTACTGGACTTAACAGGACTATTGAAGATGGAAGATGGAATTAATAGGGATAATGGAATAATGGCTATTGAAATTATTGGACCTAACAGATTTTGATGAGATGGATTAATCGATATGCTTATTTGGACTATGGTTATGACAATAAGATTATTATTATTATTAACGAGATGGATTAATCGACATGTTTATTTGGAGAAAAATTGATAGATATATTTCTTAAAGAATTGAAACCTCTCTTTGACTTTTTGTGGAAAGAATAAAGTAATGTTTATGAGATTTGATGATTAATTAAGATAACTACAGGAGGAAAGTGATTTTATAATATAATTTAAGAGACAGGATTGTTATATATTGTAGACCTATAACTGATTTGATATGTGACAAATGGGAAGTCAACATTTTATTTTTTTGTTTAATCATTTTTGTTTTGTTTTGTTTTTTGTCTTTGAATGTTTTATGATTTTGTTTTGTATGTTTTATGAAAATTTGAATAAAAATTATTGTAAAAAAAAAAAAAAAAGATAGAATCAGCCATATCAATGAAAACGAGCAACTGAATGAGTTCTTCTATTTCTTTAATGTTTAGGAAAAGGAAGAAATGTAGCCAGCATTGCGATTTGAAGTTACTGTTGAAGTAAGAAGAACATTCCGTTATGTATTGCTTACAGGCTAATGCACAACCCAGACTTACGAAGGCCTGGCTTAAAGTCAGATACCTCGCCTTCTCCCGTGACACGGAACGGGGCTACTTCAGTATAAAACGTCCAGATTAACGAGGAGCAGCCACCGCCATAAGGCGTGCGATTTGGCCTTGATTTCTGTGGTAAGTGGGATCCACCCTTGTTCGTGGAGGTCCTTTAACTGATGGAAACGAAGAAGGCGGCCATGAGAATAAGCAAGACGCTTCACAGTTTAACCGAAGTAACTGAGTGCACGTCGCTAGTCACGTCGAAGTTAAAGGAGCTTTGGCTGCCTTGGTTTATATTAGCGCACCCTGGGGCTTCGGGGAACGGGCTGAAAGATTGCCTCGCTCTTGACCTTTGGCAGCAGAGAGTGTTCCTGGCTCGAAAGCGGCCGGTCTTGCATCGCGACAGAATCTCTGGGCGACTGTCGGACTAAAGCAGTGGTAGCCAATGTGGTGTTTGTTACCTCAGCGCTAAACCAGCCTGCTTTATTTTTTTTCTCCCTCAGCAACAAATCTTCCCAGCAACCCCAATTAAGCCAACGGGAAAAGTGGGACGCGGGTTGGATTTAGCTGCTTCCCCTCTACACTGGCTCAATCCTTCCCTGTTAAAACAGGAATGATGGAAGGATTTGCCCAGGACGGGATATGATGAGCTATTTTGGGGGGCGGAAGGCTGCAGAGACCTGTTCACGGTAACAGCCCTATTACTCCGCAGTAAATATCCCACCGCGTTCTTTGGGATTTGCTAGTCCTCGGAAAACTCGGCTGAATTCAATTTTATATATGTTTATTCAAAAGTAAGGCGAATCCTAGATCTCTTTCCCTGGGACCAAGCCCCATCGAACTCGGGTGGACTTACTTCCGAGTATAAAAGTTATAGAACGTACTTTTACTTCATAACTAGCAGGCACTGGACCGGGCTGTCAATGTGCTACAGCAGCTATCGCCAACATGGCGCCCTCCAGATATTTTGGAGAACTCCCACCGATGGGAGATTTAGTCCAAAATCTCTGGAGGGCACCAGGTTGGAAAAAGCTGTGTTACAGAGGCTATGTTGGTGATAGAGAAAAAGGGCACAATCCTGCGATCGTTCCATTGAAAGGAATTGGAGACACCCCACTTCCCATTCTCATAGGCAGCTCCCATCCTTTCAGTGGGTGAGATTTTTCTCCGGGATTCTGCATTTTAAAAAACCACAAACAGACGAGGCACTAATGTTTTCCTGTATCTCCGCTTAAAAAAAAAAGTCTGGTTTCGGAAATTGTTACTGGCTGGCTTGAGAAAATTCACCTGCAAGTATAATCCAAGGCATGTTTATAATAAAATAATAATAAAATAATAAAATTTAATTTATGTGTCGCCTATCTGGCCGATGTCCACTCTAGGTGACGTACATGCAAAGGTTAAAACACCATACAGTAAAATACAATAATACAATATATAAACAATACAGCGATACAGGAGTGATAACAATACTAGTGCAGGGTAGGAGGCATATCAGTTATAAAAGTTAACCCTCCCCGGAAATCCCAAAGGCCTGTTGAAAGAGCCAGGTCTTTAAGGCTTTACGGAATACATTTAGGGAAGAGGCGTGCCGGAGATCTTGTGGGAGGGAGTTCCAAAGGGTGGGGGCCCGCCACTGAGAAAGCCCTCTCTCTAGTTCCCACCAATCTAGCTGTTTTTGTCGGCAGGATTGAGAGAAGGCCCTGTGTGGCTGATCTTGTCGGGCAGCATAATTGGTGGCGTTGAAGGCGCTCCGTTAGATAAACTGGGCCGAGACCGTATAGGGATTTAAAGGTTAATACCAACACCTTGAATTGGGCCCGGAAAACAACTGGAAGCCAGTGTAGATCGAATAACACTGGTGTGATGTGATCCCGGCAGCGACTATTCGTAAGTAGTGGAGCTGCCGCGTTTTGTATAAGTTGTAGTTTCCGGACCGTTTTCAAGGGTAACCCCATGTAGAGCGCATTACAGTAATCTAATCGAGAGGTGACCAGGGCGTGTACTACCAGTGGGAGCTGATGAACAGGAAGGTAGGGTTGCAGCCTTCGTATGAGGTGTAGTTGATACCAGGCTGCCCGGCTCACTGCCGAAATCTGAGCCTCCATGGACAGCCTGGAATCAAGTACAACCCCGAGGCTGCGGACCTGGTCCTTCAGGGGTAGACTCACCCCATTGAACTTCAGGTCAACATCTCCCAACCTTCTCTTATCCCCCACGAGTAGCACCTCGGTCTTATCGGGGTTCAACTTCAGCTTCCCATCCATCCACTCACAGATTCCAGGCGCTTGGACAAGGTCTCCACAGCCAACTCTGGTGAAGATTTAAACGAGAGAGAGAGCTGAGTGTCATCCGCATATTGGTGACACTGCAGCCCAAATCTCCTAATGATTGTCCCCAGCAGCTTCATATAAATATTAAATAGCATGGGAGACAGGATAGAGCCCTGTGGCACACCACAATTGAGAGGCCAAGGGTCTGAAACCTCCTCCCCCAATGCTACCTGTTGGTACCTATCGGAGAGAAAGGAACGGAACCACCGTAATACAGTGCCTCCAATTCCCAATCCCTCCAGGCGATGTAAAAGGATACTGTGGTCCACAGTATCAAAAGCCGCCGAGAGATCGAGGAGGACAAGAAAGGTGAATTCTCCCCTATCTAATGCCCTCCTCATATCATCTACCAGAGCGACCAAGGCTGTTTCAGTTCCATGTCCAGTCCTGAAACCCGATTGGTATGGATCCAAGTAATCCGTTTCATCCAAGTGTGACGACAACTGGTTTACTCGGAAGTAAATCTAATTTGTGTTCAGTGGAGCTTACTCCTAGGTGAAGATGCTGTCTTTATTTTTAAAACGTTATAAACCAAATAATGCTTTAAGCCAAATAATGGAATAAACCATCCAAAAATGGATTTAAGGGCAGTATAGAAAGACATTTAAAATGGTCAAAACCATTATGACACAAACCAGCAATGTAATGAGGACGAGTAAAACCATTCAATCAGCTAAGAACATCATTACCGAAAACGCTTTGGCAAATAACAAGGTTTTAACCTGGCACCCCAAAGAATACAAGGTTGGTGCAAAGGGTATTATATATTTAACGGTATTTCTAAACCTCTTAATCACATATCTTAAATGGTATACAAAAATACCACCTTAACCCAAGATTGCACTATGTCTCTCCGGAGGACATTCCACAATCCAGGCGTCACCACAGAAAAGGCCCTCTCTTTTTATCCTTACACGTTGAACTCCTTCCTCCTAAAGGCCTCCTCTGACCATCTCAGTGCAGGACCTTCCTGCCCGGTCGCTCTGTCTACCAAAAAGCGGCCCGAAGTGAGTAACTGGATTCACTGGGTTGCTGGAGGAGAACGAAGTCCTGCTATTTCAAGCCTCCGCCTTCATCAAAAGGGCAGAAAAATAAGCACGCTGCAGTAAGTTATAAAGGCTTGAAAAAGAAAAGGAAAGAAGAAGAAAGCTAGTTTTGGAGAAAAGGGAATCTTCAGTGGGAAGATTTCTTGAAATAAATGGCTCCATCTTCTTGTTCACTGCCATTCATCTTAGCTGGCAATAAGCAGAGTTCTCCGGGAGGAGACTGCCTTGTGTCGACGCAGGGTTGGAAGACAATGTATGATCCTGTTTAAAACCCAAAGATTCTGGTTGAACGTGTGTGTGTGTGAGATTGCTATAGCATTCTAAATCGTTCCCTGGCTTGTTTGTAGCTGGCTTTTTGTAGAGCCTCAGTTTGGCTCGGAGGAATCTGTGAAGCAGCTGTTTGCAGTTTGTGTACGGGCAGAGCACAGAGCCCATCTATAAACCCGTTGGTAAACGCTCCAAGACGGGGCAGCCCATCCGAAACACATTGGCTTGGAAGCGCCATTGATTTCAACTTTTATTTTCAGGCTGCCTTCGACTGATTTCGACCCAGCCCGATCTTATGTATATTCGCCGGGAGCATGTCACAACGGAACTCCAATTTACAGCGCCATCCTAATCGTGTCTACTCAGAAATCAGTCCTGTGAGAACCAATGGGTCTGACCGCTAGGTAAGTGGAGTTGGGATTGCAAGCACTGAATATGGCGTTGGACTGGAGATGTAAAGGCCCAGAAAAAAAATCCAGGAAAAACTGTCCCCCCGCCCTATTTTCCCGGGTTTTCCCCTCAGGTCTTGACATCCCTAGGTTGTTGGATTATCTGACCTCCCGGGTCTCTTCCTACTTTTACCGTTCTACGTTGCCTGCTTGGTTTTAGGAATTGCAGCCACGTGATCTTACGCAGAGTTAGGTGGTCCTAAGGATAGTGAAGTGTGCGTACAGAATACAGGGGTAACAGTCCCATTGACTTCAGCTGGATTGCTCTGGGGTGAGTAGTTTATAGACTGCAGCTAAATCCAAACTTGGCAAGCATCTGCTCTACACCCCAGATAGGTATTTAGAGCAGCAGGTTCTCATATTTTGGGAGTGGGGGCCGGCGGAGGAGGAGGAATTCATGACCTCAGAAGCTCACCCAAATCCCTCGCCAAGTAAAATCTGGATCTTTGGGTTGAAAAATCGGCTTCCATCTATGGAAACAGTTGACAGGAACCCAGAGGATTAGTCGCATTCCACTCCGGATCATTTTTTCTCTCCCCTCCTGGCAACATTTCGAAGCGATTGATCCTTCCCAAGGCCATAAACAATGTCCAGAGAAAATGATCTAACCGGGCTTTCCGTTGTTTGCCTTTCTGGCCTGAGAGTCCCCCGTGGAGTGTTCTTGCCAGAAAGTTGATGGGGACTTTTGACAGCGTAGGGTTCCCCCCCCTCCTTCTCATAAAAAGATTTCATTGTCCAAAGCTTTCCCTTTTCGTTTTCCTCGTTGCACTTGCTTTTGAAATCCTGGTTACGTTCTGGGGACTGCGCCTAGCACTGGGCTGGGGGTGGGAGGGAAAGCCAGCCCCTCCTGACTCGTGGCGATCCGCGATCCATCCCACGTGTTCGCCACTGCTTGTCAGAGGGAAGCAGGCGCGCCATTCATTCCGGGCGCGCTAGGAGACGGAAACGCTTTCACAGCGGCGCAGGAAGGACGCAAAGCAGCTCAAGCCGGGAGTCTGGTGACTGGGTAGGGCTTTGGAAACACTTACGCGGAAGATACAGGACCACCACAGAAAAATCACGTGCTTCCTTTAAGTCACCACAAATCGGTATATTTCCGAATACCCCCCCCACACACACACACACCTGGCTCTCAAATTTAAAAACCCAGTAGCTACCCGAGAAAGGATGATAGCTCTAGCAACACTAAAAGCAAGGAAGCAACTGTACTAAGGACTTTTATTTGGAAACAGAAGGATCATAAGCACACCGGGGCCAGGATCCTTAGCGCTGTCACGTAGGCTGAAACCACAGTGATACTCGTGGAATAAAGACTCTAAGAATTGCCAAACAGAAAGGCCATAGCTCAGCGGTAGAGCACATACGTTGCTCTTTCCCAGCTCTGCCTGGAGATCCCGGAGATCGAACCTGGGATCTTCTACTCAGAAGTCAGTCTTATTGAATCCGAAAGTTTGAAACCCTGGAGAGCCACTGCAAGTCAGAGTAGGCAGTACCGAGCTAGCTAGAGCATTAGGCAGCTTCCTATGTCCCTCTAACCTCCAGGTTCAGAGTCGATTGACTGCTGAATCTCAGTTGCTGGTGGTGGGTTTCCTAGAAGCACGTGATAGACAACCCTGAGGATGTGGGTGCTGGACTAAATGCCATTGGAGCCTTTGGATGGTATCCACTGATTGTTAGTATGCTTTGGATACAAATTATCAACTGGAGCCCTGGCCCTCGCTTTCAACCTAAGCATCTTTACTTGAAAATTGGAAATGGACTGCCCAAGTCGATCTCGACTTATGGCTACCCTATGAATAGGGTTTTCATGGTAACCGGTATTCAGAGGGGGTTTACCATGCCTCCCTCTGAGGCTAGTCCTCCCCAGCTGGCTAGGGCCTGCTCAGCTTGCCACAGCTGCACAAGTCAGCCACTTCCTTGTCCACAACTGCCAGCTGGGGGGCAACTGGGTTCCTTGGGACTATGCAGCTTGCCCAGGGCTGCACACGTGGCAGGGCACGTAACCCCTGAGCCACTCACTGTGGGAGTGATCTTTAGCTGGCCCTTTACATCCAGGAGATGTTATGTAAATTTGTATATATATTAGCAGAGATCGTCAACGGTCTGAAATGCATGTGTGCCAGTGTGTGCATTTACCTAAGTAGCAGGCTTTTACCCTGCATTAGGATCACTGAGACTTAAGACTCAGTAAAATAAGAAAAGCTACTTTATTTATGGAAATACATAGTAGATAGGAAAGGCATACCTAGTTCTAACTAAGTTGGAGGCGCAATGCCCAGGTTTGGGAGTTGCCCTCATGGCTCAGGGATGAGAGAGCAGGACAAAGATGTCTCCTCTCTCTAGGACAGTCGAAGAAGAGAGGAAGGGAAGGGCAGAAGGAGGAAGGGCAGATAAGCTTCCCTAAGCATATCAGTCTGCGATGGAAGGAAGACAGTCAGAGCATCACAGGCAAAGGTAGTCAAGCCTATCCATCTGAAGGAGCATAGCTGTATCTCCCTTCTGGAACATAAACAAAAGAACAAAATAGGAGTTGCTCTTGCCCCACTTGGGGATTTGAACTCACAGACTCTGGACTCCCAGCCAGGCTCTCCTCTCTACTGTGCTATACCAGCTTACTTGAAAATTAACTGCATTGATTATTATGTCCAAGTAATACATATGTAACAAAGTTTACTTGCCAGATCACATTACCCCATATATGCTCACCTGACCACTTTGATCTGTGGAATTGGCACCCTTACAGGTGCCACACAATACTCATTCTTGCAGTTGTAAGAAACTGATAATTTAGCCTGGCAGCACCTACACCTTGGAACTCCCTGTCTTATTGACAGTAGGCATGCGCCTCCACTGTACTCTCTCTGGGACCTGCTTAAAACATTTTATTTATTATTGTTTTTAATTACTTTTTGAATGTTTTAAATACCTGTTTTTAACTGTCTTACTGATAATATTAATGTTTATTTTTTTGTAAACCACTTTGAGGTTTTGCTACAATTAGGCAGTGTATCAATTTTGTTAATTAACTAGATACAACAGTCCCAAAGATATTTAATTAACAGCATATTCCCTCAATCTCAGTGGAAGTCAATTCCAATCCCCCATTTTGAGAATCTTTTTCATTGAAGGGCCACTTTTAATCTCTAAATAAAGGGACGAATTTAATATCAATACATAAGGAGAGAGGTGCAGGTGTGGTCAAGTATGCAAGGCAAACTCCTAATCCTGAATTTCTCGTTTGCTTGGAAATAGTTTCCATTGAAGTCAATAGGACAATGCCTATTTAGGAATAGGATTAGGAATGGATTGGTGCTTGCAGGAGGGGGGGATTACCCAACAACAAGTTCAACAAGGTTTATTTTAAACCCAAAGCAGCTGCCGTGAGGAACAGGGCACCAGTAAAGCACATAGTAGGGACCAATTAAATGCAGCAGTTGAAGGGAAGGAGAACCCAAGTAAGTCAACGTATTTGGATCCAAGCCAATAGGGTCCTCGTTGTGATCTGCGATCCTCTCAAATACAACCAATTCATCTTAACTGGACTGTTGATCTTTTCTTTTGCCCTTGTTGTTGTTGGAAGTGGGGCAAGAGCAACTCCTGTTTTGTTCTTTTGTTTACGTTCCAGAAGGGAGACAGAGTTAGGGTCCTCCAGATAGCTAGGCTTGACTACCTTTACCTGTCATGCCTTGACTGACTTCCTTCCATTGAAGATTATCTGCCCCTCCTCCTTCCGCCCTCTCTTCTCTTCTCTGACTATCCGGGAGAGAGGAGACACGTTTTGTCTCTGCTCTCTCTCTCCTAGCCATGAGGTCAACTCCCATGCCTGGGTATTGCACCTCCAACTTAGTTAGTTAGTTAGTTAGTTAGAACTAGGTATGCCTTTCTATCTACAATGTATTTCTACAAATAAAGTAGCTTTTCTTATTTTACTAAGTCTTAAGTCTCAGTGATCCTGATGCAGGGTAAAAGCCTGCTTTCTTAGGTAAACACACACACACACACTGGCACACTCGCATTTCAGACCGCTGTTACTCTCTGCTGTGCTGCTTAACAAATTTATCACCAGCAACAAGGGTTATGGGCCCAGCAAACTAAGCTGAATCGCAAGTTGTGGCTAGAAGCTATTTAAAAAAGGCTAAGTGCTGTGTGTGATTTACAAAGGAGACTTTAAGTCAGAAAGAAAAGTAGAACAAAATATAGGAAAGGATGGCTGAACAATCAACGTTTGAGAGACGTGTTCCAAGGCTTGAAAAGGACAACTACAGATTATGGAATTTGAGGTTCACAGTACGGCATAAATGTACAACATAAATGTTTGCATAGGATGTAACAATGTAAAGCAAATGTGGGACAAAAAGTATATGATAGGAGAACAAAGAACCACATAATGTGCCTTTACAAGGAGTTATTTTCTCTGATGGAGACTGCTGAAAGAGGCAGCCTGAACATGCATATTCAAAAGTTTTCAGAACTCTTGGCTGAGATTGAAAGATGTGGGAAGGATCTAGATGATGATATGAAAAAGGCACTGCTTCTGAGTTCTCTCAATTAGGATCATAAATTAATTTCCAGTGTGCTAGAAAATTCTGACCAAAGCATGAGTCAGATTATATCATATTTAAAGGACCAAGATTTTAGTGAAATACAGGAACTGGAGACTGTGTCAGAACAAGCATACCTTACTATGGGGAGAACCAAACAAACAAAAGGTAGCAACATGAGTCATCACCCGAATCCACAAAAGGGCACAGACAAACACAGATGGAAGTTATGTTTTAAATGCGGCTCTCCAAAACATATTCAAAGAGAATGCGATAGGTGGCAGACAAAAGCAAGGCCTGACTTTAAACAAAGGCAAGCTGAAGTGAGAGAAGCCCCTAGGCAGACTGAAAAGCCAAAAACAAAGGCTTCAAGTTACCATGTGTCTGATGAGAAGAAAGATGATTATAAAAACAGATTTTTAATCGATTCAGGATGTACAAGCCACCTAATAAAAGATAAAAATTTGTTTAAGTATCTTAAAGACTTTACTCAAGAAATAAAGACTGCATCCGGGGATATTTTTTTATTGTAAATAGGCTCAGTACAATCGCTGTGCAAAACACCAGATGGCCAAAGGGAACTTGAACTTAAGAACTGCCTATATGTTCCAGATTCTAAAGACAACTTAATAAGTGCTACAAAAATAATGGAATTAGGAGGTGAACTTTCTATGAGTGGAGAATTTTGCCACGTTCTAGATGAAGGAGAAATATGTTGCACTGCAAAATTGAAGGATGGACTTTTACACTTAGAATATCTTGAAACTATGCATGCAAATGTGGTCAAGGAAACCTGTAATTCTGAATGTTTGCATATCTGGCATAGAAGGATGGGACATGCCAGCTTAGCTAGATTCACAGCTCTAGAAAAGGAGAATTTGGCAAAGACATTAAAATGGGACAGTGCAAATGAATACAGACATGTGAATGCTGTATTAAGACCAAGAGTGTGAAACCAAAATTTCCTAAGAAAAGTGAGAGGAAAACCAAAAAGCCTCTAGGATTGATTCACAATTATCTTTGTGGGCCAATGAAAGTGCCATCCCAGGGTGGAAATTTATACATGCTGACATTTATAGATGGCTACTCCAGGTATACTACAGTGTACCTGCTAAAGGAGAAAAGTCAAGTACTTCAAAAACTGAAGGACTATGTTAGGATTGTCTCCAACAAATTTGGCAGAAAGCCACAGATCCTAAGATCTGACAATACAGGTGAATATGTGTCTAGGGCTATGCAAGACTTTCTCCGTGAGGAAGGCATAGAGCACCAGACTACAGTTGTCTACAACCCAGAGCAGAATGCGTTGCTGGACACATGAATTGGACTCTTGGAGAAATGGTTAATTCCTTGTTGGAAGATGTGCAGTTACCAAAGAAGTACTGGGGAGAAGCTGCGGTTACTGCCACTTACCTGCAGAACCGACTTTCTGCATCTGCAATCAACAAAACACCATGTGAACTATGGCATGATAGGACACCAAGCGTGTCTCACCTTCGTGTATTTGGGTGCAAGGCCTTTGTGCACATCCCAAAACAAAAGAGATCAAAACTTGACAATACTGCCAGGGAAGTAATATTCACTGGATATTCTCCAGTGCAGAAGGGATACCGAGTCATAGATCCCAAAACTGGCAAAGTTGAAGTATGCAGAGCTGTCCATTTTGATGAAGGAAAGTGAGCACACCGACCAGAAGGGGCGCCACACCAAACAGATGACAGCGAAATGGAAGAAGAAGCTGAGTTATTCTTCCACCACAGAAGGTATAATAATAATATACCTGCAGAGGGAGGTGAGGAGTCAGAGCCAGAAGAGGCAACAAAACCAGAAGGGGCAGCCGAAGCACCAGCACCCAGATGCTCTGAACGCACCAATAGAGGTGTACCACCAGAGAGATTTGCTTATCTTGTGAGAGATGAACTTCCAGAACCAGAGACCTGGAAAGAGATTGAAGCCTTACCCAAAGCTGAAGCTGAAAGGTGGAGGCAGCCATCCAAGGAAGAGCTGGAATCTCTACACCAAAATAAAACTTGGACATTGACCAAGCTTCCTCAAGAAAGGAAAGCTGCAGGCTACCAGTGGAAATTCAAGAAAAAGCCAAATGCTAAAGGAAATGCTGAAAGATACAAGACAAGACATCAGAAAACGTCTGTATATCAGTACTGTTACCAAGCCAGATGTGGTGGTAGGACTGGGATACCTGTGCTGAAAAAACCAGCTTGCCAACCAAAAGGGACTGGGAAGCAATCAAGGATGCAACAGACTCTTGGAGTCAGAAGGGATGAGTTCAGGCACCAAGTACATAGACGTGAAGCACCTACCTACCGCAGAGGACTACTCAAGATGGAGTATTGTCCAACAGAAGACATGACTGCAGATGCTCTCAAGAAAGCGTCGGACAAAGTCAGACATTGCAAGCTGCGAGACAAGATGATCCTTGTGGGCTGAACCAAACACTCATTGAGAAGGGCTGTTGGAAGTGGGGCAACTCCTGTTTTGTTCTTTTGTTTACGTTCCAGAAGGGAGACAGAGTTAGGGTCCTCCAGATAGCTAGGCTTGACTACCTTTACCTGTGATGCTCTGACTGACTTTCTTCCATTGAAGCTTATCTGCCCCTCCTCCTTCTGCCCTTTCTTCTCTTCTCTGACTGTCCGGGTTTGTCTCTGCTCTCTCTGTCCTAACCATTAGGTCAACTCCCATGTCTGGGCATTGCACCTCCAACTTAGTTAGAACTAGGTATGCCTTTCTATCTACAATGTATTTCTATAAATAAAGTACTTTTCTTATTTTACTAAGTCTTAAGTCTCAGTGATCCTGATGCAGGGTAAAAGCCTGCTACTTAGGTAAATGCATACACACACTGGCACACTTGCATTTCAGACCGCTGTTACTCTCTGCTGTGCTGCTTAACAAATTTAGTGCCAGCAACAGTTGTCGTTGCTGAAAAGTAGGCAGTGGGCAAAGTTATGCCTGATCGTTGGGCAACCCCTGAGAAAGGGAAGAAGAAAAATCGTTCTGAGATCCTGACGGCGAAGAAGGCAGGGAAAGGTCGCGCGCATCGTGGTGGGGCTGGTCCGCCGGCATTGGACGCTGGTTGCGTAGGGCTTCCCTGCTTATCGCTGAATGTCCCAAGGTGAATGGTGGCAGGTGTGGCTGCGTATGCAAATAGAGAGGCAGGGCGTTTGGCCACGGCAGGCCCGCTCCAAAGGGCCCACTAGAGCATTTGATGTGGTGGCGGTTTGTGCCTTGGTATGTTTATGGGCGGGGCTGGGACCGGAAGCGACTGCCTGCAGCATCTCAATGTCCTTCCCTTGAGGCGCTGCCGGTGTTGCTGTCACTCGACACTTTGAATTAGAGGAAGGGGAGGTTATTCCCCCCCTTCCAAACAAGCAGTTCTTGCTCTCGCTCTGTTTTTACACCCGCACTCGGGACTTAGCCCTCCTTCTTGGCTGATTTATAGCGCAATTAAAGGCTCGGCATTCCTCAAGTCTCTTTCCACCAGCTCCCTCTCCTCAAAACGCGCCAGCCAGCGGGATACGAGACCTCCACGTCTCCTTTTCCAGCGCACAGAGTTATGGAGACGTGGAAATCCGCTTGTGCACACGGCCTTCTGTGCGGCCATAGAAACAGCAACAATATATTCCGACAGGTTACTGGCACGCGAGTCCAACGTCACCGAACGGAATAGGGCTGGAGGATGAGGTAACCTGAACATTCATAATTTGCAAACATTCTTAAGTTTTATTTACATAAGGATAGACAGGAGACAAAACATTGGAATGGGCCGCATTAGTGAAAAATTAGATAATAGCCCTAAACTACCTTACAAAA
Source organism: Rhineura floridana (assembly GCF_030035675.1). Lineage (NCBI taxonomy): Eukaryota > Metazoa > Chordata > Lepidosauria > Squamata > Rhineuridae > Rhineura > Rhineura floridana. The sequence goes on from NC_084480.1 coordinate 49,441,934, forward strand.
CTGTTGTAAGGATTTTGTAGTTGTTATGTGCCTTCAAGTCGATTACGACTTATGGCTACCCTATGAATCAATGATCTCCAAGAGCATCTGTCGTGAACCACCCTGTTCAGATCTTGTAAGTTCAGGTCTGTGGCTTCCTTTATGGAATCAATCCATCTCTTGTTTGGCCTTCCTCTTTTTCTACTCCCTGCTGTTTTTCCCAGCATTATGGTCTTTTCTAGTAAATCATGTCTTCTCATTATGTGTCCAAAGTATGATAACCTCAGTTTCATCATTTTAGCTTCTAGTGACAGTTCTGGTTTAATTTGTTCTAACACCCAATGATTTGTCTTTTTCGCAGTCCATGGTATGCGCAAAGCTCTCCTTCAGCACATTTCAAATGAGTTTATTTTTCTCTTATCCGCCTTTTTCACTGTCCAACTTTCACATCCATACATAAAGATCGGGAATACCATGGTCTGAATGATCCTGACTTTGGTGTTCAGTGATACATCTTTGCATTTGAGGACCTTTTCTAGTTCTCTTATAGCTGCCCTCCCCAGTCCTAGCCTTCTCCTGATTTCTTGACTACTGTCTCCATTTTGGTTAATGACTGTATTGATAATTCTTGACAAGTTCAGTGTCCTCATTGCCAACTGTAAAGTTACATAAATCTTATGTTGTCATTACTTCAGTCTTTTTGACGTTCAGCTGTAGTCCTGCTTTTGTGCTTTCCTCTTTAACTTTCATCAGCATTCATTTCAAATTGTTACTGGTTTCTGCTAAGAGTATGGTATCGTCTCCATATCTTAAATTATTGATGTTTCTCCTTCCAATTTTCACACCTTCTTCATCTTGGTCCAATCCCGCTTTCCGTATGATATGTTCTGCGTACAGATTAAACAAATAGGGTGATAAAATACACCCCTGTCTCACACCCTTTCCGATGGGGAACCAATTGGTTTCTCCATATTCTGTCCTTACAGTTAGCCTCTTGTGCAGAGTATAGGTTGCGCATCAGGACAATCAGATGCTGTGGCACCCCCATTTCTTTTAAAGCATTCCATAGTTTTCATGATCTACACAGTCAAAGGCTTTGCTGTAATCTATAAAGCACAGGGTGATTTTCTTCTGAAATTCCTTGCTTCGTTCCATTATCCAACGTATGTTTGCGGTATGATCTCTGGTGCCTCTTCCCTTTCTAAATCCAGCTTGGATGTCTGGCATTTCTCGCTCCATATATGGTAAGAGCATTTGTTGTAGAATCTTGAGCATTACTTTACTTTCATGGGATATTAAGGTAACAGTTCAATAATTACTGTATTCTCTGGGATCCCCTTTCTTTGGAAGTGGGATATATATTGAACGGTTCCAGTCTGTGGACCATTGTTTAGTTTTCTATATTTCTTGACAAATTTTTGTCAAAATTTGGACAGATTCAGTCTCAGTAGCTTGTAGCAACTCTATTGGTATGCCATCTGTTCCTGGTGATTTGTTTCTTCCAATAATTTTAAGAGCAGCTTTCACCTCACATTCTAAAATTTCTGGTTCTTCATCATACTGTTCCTCTATGAATGAATCTGTCATGCTGGCATCTCTTTTATAGAGTTCTTCAGTGTATTGCTTCCATCTTCCTTTTATTTCATCTCGGTCAGTCAGTGTGTTCCTCTGTTGATCATTCAACATCCCTACTCATGGTTTAAATTTCCCTTTCATTTCTCTAATCTTTTGGAATAGGGCTCTTGTTCTTCCCATTTTGTTGTCCTTTTCTATTTCTATACAATAACTATTGTAATAGTTTTCTTTGTCCCTACGTACTAGTCGTTGTATAGTTGCATTTAGGGTTCTGACTGTGTTTCTATCTCCTTTTGCTTTCCTTCTCTCTTTAACAATTTGAAGAGTTTCTTCAGTCATCCAAAGAGGTCTTTCTCTGTTTTAACAAGAGGTATTGTCTTTTTGCATTCTTCCCTGATAATGTCCCTGACTTCATTCCATAGTTCTTCTGGTTCTCTGTCAGCTAAGTTTAAAGCCTCAAACCTGTTCCTTATTTGATCTTTATATTCTTCTGGGATGTTATTTAAATTGTATTTTGGCATTATGAGTGCTTTGTTGTTGTTCTTTAGCTTTACTCTGATTTTTGATACGATCAGTTCATGATCTGTACCGCAGTCTGCTCCTGGTCTTGTTTTTGCAGAAAGTATGGAACTTCTCCATCTTCTGTTTCCAATTATATAATCAATTTGATTCCTACATTGACCATCTGGTGATGTCCACGTGTACAGTCGTCTTTTTGGTTGCTCAAAAAAATGTGTTGGCAAGAAACAAATCATTGGCTTCACAGAATGTGTCTTTCTCCTGCTTCATTTCTGTCTCCTAAGCCCCATTTCCCCACAATTCCTAGTTCTTCTCTGTTCCCTACTTTTGCATTTCAGTCCCCCATGATTATCATCATATCTTGTTTTGGTGTGTGATCAATTTCCTCCTGTACTTCTGCATAAAATCTCTCAAATTCTTCTTCTTCTGTGTTTGACGTTGGAGCGTAGACTTGGATGATGGTTATGTTGATAGGTTTCCCGTTTAATCCCATTGATATCACTTGCTCAGACCTTACATTGTAGCTCCTAATTGCTTTTGCTACATCACTTCTCACTATTAAAGCAACCCCGTTTCTTCTTGATTTCTCATTTCCTGCATAAAATATTTTGTAGTTGCCTGACTGAAAATGTCCCATTCCAGTCCATTTTAATTCACTCATGCCAAGTATTGTAATATTGATATGCTCCATTTCTTGCTTGACAATTTCTAACTTTCCCTGGTTCATGCTTCTCACATTCCATGTTCCTATTGTGTGCATCGTACAACTCTGGACTCTCCTTTTGCATCTGTGCGCATCAGCCTCTGGGCTTCCTTTCGGCTTTGACCTAGCTGCGTCATTAGTCACAGCGCTGCTGTTACTTGTCCTTTGTTCTTCCCCAGTAGCTCCGTGAGTGCCTTCTGACCTGGGGGTCTCATCTTCCAGCACTATCTCATGTTGCATTTTGGATACTCTGTTCATAGGGTTTTCATGGTAAGAGGTATTCAGAGGTGGTTTACCATTGCCTTCCTCTGAATTTGGATGCATCTTAGTTTGGTGTCTCAGCTTTGACCATTCCGCCATGGATGCCCCTGCTAGGAGTCTAGCCTCTTGGTCTAGACTCCTGACGGCATTGCTCTCAGCTTCTTCAACACTCTCAAACCCCATCACCACGTTAAGGTGTGCATCTTAAAGGGGGGTTGTAAGGATTACTTTAAACAAATGTATAACCGAATTCTATAGAGCGTAACGCTAAACGAATATATAAAAATATTATTATAAATAATGATAATAATTGTTTTCTGGTTGCTTCATAGGAGTTCTCCTAATCTCACACGGACTCCTTAACAGCAGCCTTGCTTGGAAATAAAAGAGTTATTGTTACAATATACACAGCATGATCAGAGAACCAGTTAAATCAGAACTGAGTTGCTGTTTCTAGAGGACCATTAATGTACATGGCACTACCCATAAGGAACGAATAACAAAACAACAGCAAAGGCCCGTCCTCCAAGGAGCTTACCTATCACATAGATGGCAGTCCCATATATCTTAAAATGGTTTCTGCAGTGTGAGTCCAGTCAAAGCTAGGCACATACAGGGAACAATCCTCTGCACACTTACTAAGGAGTAAGAACCACTGACCACAGGGTAAAGGGGATTCTTGCACAGGATTTGGGCTTGTTAGTTCAACTGAAGCACAGGGCTTCCAAGCAATCGTACGCATGTCTGCTTACGTGTTAGGCTTACTTTTGAATTAAATATATATAATATATATATTATATATATAGGATGGGGTTGCCAGGGTAGTTAGGATGCGTGACAATCAGTTCAATTCTGAACTTGTTTAACTTCAAGAACAGGACAGACTTTCTTGTTCCAGCAGGCGTTTTAAGGTCTGGTTTGGTTTTATGACTATTTTCTTGTTTCTTGATTTATTTTATGTATGGCTGGTTTTTGTATACACCGCTTAGACATGCAAATGATTAAGCCATGTATAAATGTCTCAAACACACAAACAAATTAGACGGAAGATCTCGCTAGAACCTATTTCCCCTGATATGCATCTAATAACGAATGTGATCACAAATAATAATGATTTCTTACATTTCTACCCCCCCCTTCCTCCGAAAGGCAAGCCCAGGTCCGCAAACAACGAATGGGATCAGGTCCTTGGTTGATCTATACAGCAACCGTGATTGGGACTGGGTCGCTTTCTTTTCCTGGCTTAAGGCCGTAGTGAGCCTTCCAGAAGGGGGAGGGCGTTGAGACCAGCGCGCGATAAGGGCAGCCTCTTTGAAGTTTCTCTTGACCCCAAAGAAAAGCTGGAGGTCGCTTGTCACCACCAGATCCACCCATTGTTCTCCGGTCGTGGCCACACGGTGAATCCCTTTTCCGCCGTGTCAGGCTCCACGACCTTTGCAAAACGGAGACTCCACCGCTCCCAAATGCGGACTGGCAGGCTCGAGTATCTCCCTAACTTCCCTTGCCATCTATCAACCCACCTTTCTAATTAGACTAATTAGGAGATCTGTGGCCTGTTGCGGGCCCCACAAACTAAGTGCTTCAGGTTTATGAAAGGACTCCCTGAATACCCGCCATGGGAGGGCGGTTTTTCAGTGGGGCGGTAACAGTTGCCACCATTTATCCCTTTGCCATTGAAAAAGAGCTCGATTAAAATGTTTGGGAACTCTCGCCGCCCCCGATCTCACCCTAATTAGGGGGCCCGGAGAGATCACTCAAAGGGGGAGTGAGGGAAAGACCCCCCTTGTTGCCTTCTTGCCTTTGCAGGACAGATCTGAGGCAGAAAGAGAATGCAGGCCTTAAAACGCCAGAGGAGGGAAACAGGCACAGGCCTGATCCCTTTCATCTCAGCTGCTCACAGATGCAGCTCTTAGAAAATCTCCTTCGTCCTTTATGACCCCTTTGAAAAGATTTCTCAGCAGCGTTCCACCTCGGAATCAGCTCTGAAAGCGTGAGACATGAAAGAGCCTCTGAGCACGTGCAGAGTGCATTCCACGTATCACAAAGCCATCGCAGTCCAGTCCCAAAGGCTTATGGGCAGAAGGTAGGACTCTCTCATCTCAGAAGGTGTTGACTGCCAGACAAACTGGACACCTTACCATTTAGAAATTAACCAGTCCCATTTTGAGCTGTGGACGGTGGGCCTGAGATTGCTGGCGTGTCAAAAGGAGAAACTCTCCCCTTCCGGACAGTGATAACGCCCGTTTCCTCGACCTAGGATCCCAATTCATGTGGATTGGGCTGAAAGTTTGGAGATCCAAACACTGTTCCAGAGCTTCTTACATTTAACTTTCAAACCCCGTGTTGAGGACGAAGGCAGCTGGGCTGCCTTCGCAGTCTTAAGCAAAAGCCGGAAATCAGTCCTATTGAGGATAGGACTTCAGCTAGACTTACATACAGGGAAGGCGGAACGGTGCCAAATGAGCTGCAAAGGTAACCTCGACTGCCTTCAAGTCGATTCCGATTTACGGCAACCCTATGAATAGGGTTTTCATGGTAAGCGGTATTCATGTTGTGCTGTGTGTAATTTGTGTGCTTAATTTCGTTTAAAGCAACACCACAGCAGCAAACAGCAGATGTTGAAATGCGAGTGTGCTAGCATGTGCGTGCGTTTACCTAAGAAAGCAGGCTTTTACCCTGCATCAGGATCACTGAGACTTAAGTCTTAGTAAAATAAGAAAAGTACTTTATTTATAGAAATACACTGTAGATAGAAAGGCATACCTAGTTCTAACTAACTAAGTTGGAGGTACAACGCCCAGGTGTAGGGGTTAGCCTCAGGGCTTGGAGAGAGCAGAGACAAAGGGATGTCTCCTCTCTCCCGGACAGTCGGAGGAGGAAAGGAGTGGAAAGGGCGGAAGGAGGAGGGGCAGGTAAGCTTACCTAAAGAAGTCACAGTCTAGCGACAGAAGGAAGTCAGTCAGAGCATCATGGGTAAAGGTAAACAAGCATATCCATCTGAAGGACCCTAGCTCTATCTCCCTTCTGGAGCATAAACAAAAGAACAAAACCCCTACACCTGGGCGTTATGCCTCCAACTTAGTTAGTTAGAACTAGGTTTGCTTTTCTGTCTACTATGTATTTCTATAAATAAAGTAGCTTAACAAATTACAATCTCCCAGGATTCCTTGGGGGAAGCTATGACTGTTCAAAGTGGTAGGATACTGCTTTAATTTATAGTGCATATGGGGTCTTAGACAGACATTTGTGCCTGCCAAAGCTCCAGAGGGAGAGAGTTCCAAAGAACAACAGAAAAGACCTTGCCAACATCTGCATTTGATTGCCTGCAGAGGAGGGCTGTATTTATTTATTTCATATATTTATATACTGTTTAATCCCAAAACAATCTCTAAGCGGTTTACAGAAAACTGGGTAGATCTTAATACAATCCATGTGCCAGAGGATGGGGCAAGAATCCCAACAAGCTGCTGGTGCCCAAACTGTGAATAGAGCACACAACCAAACCAGAAACAGCTGCAATGAAGGATATCTTGGGTGGTCAAAATCTTCTGATTTCAAGGAGCAGCTCTTATCCAAGGCCAAGGACAGCAAGGATGGTGAAAGGCCACTTCAGATCGAGCCTTGCGGCTCCGCCTTCTGAAAGAGAAAAACTGTTCATTATATACTCCAGTTTAAAATAACAGAATGTACTAAGTGGAAATGTGTCTGGGTTTCAAAGGTGTTTGTGTATGTATGTATATGTGTATGATTAAAAGATCTCGTCCAGTGGTGGCTGGTAGCTGCATGTCAGTAGGGTGGTGGAATCCACTCTGGGTTTTAGTCTTAACCTTTCGAAGCATCTTCAACAGTTCTTTGAAAGTTCACATTAAAACCTGGGGTGGATTCCCACTGAAATGGAGCCACCAGCCTCCACTGATCTCGTCTGCACACCCTCAGCAAGCTCCAGCGAGCCGAGTTGTTTTATGCAATCCAGGAGAGGAAAATGAGGTAAGGCCAATTAAGTATAATTGCAACCAAGTAACAAAGTTATTGGGAGAATTTAGAAGGAGGAAGCCTCCATCCACTACTGGGTAGAGAGCCTTGTGATGCTTCTTTGCAATTGGAGCTGCATTGATTTGGCAAGGGATGTCCAAAACAGATGTCCAGATTTGGAAGTTTAGGGGGAACAGTGTAGAGCAGCCTTTCCCAACCAGTGTGCCTCCAGATGTTGTTGGACCACAACTCCCATCAGCCTCAGCCATTGGCAATGCTGGCTGAGGCTGATGGGAGTTGTGGTCCAACAACATCTGGAGGCACACTGGTTGGGAAAGGCTGGTGTAGAGGATCGCTTCTGACTGGGTCTGGAGGTGTGTTTACATTATTTTGACACTGAGAATGAAAAAAATCTAACGTTTTAAGCTTGCAGAAGTAAAAAAACAACACTGGCTCTGTGGCTTCCATTCTGGAAGCACTTGCAAGGATCAGGTGCTTGGGCTGAAAAGCTGCCTAATCTAAAGGTTGCAATTATATGCACTCTTACTTGGGAGAAAGCCCCATTGAACATACTGAGACAACATACCGAGACTTCCTTCCAGCTATATATTCATAGGATTGTGTTGCAGGTTGCCCAAATAGAACAGGAGTAGGATTTCCAGGTTCTTGGCCTGAGACTGATCCTGTATCTTTAGGAGAAGAGAAAGTCAGCCGAGCGCAGGTATTCTTGCAACTCTGTAATGAGAAAAACCACAAGGTGGAATTCTCCCTTTCCCCTGCCCAACTTTTAAAGATACATAAGACCTCTTGGTTGCCAGGCCCGGTCTCCAAGAGGTCTTCTGTATCTTTAAAAGTTGTGGAGGGGATAGGGAGAATTCCACCTTGTGGTTTTTCCCATTACAGGGTTGCAAGAACACCTGCACTTGGCTGACCTTCTCCTAAAGATACAGGATCAGTCTCAGGCCATGGACCTGGCAACCCTAAATAGGAGGGCATTCAAAAAAGCGTTTGTAACCCAAGACCTTAGTTTGCAGTTATTTATTAGTTTGACAATATTTATATACCGCTTAATTGACAAAAACCTTTAAGCAGTTTACATGAAGCAATATAAAATGTTCTTTAAACATACCGACAAAATAAAAAGTTAAAAGTGAATTGACATAAAATGTACCAAGATATAAATAAAACCAGCAGCAAATATACCTAATAAAATTACATGTTAAGATTACATGCCCCAGAACTGTGTGGTTGGTGAGCGAAAGAGATCCATGTTCAAAACCCTAGTGAAATTTACTAGGTGAAGTTAAGCCATTCACCAGCTCTCAGGCTAATCTACCTCACAGGGTTGTTGTGAGGATAAAAGGGGAAAGAGGAGGACCATACAAGCCACTTTGAGCTCCTTGGAGGAATGATGGGATAAAAACATAATGAATAAAATAAAATGTTATTGTCTCTGGAATGTGCAAAATATTAACAGAGGGTCTCTGGTCATGTGTTATTGTTAGCAGAACAGCAAAACATTAGTGCAGCCTTTCCCAACCAGTGTGCCTCCAGATGTTGTTGGACCACAACTCCCATCAGCCTCAGCCAGCATTGCCAATAGTCAGGAAAGATGGGCGTTGTGGTCCAACAACATCTGGAGGCACACTGGTTGGGAAAGGCTGCATGAGTGATAGCTGAGCTGTGTGTGAATCTTGCTTGAAAGAGCACACCTGTCCCTGGATATAACCACACTGAGGCTCTGGGATTAGGAAAATAAGAAAGCTTACATTTATTACAGGAAAGACATACTTGATAGAAATGAACCTAGTTCTAGCTAACTAGAGTTGGAGATGCAAAGTGCCATGCTTGTTCTTTCGTCTCTGTAGAAGAGGGAGGGAGGGAGGGAGAGGGAGAGGGAGAGGGAGAGGGAGAGGGAGAGGGAGAGGGAGAGGGAGAGGGAGAGGGAGAGGGAGAGGGAGAGGGAGAGAGAGAGGGAGAGAGAGAGAGAGAGGGAGAGAGAGAGAGAGAGAGAGAGAGAGAGAGAGAGAGAGAGAGAGAGAGAGAGAGAGGGGGGGGGGGGGAAGATGTCTCCTGTCCTAAAGTAGGATGAAGAAGAAGGGAGGAGCAGGAAATGAGATCAGCAACCCAAGAGCATCAGTTTACACACCTGAAAGGTCAGCACAAGTCAGGTCAGAAAGACAGTCTAGGAAGTTTGGAGGTCCCTCCCTCTATCTACTCTAACCTATGCAAACCCCATCAAGCATAGTTGTATCCCAACACTTATACCACAACCATCTATCATAATAGAACTAAGGCTACCATTACCCGGGAATAAGTGAAATTTACTTATAAACAGACATATATAGGAGTGTACTTCTAGGTGTGAGCATCAGGAAAGGGAAAGTTTCTAACAGCCCATTTCTATGCATGTTTCCTCAGAAGTAAGTTCTTTTGAGTTCAGTGGGGCTTACCCTATAAGTAAGTATGCTATATATCTGATTTATACGATTGTGCTAACAGTTCTTAACTTGTTCTGTATGTTGTACAGGATTGCAGCATAAACTGATTTCTGCACTTTACAGTTAGAAAGTAACTTTATACCAGTTGCTGGAAACTGCACGGGGGGGGGGGGTGTTGCTGTGCTCAGGTCCTGTTTGCAGGCTTCCGATGAGCATCTGGTTGGCCACTGTGAGAACAGGATGCTGGACTCAATGGACCATTGGCCTGATCCAGCAGGCCTCTTCTTCTTACAATTAAAGTAATGACTGGTGCACTCTGTCCCCAAATCAAAGAATGTTTGACTAAGGCCATGGGGACTTGGATTCACATCTCATAGAATCACAGAATAGGACCTATAAGCCATTGAGTCCAACCCCCTGCTCAGTGCAGGAATCCACTCCACTAGGAAGCTCACTGGGTGACCTTGGCTCAGTCATTATCTCTCAGCCTAACCTGCTTCACAGGGTTGTTATGAGGATAAAATGGAGTGTGGGTGGGAGGGATCATAAGAAGCTGCCTTATTGGTCCATCTAGCTCAGTGTTGTCTACAATGAGTAGTAGTGGCTTGCAGGGCCCATTCCCAGACTGGGCCCATTCCCAGCCTTACCTGGAGATGCCAGAGATTGAACCTGGGACCTGCTGCATGCAAAGCCGCTGTTCTGTGACTGAGCTATGCCCTTATAGAAAATGCTGCAGCACAAGACTAGGGCTTCAGTCTTCAGGCTCCTTTCTCTCAAGGAATCAGATCCCACTGATCTGATTGCGTTTACAGCCTAGCCTCATGCTGTTGCATGATGACTAGGGGTGTAGTTGTCTAGGGACTCAGGGGACCTTAGACCCTTTACTTTTTTGGGAGCAGGGTCCTATCAGGGTACCTATGTCTCCAGCATCCTGTGAGCCAATCAGCATGAAAGATGAGTGTGTTAGCCACTGAGAAGAGTCTTCTAACATGCATTCTTGTCCTTTCCTGCTGATTGGAGCCAATCAGAGTGGAAGGAGGTGACTCTTCCCAGTACTTAATACTCTCCTTGTTCATGTTTATTGGTTCCTAGGGGCATCTCTTGTTGTGGGGAGAAGGCATTAACAAGGATCTCATTCTCAACCCTGCAGCACAAAAGGGGGAGGGGGCATGGCTGTGACTAACATGAAGGGACCTTGCACTTCTGAATTTGCCACCATACTACTGATGATGACAACATGTTCCTGATTCTCCTCTGCTCTCAGCTGCCACCTGGAAGCTTGCCTTTGTTGCTTTGCCAGCAGAGAGGAAGAGAGGAAGGAAGGAAGGAATGCCAGGGCCTGGGAGTAGTGCAAGTTGAACATTCTCTTCCTAAGCACCCTAACCTTGTGTATCCTTTTCCTCTGTGCTGCTGTTTCAAATAGTTGCAAGGCAAACATTGAAACAAACCAAAATAAATAAAAGGGTAGATTCTTAAAACTCACCCAGGGAGCCCTAAAATCCAAAGAAGGGTTGAGCAGGCTGCTTTTTGGTCACCGGGGAGCAATTTGCTTCTGCTTTTCTTTGGAGATCTGTGTGCTGCCAAGAGTTCCAGCTTGTTGCTGCCTTTGGCCCATTTCCACCCTAAAGTTCTTGTTGTCCCCTATGTTCCAGGAGGGTTCAGCTGCTGTGCCTAAAGTCTAGCGGCTACCGCATTGGGGGCAGAGTAGGGGGGGAGAGAGGAAACTGAGCGATGAAGACTCTCCCATCATTGCAACTCCATGCTGGCATAAAGATGCACCTGGTGAATACCTGCCTGACAGAGAAGTTCTAAAGGTACAGAAACTCAGTCAGGTTGTGCTGGATTTCTGAAAGCTGCTAGTGGTTCAACCCCTCGAAAGTTCTCCTATCTAATTCCAGTTTTGTGTGAGAGTTGGCTGTAGTGACTTGGTGGTTAGGGGCTTGCACTGTACATGCTCAGAAGCCCAGTTATTTCATGTATTCCAGGGGAAATTCTTAGCATAGAAAGTGGTGTTCAAAATTACAGATGGGCTACTGTGTCCCCTATCACCCCATAACTACTATTTTAAGAATACTATAGGGGAGGCATGAGTGTTAAGACACATGTCTATTAGAAACCTGAGTGTGTGAATCTACACTCATGTGTCCCATTAAACACACCTCCTTAAGAGGAGGGGGATATTTTGCTAGGGATAAAACAAGTGTTTTGCCCTGAAATGTGCCTAAATAGGGTGTGTATAACCCAAAAAAATGCAGGTCCAACCCAGACTAAAGCAAAGCTGTCTTTTATTAAGAGAAAAGAGAATAGCATTACAAAATTACTGGATGCATGACAGCATTAATCATTAATATCCTAACCCATTCATAACTTTAAACTAAAGAGATCAAAGGTTCCCATTGCTATAAGGAATGACAGGTAGGAGAGATTACCAGGAGTGGGTAGTGGAATACAGCTGAAGTGATGTGAAGGAGGTCTGACTGAAAAGCAGGTAGGAATCTCTTTGCCTCAAGGTTTGCCCCGAGACACAGACTCCCTTCCCATTCTGTGGCCTGCAGTTCTGCACTGTGTTCTTTGAGAGCATAGTTATACATGTTGGAGCGTAGATCGCTCCCTTAGGTCCCAAGCCCTGCTCTCACATGTTGTGTGTGTGTTTTTTGCTGACACTCAGAGAAACTAAGGCTACTTTCTAATGCTTTCTTTGAACAATAGGATTGTTCTGCTGGGCATGAGGGAAATGCGAAAAATAACATTTTTGAGATAACATTAAATTCAGGGTCTTCACGTTCCTCCAAAAGTGCCAAAAGATGCTCTTGCTTCTTGTCCTCATTTCACAGTATTTAGGAAGGCACAACGAGTCGGAAAACGGGGTGTGGGGTGGGAAATGTAGTCCAGAATACTCCGGGACCTTGCCACCCCTTTGCCTCCAAATGAACCAAAGTGGGGGTTAGCCTGAGCACTCATAACATGAGCACAGTAAAATTGGCTTGTGGATTTCAAGGTAGAGACAAATGGTGATGATTATGGTGGTCCTCAGTCCAATGGAGCTGTAGATGTCCAATGGGAACATGGGCTTTGACACTGAAGTCCAGGACAAGAACAGTGCTGTCCAGGTGCTGCAGCCACAGTAAGGCCCTGATGTCTTTGCTTCCTGTCTCCAGCTATCAGCTGGAATTGAGTTGTAACCCTCCGATGACAGACTCCCACTTCCATGAATGTCACTCCTTGAATTGTGGTGCACCAGTTGGCCACTGATGCTGCCTATATCATAGAGCCAGCACCAAAAACAAAACAAAACCTACCTAGTTTGCTCCTGCATATACTGTACATACAATTTTCCAGAAGCTTCTGCTAATCCTGAGAACCTAGTGAGGAAGCCCGCTCTACAAATAATAGGAGAACCCCACTGATGAAGCATCTCAGCTCCAGTGACAAAGTGTCAATGTAGCAAGCGAATGAGGCAGCTGTATGAGGAAAGGGTACATACCATTCAGTCATCTATTTTAACTTATTAAAGTATCAGCTAAAACTATAATGAGCACAGCAAAGGTGTTGCATGTCAGGAGCTAAATCCTTTTAACTGAAGAAGGCCCAGCTAGGGAGCTTGTGCCATCAGCTCTTGATCTCAGCCTGAGAATATTTTGTTGCATTTGTTTATTCTAATATTTTAAATTGTAAAATGCTTTGGGTGCCTTGAAAGGCAGCTAATAAATAAATGCATATATAATAGTTAGATGCTGAATTCTAGAGGTGATAAGTATGTAAAAGGTTAGTTTTCCACTCTACCCTACTGAAGCAGCATTGAGAGGTTGCAGCAAACCACAACCAGAAAAATTTTATTATTTTTTGAGAGGGGATAAAGAAACTAACATATAGTTCTACACAGTCGAGATCTAGTTAATGGAAAAGTCAGCCTCAAACCAAAAAGGTTTGGCTAAGCGGGATTCTGTTCCAATTATAAAGGACAGCATATCAGCTAATTAAGGACTGCCTGACTCCATCTCGATCACTGAGGTCTTCTGATGGGGCATTCTTAGTGGTTTCTCATGCCTCTGAGGTTTGGTTGGCCTCCACCAGAAACTGAGCCTTTCGTGTGGTAGGTCCTACCTTGTGGAACTCCCTACCGATAGAGGTTCAGCAGGAACCATCCTTTCTTTCTTTCAGGCATCTCCTGAAAACTGAACGTTTTAATCAGGCCTTTTAATATACATTTTATTTTCCAACCAATGCAGTAATTATGGATGATACTTTTATTATGGATTGTAACAATGTTTTTACTGTTTTTTAATTCTATCATGTTTTTGTATTTTGTAATGCCGCCTTGATATACTCTTATGAAAAGTGTGGCTTATAAATATTTCAATAAATAAATAAATAAATAACTGTAAGGGTAAACCTCAATCCAAGTTACATTTCAGTGTTCAGATCAGTTTAAAACCAGTTTTTAAAATTATTTTATTTTTATTATATTTATTATATTTCCTCCAAGGAGCTCAAGGTGGTGTACATGTTCTCCCCTCCTTTCATTTTAATCCCACAGCTTTGTGAGGTAGGTTAGGTTAGGCTGAGAGATAGCAACTGGCCCATTGTTATCCAGAGAGATTCATGGCTGAGTGAGGTTTTGAACTCGGGCCTCCCAGGTCCTAATCCAGCACTCCAGCCATTACACCACACCTGGCTGTTAAAAACTAGTTCAGCTTTTTTTTTTTTAAACCACCATAGAACATCAGCTTTCAGTTTTGTAAACAGTTGAAAAATTGTTCAGTTTTCAAAACTAGAGTTCCAAGTGACAACTGAAAATGAGAAGGTAACTTCAACTTTAAAAAACTTCAGTGCATCCTTATTGTATGCTTTGTTTAAAGTTATTTACGACAGCATATAAACTCTCCTAATGATGGGAGTGAAATTCAGTTCAGTTCAGTTTAATATGAGTGATACGTAATTTGCACTTCCTGGAACAATATAAACCCAGCTATCCTTCAAAATTTGCAAATTTCTCCAAATTTGGTGATGCAGTTTTCCAGCCCAAAAATGTGTACAAACATGTATATATTAGGGGAAATTGCTTTTTAAAAATTGGTATATTAGGCAAAGTTGCATACAAGATTGTGTATATTAAGAGAAAAGTGCACTAAAATAGTGACAAATCTTCAAAAAGGATTTTTTTTAAAAAAAACCACCACTGATTTGGAAATATTGCAAACTGAATTTAAGATAAGAAAAGTGAGGAATGGAGAGAAGCCAAAACAGACAGATTCATCCACCTATAGATAGGCCTCAGTCCAAGTTAAAAGCGTAGCTTTTGGTTCAGTTTCAAAGTAAGTTCAAAACCAGTTCAGTTTTAAAACTTCCACAGGGAGTCACACCCTTGCATTCCCAGAAGGGCTTCAACTACCACATCTTCACCTTAATTCTCATTAATCACCACCCATTTTCCACTCTGCTGACAAAAATCCCCATTCCCAGGGGGTGAAACTGATCTAAATTCTCCTTCAAATTTCTATTTGCTGGGTTTTGATAAATCAGTAGTTCAGCTATACCTCTTTGTGTTTTTCAAATTTAGCCCTCCTGATCTAATTGGCTGAAGCAGCTGCTGGGAGGAGCTAGCCTGGGCAATACATTTAGGGAAATCTAGCAAAGGAACCTGCTCTATGAGCAAGAGGAGAACCCCAGCTGATGTAGTGGTCAGCCCCAGTGATAAAGTAACAAGGTAACAAGTGAATTAGGCAGCTGTGTTAGTTCAGCAGCAGGGCAATGTGGCAGGGCAGACTTTCACCTACCCCCACCATTTTGACATACCATAACTCAGTAGTAGAGGATCTGCCTTGCATGTAGAAAGTCACAAATTAAATCCCTGGCTTCTCTAGGTAGGGCTGGGAAAGAACCATGCCTAAAACCCTGGAGAGCCACTGCCAGTCGATGCAGACAATACTGAACCAGATTGACTGACAGTCTGATTTGGCATAAGGCAGTGTTACGGTCCTGTGTCTCTGGGATTACCACCTCCGGAATCCCAAATGCCTAGATCAGGAAATCCTCAGGATGTCCGCCTCAGCCTGAGACAGATGTACCCTCTGGTCCACAAATTTCAGCCCCACCACCTTTTCCCAAAAGGTGACCACTGGTCTGATCTGTCTTTAAAATTGGTATAGGCATAGGTGCAGAATAGGACCTCTGTATGGTAGCACTTTTGACCAAGCTGATTTTGAATCAAACAAACTTTATTATATACAAGATATTAAAAGTAATAATAAATAAGTTGTTATTGTCTTTCTTCTACCTACCTATCCTACCCCATTAATCCCAATGAAATCCTCCTCCAAAACCCCAGCCCTAACTAGATGTTCTCTTCTTGATCTCTAATCCTATCTAACTCAAAGCCCAACATTTTTTCTCTTCAAAACTCCCCTTGGAATTCTCACTCACACACTCCCTCCCACCTGTCTGTCATACCTCATCTGCACCTAGTAACATTTTATTGACTCTTTCTTACCTGAACACAATTTCAAAACAGTTTTAAAATATAAATAATTCTGATTTTGTTACAGGCAGCTTCCTATGTTCCAAAGTAAATTAACTCAATAAACAACAAGAAGAGGTATGCAGGTAGACAGCCAGCAGCAGACTGTGGACTATCCATTGTGTTGTACAGATATTACATGTATTACTATCAACCAGCAGGACAGAAGTTGTGCTCAGTACCATGAACTCTTACACCTCAGAGGCCAAGGTAGCTAAGACAGTCAGAGAGGCTGGTAGGCAAGCCCTTTGGGGATGTGATAGCAGGTGTCCAATTTCCAGGGTGGCAAATCCTCAACTGTTATAGAGGACAAAGGTCTTGGAGAAACATCTGCTTGACATAATCAGACTTTACATTTTTAGGTACGTACTTAATTTGAAGGGGTATAGTAAACAACAGTTCATGAAGAATTTTTTCTCAGGCAGGATCACAGAGTTGATTAGGTGAGTAGAATCATCTGCAGTTCTGTCATCCTCATCTGAGGGGGATCTTAATTTTCAAAGGGTATATTAGTTTAAATAAAAATATCAGATAAAATCTGTAGTTCCATTTATTTATTTATTTTTATTTAAAAGCATTTATAAATGGCTTAATATTTCAAAAATCTCTCAGTGGTACATACTTGCATACCATGCATACTAGCTCTCAAGTAAGTAAACATGGATGGGAGTGTGCTGCAAGTCAAATGAGATGTTAGAAATTCATTGGCTAAACTGTATGAGTTTGAGAAGTTTATGATCATCAGGTTTTAGGGTGAAATCATGACATCACCTCTTTATTCTTTGTTTTTTAGAACTTGGAAAACTGGTGTTAAAATACACTTTACTAAAAAATCCTTTATGTTTTTCGTTCAGCTATCATAATGCTAAAATTCATAATTCTCTTCACAAGGGCCTAGGACACATATATTAGGGTTGAGAGTGTGGAATCTGCGACTCTTCAGGTGCTCCTGGACTTAGCTTCCATAATCCATGGCTATTGGCCATATTGACTGAGGATGTTGGGAGCTGGGAGTTCAACATCTGGAGGGCCACAGGCTCCCCACCCTGGTATTAGGTGGTAAAACTTTCCATGGCCTGCACTATCTCAGTCTGTTGGTGGGGGAAATAACATGATTTGTAGTTCCTAAGTATTAAAACATATACTCCATGCACATAGAAAACCGTATGTAGGGGAGAAAACTTCTGAGTTAACTTTGTCCTTGTGGATATTTTTTTCACCCTACACGAAGTATTTGACAGATTCCCTATTTGTAGCCTGAAATATTTTTTTACCACTCATCTGTGTGCTGTTTTGTGTGATTTGAAGCCAAGGTAACCCAATCCTAAATCATCAGAGAAAAGATGCACACACATTCCAATTCCTGCTTCTCCTGAGAGCTGCTTTGATTGGTTTCAACAAAGAAGATGGATCAACACATTTGGTGAAAACTTCTTTTGGCCTGCTCCACATAGCATAAGCAAAACAAAATGTAATAATGTACACCAGCAATACAGTACTGAACCTTGAGGACAGAAGGTAACAACATCATTTGGTTTGGAATGGCAACAGTTTTGGGAGAATAAAATGGAAGAAGACTTCGTAGCAATAGATTCATTCATTAGAATGAGAGGTGATAAATCATTCGCTGGAGAAAGCTGGCATTCTGCCCACATTCTATATGGGCACAAGGGAAGGGTGGTAAACGCACTGTTAACATCTACTGAGGGCCAAATTTTGCATATAATTTATTTAGATGAAGTGTGTAGAGTGTTTGTATTTGTTCTACAGCTTGCCGTCTCACCTCTGTGTGAACTCTCCAAACCAAGATCTATGCTGAAAAGTGCTGCTCTCTCTTCTGTACGCTGCTCTCCAATGTGTTTGCTTTGGCAACTTGCATGTTCTTGCAAGCAACTCTTCCAAGGACATCAATCACTCTTGCACCCAAAGAGAGAGATTGTACACTCAATGCGTTGACAAAATGAAACATGTTTGAAGCAAACCATGTGTCCCCATGTGCCAAGGATTATGTTATTTGCTCAAGGAACATGTTCTGAATATTTTAGGCTTCTGTTACTCCTGTGCTTGTAAATTTTTATTGTCTGTCTCTGAACTCACACATTTGAAAACCAACCAAAAGGCCTTTTCACTATGGATGGATAATTTCTAAGTGTAAAAAAAAAATAAGTATGATATTGTAGGTGTTTGATGTTTTGCGTTTTATTGGCCACATGATGAACATTTTTGTTCAATCATTCAGAAAGCTCAAATCATTCAGAAAGTATGTGGATTTCTGTGACCAAAGTTTACAAAGGATAGTTTCATTTTATTTTTTCCAGTCTTGGGCATGATCAAAATTTTAAAAAAAGTTCACAGGACATTTTATCACAAATGTATGTTCTCTGTATTCATTTCAAAGTGGAATATTCTGTTAAATCTCCCTCATGAACCATGGACTTGGACTCAGTTCCCAGGGCTTATGAGCAGACTGTAGCAGAAGGAGATGTATACCACAGCAAACGGGGCCTGCAGCAAAATGTGGCAATGTGGCCATGCTCCTGGTGAGGATATTCTATTTCAGGGCTGGGGAACCTTTTTGGCCCAGTGGGCCAGATCCTTATCAGTCCCCACCACCATGGGCCAACTTTGACTGGTGGGTGGGACAACCCACCTGTCAAAGTCCCTTGTACAGTGCTTCCCAAGCACAATGGCCTTTTTCTGCAGGGATCTCCACTGCACAGCCAGTCCAGCTGCATCCCTACCTGCCTCACAGCTGTCGTTACATATAACATTAGGTGGGTGCGGTTTGGGGTAAATGGTCTTGTGGGCCATATTGGGACCCATGGCAGGCCAAATGTGGCCTGCAGGCTGGAGGGCCTCCACCCTGGATCTAACCCGTTTTCTCATTTCTATTTTCTTCCCACCCCCAGGTGGTCAGCATTCTATCCCCAGTTTCCCACTGAGCATGCTCAGTCTTCATTTGGCTGTTTTGAGTGCCTCCCAACATTTTTATTTCTAAATATTTTTGATACTTTTGTACCCCACCCCCCAAAATGTTACTGATCAGTAGTGTAGTGGCAAATTCAGAAGTGCAGCATCCTTTCATGTGGGTCACAGCCACACACACCCTTTTTTTGCTCCTAGGTTGAGAATGACTTACCTCCTTTCACTCTGATCAGCTCCAATCAGCAGAAAAGGACATGGAAGCATGTTCCCTTTTCATGCAGATTGGTTTGTAGGATGCTGGAGACATAGGGACCCTGCTGAGACCCTGCTCCCAAAAAAGTAGGGGGACTAAGACCTTTGAGACCCTGGACGACTACACCCCTGTTGCTGATACCTCTCTGTCTTGTGGATCATGGCATTTTGACTGCTAAAAGGCCTGGCACCCCGAATAATGCGTCTGCTCTTGGTATACATGACTAGGGTGACATAGGGTTGTCTCCAACTAAATCCTACCCAGAGTAAACCCATTTAAATTAGTGGGTCTAAGTTAGTCACGTCTATTTATTTCAGAGACTCCTCTGAATAGAACTTAGTTGGATACAAATAGTAATTTTATAACATAGTAATGATCTCCCAGGGTTGGATAACAGGACACCCTAATGAATATTCCCTTGGTTGAGAACCCATTTTTAGGTTTCAGATACAACTCCTTCTGTTAGCTGTTTGTACTGTGTCATTCCCAGCACATGTGGAGCACAATGAGCAGGATTTCCCACAGAACAGCTGCTTATCTGATTCATTGATTTAAGTATCTGCTTGTCTAAGTCTACGTCATCAGATTGCCCAATGAGATTTGACAAAAGGTGGCTCTGTCTATAGTGAATCTAATTGATCTTGACGGTGGGCCTCTGAAGACAATCTCCAGGTTCATAGGGGTGTAGGTGGTCCTTCAACTAACTCCAATATTTGTTAACATTGTTATAGGTTATTGTTGTAACAGAAAATAATAAAAATATATTTTTTAAAAACCTGGCCCCAAAGCGCTCAGGGTTATTTGATGTACCTTCAGTTTAAATTCGGCTTGGAAATGCACAGGCAACTAGTGCAACTGGCATAATATTTGTGTTAACATGTTCTGTCCAACTGGCTGTAACAAGCCAGTTACGGGTGCCTGCATCTGTACAATTTAAGTTTTTGATCACTCTTTAAAGGTAGTCCCATGTAAAGCATATTACAGTAGCCCAGTCTGGATGTAACCAGTGTGAGCAACACAATACGTTTCTCCATGGCTATTGTTCCCAGCATCAAAAAGGGAAGCTCCTATGCTCTGTGCCCCCTTCTTCTTCCAGACTCCTCAGTTCTGGGTCTTGTGGGGCTATAATGCTCCTGCACCTCAGTTTCTATCACCTTGTTTAGTATCTCTGCTCCATGTCACTTGTTGAACTCTTGCATCTTTCTTTTTTATTGTTCTGCCCATTGCAGTTCCCCCACTGTGGTGCTTTGAGTTCTGCAGAATGATAGTTACCGCAAAGATCACCAACGTTTCTGGATTCCTGGGCACATATGCAAACCAGATTGTGGACACCATGCATAAACCACAACCAAGCACACACTGCAACTTATTCTGTTGGTTTTCAAACTAATCTCAGCTGGAGAGGGGGACCCTGCAGGCACCAGGAAAGTCTCCTGCAGGCACAGGAGTGCTCATGGGAGCTCTGTTGGCAACCCCTGTGCTACTGCTTTTCTTAGGGACTCCAGACTAAGCAGAGAGTGAATATCACTGAAGGGATACTCAGTAAAGGATTGGCATCAACAAGGCAGGGTAGCCAAGATGGCTTCAGCATTTATACCAGAGTTTGGAGAACCTGTAGCTCTCTGGATGTTGCTGAATTACAACTCCTATAATCCCTGTTTATTAGTCATGCTGGCTGGGGCTATTGAGATTTGGAGTCCAACAACATCTGTGTTAGAAATGTGACAACAGCAACTCCCATTTGGTCCTCTTTTCATGGGGAGAGAGAGAGACCTATGCTCATCTTTTCTGTCTGTTTTCCTTCTGTGTAAACTGATATGTCTCAGGGAGCTATTCACACCTCTGACTCACCTTCCTGTTTCTCTCCTCTGCTGACCACCGGAGGAGAAGGAGCCATGTTCTCTTCATCTCCTCTCCTCTAGCATGAGGGGCAATGCCCAGGCATGGTCATTGCAGCCTCAAACTTAGCTAGATAGAAGTAGCACTTTTCCTATCCAGTATGTATTTCTATTCATAAAGTAGTATTTGCTTATTTTGAAACCAAGTCTAAGTCTGAGTGATTTAAAGCAAGATAAAATCACACCCATGCAGCACAGAACGCTGAGCAAACCACATTAAGCTAAACTCTGGTAATTTACTAAAACTCTAATTGGTCTACCAGTCATTGAAGAACCCAACAATCTGGAGGGCCACAAGTTTCACAGCCTTGATTCATATCATCTTCACAGGCTACTGCATCCTCCAGTGCTGGTTAAGAAAAGGCTTTCTATTTCAAAAATGTCGTCTTCTGCAAAGTGATGTTTATTTAGGGTAATCCTGAATGTCAGCTTCTCTCTGTCTAAACGTAAATCTGTGCTGGAGAAGTTTCCAGGAGAGTGAGCCCTATGTTTTAAAACACTGATTGTATCAAGGGATCAGGAGTCGTTATAGAACTTTTAATCATGACTTTTTTGTTTGTAATATTCAAATATGGGAGTTTGTTAATATTTCATTTCAGTGATAGTTTCTTGCAAGTTTGTGGAACAGCAAGCTTCCAGACTGTATTGTTTGCTCAGCTGTAACGAGAAAAGGGCATTTTGGTTGAGCAGGGACCTCCAAGGAAGTTCCATACATGGTTTCATTTCCATTGTTCTTTTGTGTATACCATGCTCTGGTGTGTGGAACTATGCACAGTACAATCTTCTTATGCCTGATGGTTTAATACAGCCTTCTCCAACCTGGTGCCCTCCAGATGTTGCCTCCAATGCGACATAGTGGTTGGGGTGTCAGACTAAGACTTGGGGAAGCAGAATTCAAATTCCCACTCAGCCATGAAACTCACTGGGGGACCTTGGGCTAGTCACAGTCTCTCAACCTAGCCTACCTCATGGGGTTGTTGTGAGGATAAAATGTGAAGGGGGAGACCAATGTATCCCACCTTGTGCTCTTTGGGGAAAAGGTGGGATAATAATAATATTTCCATCTGCAATAGCCAGCTCTCTGGGGCTGATGGGAGTTGTTCTCCAACATCTGGAGGGCACCAGGTTGGGGAAGGATGATTTAATGGGAGCTAGCTTTGTCTGCCATAAGTGAATAGTACTACAAGGCTTTTTTCCTATGAACAGATGTGTGAAATTAAGTAATGAGTGACTGTTTTTAGATGTGTTCACTGTGTTCAGATGTGTCTAAGTATTTTAAGCTGTTTCTGTTTGGTGGTATATTTTTGTTGTTGTTGGTTTATAATTTATTTTATATAGCGTCTTGCTCTGACAGCAATCCAGGGCAAGACTGTCTTTTAATTAAATAAATATGTTTTCTCAGAAGTAAGTTCTACTGAGTTTGAGGGAACTCACAAGTATGTATGCTTAGGATTGCAACCTTTGAGGTAGTGTATTTGGGATTGATGTACCAGCAATTGCCTTCTATGATAATTGGAAATTTGGTCTAAAAGTATAATCCTGCCGATTTACAAGTGGAAATTTAGCCATAGGTTTCAATTGAATGCAGATTGCATCTTTTCCTCATATAAAGCAATCTTCTGTAATGAATACATATGTTATATATAGCATAGATCTATCTATTTTGTCTGTCCCATGTTTATTTGAGAGAGTGGCATTGATGTGCACATGATATGCACAATCTATCACTTCTCTTATGCAAACAAAGCTTCTAGAAAGCAAGGGCAGAGTCTGAGGTCAGCTGCATTGATCGGAATTGGGAGTGAAGACAAGACCTAGACTTAACCCTCATCATCTCTTCAGATATTTTCTAGACTTGGATTGTAATCTGGCCACAAGGCCTACAATCACAAGAATCAGTGGAGCTACTGCAGGTTTTGATATCACATTTGTACGTTGTGCTTTAATATTTAGCACGTATTTACCTACAAAATAGTTTTGTGCTGCTTGGGGCTAAACAACTGAAGTGGAAATGGGCTAGTCAGAATTTTGTGTTTTAAATCATTGAAAAGTAGGTACCTCTACTAATGTATGCTTGAGGTTCTTTTGGCTTCAGACTATTCATTTTGATCTTGTTTTGTCACCATCAGTTTTTGACCCCCAGTGCTTTTATTTTGGCTAAAAACACACAACAGAATCTTCAGATTTGCAAGGTGGTTCCTTTTTGCTGATGTATTAAATTGAGACCAAAATAGAAAAGAAGATAGGCTAAATCATGATGAGTATTCAACAGTTAATGGTATACTTTAGATCAGAGTATATTTTGGCTGAGAAAAGGATAAGAACATAAGAGCCTGGCCGGATCAGGCCAAATGCCCATCTACTCCAACATTCTGGTCTTATTGTGACTTCTGGAAAGCCTGCAACCAAGAAGGGAGCATAACAACGCTCTCCCCACTTGTGAAACTCAGCAACTGGTATACAGAAGCATACTGCTCTGGCACTGTAAGTAGAAAATGGCCATCATGGCTAGAAGCCATTGATAGCCTTCTCTTCCATGAAGGCTATCAACTGGACACTGGGAATGGATCGCTTTTGCAAATCTGATGTTTACTAATATATTTTGGAAGCATGTAAGATGCACATTGCAATTACACCTCATTTGCTTTTGTTTAGATGAGGAGAACTGCTCCTGTGGGAGGGAGGGATATACGTTTAATAAATAAATGCAGGTTATGTTTCAGCAGGCTCAAGTTCTTAAATGTTCAATGTGTTTTATAAGTTGAATCTTTGCAATGAGAAGTAAGGATTACTGAGTTCAATGGAGCTTACCCCCAGGATACTGCTGTGCCTAGGATTGCAGCCATGCTGACCTTAAGAAATGGGATGCATGCTGTGTATTTCTGTTCTTTGGGTGTGTGTGTGTGTGTGTGGGTATGTGTGCATAATGATGGACAAACACAGCTGTTTGTATTTTTGGATTCTCCTTGGGGTGTGGCTCATCATGATGAGAACTTCAGAATTTCCAATTACATCACTGTAGCATTCAACTACATCTAGTTTTTTCTTACCTAATTTCAGGTGTGTGTGGGGGGGGGTTCATGATCTTTATAGAAAAGGGGAGACTTATCTCTTCCCTCCACTGTACAATTGGAATGACAGCCCCAAATGTAGCTAGGGGTCTTGGGTGGGTAGAGGGGGTCCCTATTTGTGCAAATAAGGACCCCCTCAAGGCTTCCCCTGCTCTGTTTCCTGATGAGGATTCCTTCCCTCCTGTAATTAAGAAAGACAAAATTAGATATGTGAGGCGTTTCACGTGGCACTTTATTGTGGAGTCAGTGCTGCTCATTCATTCAGGTTTTTCACCACACTTGCAAAACGCTGTAAGGATATAAGAAGAGCCCTGCTGGATCAGGC
This sequence comes from Rhineura floridana, assembly GCF_030035675.1. Lineage (NCBI taxonomy): Eukaryota > Metazoa > Chordata > Lepidosauria > Squamata > Rhineuridae > Rhineura > Rhineura floridana. Next base: position 49,466,373 of record NC_084480.1, read on the forward strand.
CAGTGGCCCATCTAGTCCAACATCCTGTTCTCAAAGTGGTCAGCCACATGCCTACGGGAACCTTCATCAAAATGCCATCCTATATCCCCCCCTTTAATCCAAATTTACCATTTCCACGTGTGTATTTTTTTTAACTTAACTGGATTTTCCACAGAAAAAGTAAATCCAGTTTAAATAGGAAAATAATATGGGATAGCATTTTGATGATGACAATATTGTGTGGATTCTGAACTTGGTTCTATGATATTGTTTAATTATATTGTTTATTGTTATTGTTATACTGTTACAGTTTTTTCATGTTTCTGATATTTTGATGTGTTATATGCTGTATTGTATGTCGCTCAGAGTGGCTGGGAAGTCAGCCAGATGAGCGTCTAACAAATCAAATAAATAAACAAATAAATATATGGATGCTGCACAAAACTTGCATGCAGGAGCAGCACCAAACCCACAATAAACAGCCATATGGAAGTGTCCATACCTGCATGTTGCATATCTTCTGAATGCCTTGTTTGGCCCTGCATGTGATGTACTAAAAGTGGTATCTATAAAGTAAGTAAACTTAGATTTTAAGACTTGTTTTTACTCATTAATTCATAACAGTTTTTTTAATTATTAGATGATACAACGGGGATCTGCAACAAATGTTATAATGTGCAGTGCTCCTGTTCAGGGTGCCGGCCAGCCAGCCATGTCCTCTTCAAAATACTTCATTTCATTCCCCCTCCAACCCCAGTTTTCTCCCCCCCCCCAACAGTCAGTCACCATTCTGAGGCCATTGAACATACTCAGTCCTTGTTAGTATTGGTAGAATGCCTTGCCTCTGGATCGTTCAGTAGCTAGAGACAGTAACCAGCTTTAAATACGTCTTAGACATATATTACATGTTTACCCAAGCTTTTCTGGAGTCTGATTCCTAATTCTTAACCTTTTTTGCTTTTGGTGCACTGCTCCATTTTATCTCTTGTATATATTTTATTCTGTTTTTATTTAGCTTTAAAAATGTGTTTATTTTCTTTTTATATGAAATCATACTGATTTTCCCATCTGTTATAGTTTATATAAACCACTTAAAGATTTGTTTTTATGTTCAGTAGTATATACATTTTATAAATTAATAAATGATGTAGGAGTGGCACTAGGACTGCTACATACACACCATACACATCCCCGCAAGAATCCCGGGAACTGTAGTTTGTTGCGGGTGCTGAGAGCGGTAGCTCTGTGAGGCGTAAACTACAGTTTCCAAGATTCTTTTTTTGGGGGGGGGGGAGGAAATGAGCTTTAAATATTTTGATGTATGCTGTTAGCTACCCTGTCAGCCTTGTTATGGAACAGAAAGAAAGGATAACAAACCTATTACAGTGGAGGTTGTTTGGTTTTCAGGTGACAACTTGGTGTTTCTGGAACATGGATGAGGAACTGGTACCAAGGCTGGTTGGTTGCAGGCAGGGCTGACGAGCCGGGGGGGGGAGAAACCAGTACAAATTACCAGGGCCCAGAGGTCCAGAAGGGGGCCCAGGGCCCAACTATGTTGCATCTGTTTTTGTCTTTCTCGCTAGTATCATTATTTGTCTATTGTTTTTGACATCCATTGTAAAATCCGTGAATTTCAAAGAAAATAATAATTATATAAAAGATTAAAATGTAAAGATTTTTAGCTGGTCTGCCCTTGTTGCAGGGCCAGGAACATTTTTTCCACAGGGGCCTGAACCCACTCTTGGAGGCCCTGGTTGCAGGAGTCTGGTAGTGAGGCCTTCTAGAGTTGGAAAAGTTTCATCAAAGTCCTAAAACAACCTGGTATCCCTGACTCTACTGTATTTGCTCAAAGTCTTGTTAGCTTTCTGGCTGGGAAGGAGGGCCCCCAGTGTGCTTCAAAATCTCACTCCCCCTTCTTTGCTTTGGGAACATGTGGTTAGAGCATGGCAAGCGATGCTGTCAAATGCCGAAAGATGTGCTTCTCACTGCTTATTTTACTCTAATAGATATATTCTCGCCAGTGATTGATCTCCAGAGTCAGGGCAGAATAATCTCAACCACATTTGGTTTTATAACAAATTAATGCTGCAGTCTATATGTTGTTTGAAGGGAAGTCTAAAGCCAAAAGCGAGACCTTGTAAAAATAAATACTCATCAGCAAATATTTTGATTAGCTTAAAATGCTTTAAGTGTCTACCTCTGTAAAACGAATGGGGGAGAGGGAGGAAGAAAGCAAGAGCCGTAGGTTTGTAGCCAATACCAAATGATTTCCAGCTTATCCTGTTTAGTTCATTTAGGGCACATCTAAACTTTAACTTTTAAACCAGTTTGGCAACCAGATAAACAGTCATCACTTGCTCCACCCCCCCCCCCAAAACCCCCTTACACTAGTTTTTGTGAACATGCAAGACATTCTTCGTTAGAGAACTCTAACCCCTACAGTTCCCAGTTTTCCAACTTTGGGAGCCAAAATAATTTTTCAACAAACTTGAAACTGGTTTAAATTTATACTGCAGACATGCTCTTGCTTGAAGGTCAAGTTTCACTGAAATTGGTGGGACATGCAGACGGATCCTATGAATATTTGCTCAGAATTAAATCCCATATAGTTTGGGGCTTGCTTCCAGGTTAATGTTCACAGGAGTGAGCTGTTAATCTAAAGCAAGACTAGGGAATCTGTGCTCTTCCAGATGTTGCTGAACTCCATCAGCCCCAGCCAGCATGGCCAATAGTCAGGGATGATGGGGGTTGTAATTCAGAAATATCTGAAGAGCTACAGGTTCCCCACACCTAATTTAAAGACATCGACCTGAAAGCGAGTCCCAACTGGCAAAGGAGATCAAGGGTGTGTGTTTCAAGCCTGTTCAGTTTCCATTGGTCTCTACTAAGGATCCCTAAGAACTGTTTTTATTTATTTATTTAAAGCATTTCTAATTCAATTTTCATTAACTTCTGTCAATCAACCTCCACTTGTCATGGTTTTAAGGCTGGCCCTGACTATTCCTAGGTTAAAGGTAAAGGTGTCCCTGCACTTATAGTGCGAGTCGTTTCCAACTCTTAGGGTGACGTCTTGCGACGTTTACTAGGCAGACCGTATATATGGGGTGGGATTGCCAGTTCCTTCCCTGGCCTTTCTTTACCCCCCAGCATATGCCGGGTACGGATGGATGGAAGGCTGAGTGGACCTCGACCCCTTTTACCGGAGATTCGACTTCCTCCTTCCGTTGGAATCGAACTCCAGACGTGAGCAGAGCTTTGGCTGCGTTACCGCCGCTTACCACTCTGCACCACTGTTACTTTGAGGGAAACCCATACATCTGCTCCCGCGAGTGATACATGCCCTGATCTCTTCTCGATTAGACTACTGTAATGCGCTCTACGTGGGGTTACCCTTGAAGACGGTCCGGAAACTCCAGCTGGTACAAAATGCGGCGGCGCGCTTAATAAAGCAGACCCGCCGCCGCGATCATATCACCCCAGTGTTGATTGAATTACACTGGTTGCCAGTTGTATACCGGGCCCAATTCAAGGTGTTGGTTTTAACCTTTAAAACCCTATACGGTTCCGGCCCAGTTTATCTGAAGGAACGCCTCCAGTATCACAAAATATGCCGCCAAACAAGATCAGCCTCACAGGACCTTCTCTCGGTCCCACCGACGAAGACAGCTAGGTTGGTGCGGACCAGGGAGAGGGCTTTTTCGATCGTGGCCCCCACCCTCTGGAACTTGCTTCCCTTTGACCTTCGGCATGCCCCCTCCCTGTTGACTTTTCGCCGAGCCTTGAAGACCTGGCTCTTTAGGCAGGCCTATGGGATCTCTGGGGTGGGCTAGATTTTATACTGTATTAGCGTAGGATGGTCTGTTAGATGAGATGTTATGATATTAATATTATGATGATTATGTATATGTTGAGATTGTATTTTATATTGTACGTTGCCCAGAGTGTCCGTTCGGTCGGACAGATGGGCGTCTGATAAATAAAATTTTATTATTATTATTATTATGATTCTTAAAAGTGATTAAAAATTGTGGCTAAAGCCCAAATTGTATGAATTCTTCACTTAGGGAGCAAGGGTAGAAACACACTCGGCTTATCCACATGGGAGCACTACTTCATACTAAAGACACTGTTTTTACCTCTGTTTTCTGTTTGCACTGCCCACAGTAAGGGCTCAATGCCAGCTGCAAATATGGTGTTTTCTATTCACACTTCCCCTCACTGAAGGGAAGGATAAATCACACCGTTTCCTAATGACCACACCCTCTGATTTAACATCTCCACTCCCTCTGGTTGCTTGGCATGTTGCAGTGGGTTCCTTTAAAAAAACAAACAAACTGGAAGTGCGAATATATATCTGTTTTCCCTGGTAGGAGACAGCTGAAATACTAATCTTTGTTTGAGCATTGTTATGCTTTTGCATGTGGATGAGCCCTCACTGTTCTGCCAGTTCCGGCGTGTCTCCACCTCTCCCTTTTGAAAATGAGGGCACATGACACTAGTCACATCCCGCCCCTTTTTAGCTGGAGTGCATTTTTTAAACATTCAACTTCAAAGAGATTTTGCAACTGATCGGCAGATCAACCCATTCCCCCTTCAGGTATGGCCAATGGAAATGCTTTGCTGTAGGTGAATCATATGTTTACAACCTAAGTCTCACTGAACTTGGTGGAAGATGCTGCATCTGAGAAAAAGTTGATAGGGCAGAGCTTGGAAAAGTTACTTTTTTGAACTACAACTTGCATCAGCCCCAGCCAGCATGGCCACTGGATTGGGCTGATGGGAGTTGTAGTTCAAAAAAATAACTTTTCCAAGCTCTGTGATAGGGTCTGTCTGTCAGTGCACCACACTTCCCACAGAGCCTTTTTTGCCCCTTGTTGGTTGTGTATTGTTAGGGGCCTAAAGCATCCTTCACCAACCAGGTGCCCTCTAGGTGTTGTTGGATTACAATACCCATCAGCCCCAGCCTGCAACACCTCAATGGCACCAGGTTGAGGATGGCTGCTCTATAACCAGCTGCGGAGCTACAAGAAAAGCATGAGAGAGGATAAAACATGGATGGTTAACCTGTGGCCCTCCAGTTGTTGTTGGGCTAGAATTCCTATCATCTTTGATCATTGGCCATGCTGACTGGGGCTGATGGGAGCTGGAATCCTGCAAGATCTAGTCATAGGTTCCCTACCTCTATATTAGCTGGTAAAACATTCCCTGGACTGTAGTGCCTCAATCTGTCGGTAGAGAAAAATTGCGTCATTTGTAATTTCCCAGTATTAAAACACAGACTCCATGCACATAGAAAACTGCTTATCCAGGAGGAGAGTTCTAAGCTTTTTTGTCCCAGATATGCTGGGTGTATTTTTTTTAACACTATGTGAAGCGTTCAACCTATTCCCCATCTGTAATTTCATCACTTTATCGGCTGTTTTGTGTCGTTTTAAACCGAGGTGACCCAATCCTAAATGATCAGAAAACATCTGGAGGGCACCAAGTTGGCAAAGGCTGGCCTGAAGTCTTCCGGGATATCTCCTGTTGCAGCAGTAGTTTCTAACACCTTTTCAATCAGGTTGACTCCGTCAACCATTCTTCTTCCAGTCTCTTTCCCCCCTCCCCTTGCTGGCTCCCCAGTCCCTTATGCACTAGGCTGTGTGGCTCCTGCTATAAGCAAACTATAGAGCTCTCAGTTTTCTTAGAGGCTGGAAACTTTAAACATATGCCCTGAGCCACCCCAGCTCACAAACCGAACTCTCTTTTTTGCAAAACGTCTTTTCCCCTTCAGCTCTTTATTAACTACCCCCAAGGACTGTGGCTGCTGCGGCTGCTGCTTCTTTTGCCTGGTGGTGGTCTGGCTCCTCCACGAAGCACACATGCAAAACAGATTAACATGCTTTGGCTTGACCCAAACTTCACAAACGAGGGATAGAATTTCTACAGCTCCATGTGGAAATTAACCTATATGTAGCACTGGTCAGCGGCAAAGAGGGAGTTCTAGCTAGGGCCAGGCAATCCAAACAACCAATGTTCTTTGTTACCCTTGGCCTTTTCTCCTACCCTTCCCCAAAGCTAAATATTTATTAAGAGAGAGAGAGAGAGAGAGGGAGGGAGAGAGAGAGAGAGAGAGAGGGGCATTGTATTCTTTCCTCAGATTGGGCATGGCTCTAGAAAAGTTTTATTTGTAAATGTTTTTTGGCAACTCCAGGACTGTTTATAGACTTGTTAAGGGCTGTTTAGATATAAATTGCACAGCAGAGCATGTCTGATTTTCATTAAATACCTGCCTGTTCCCCCAGCCCAGCCCAGCAACCCCAACAGTTACAATGAATCTTCTAGGTGTATCTTTTTGCAGGGACCATAGAAACAACTCCCCAGTTATACAGCATAACCCAGAAACTACTTAAGGAAATTCAGGCCCCATCTGCAACCTGGTGAACAGAATTCTCCTTAATACTATAGATAGCATTTGTATACACCAGACTTAAATACACTGACTTGTTTTGTAGTCCAAAGTAGCCTTCACCAGCCTGGTGCCCTCCAGATACTTTGGACTAAAACATCCATCAGTCCCAGCTAGCACTAGGCGTTGTAGTCCAAAACATCTGGAGGGCACCAGGTTGACAAAGACTGGTCCAAAATATTTTTGTGGGGTTTTTTTGGTTACATTCTTTGTCTTATAATCTCTTAAGGTTATATGCCACTAAGGATAGATCATAGAAACTTGGGAAGCTGCTTCATACTGAGTCAGGCCATTGGTCCATCTAGGTTAGTAATGTCTACACTGACTGACACTGGCTCTCCAGAGTTTTAGGCAGGAATCCACCCCAGTCTAATTTGGAGATAGCGGGGATTGAACCAGAGACCTTCTGCCTGCAAAGCAGATGCTCTACCACTGAGCCACAGCCCGGCTCTGTATATTACTGGGATTGCACTTGTGCTTCCTGATGCAAATTTGTAATATTTTTGGCACCAGAGATGCACCTCTGAACACCATGTAAACACATATGGAAACCCTGACACAATCAAGTTTCCCAGATCTATATATGCTGGTATATTGTCGCAATGTTGTGATTTTTTTCCCTGCAAGAAATATAAGGTTACCATTAGAGCTTCCTGCAGCAATTGTAATGTGTGGTTCATAATGTGTGGATCTGACCTAATACTCCTGAGGAACATATAGCCAGGAAACTGAGGTTAAGAGCCAACTACTTTCTCAAAGCCTTAACTTGATTGAACCCTTGGGGCCAAATCTTCAGCATTCTAACCATTAAAGCACACTGTCTTTTAAACAAAGAAATTTCAACAAGTCTCTGCCCCAATTCTGAACTTCTCTTTTTGGTAGTAATAGGACCCATTTCAATCAATAACATTTTGAAATTATTTGTTTAAGATTGTGGCCTTAGTTTGATTGATTTATAGTGGGATCAACAGCCTTACCTAAACTCATATATTTGGAATAAATCCCACTTACATCGGGGGAACATACTTGGATCTTAATCTGTAACTAGGTTCCTCTCCAGAATCCTTATTTTAATTATTTGATTTCAGCCCTGAACATATCAACTTGTCGAGTACTTCTCTGCATGAAATGGGTGCATTTCATCACCACTGGAATAATTACAACTAGTCCTGTACAACTGACATAGGGGGTAGAACTTCAAGGTAGGCTTAATCCCTTAGAACAGCAGTGGGAAACCTGTGACCCTCCAGCCCCCATCAGTTTAAGCTATCATAACCAATGGTCAGAGATTATGGGAGATGTAGTCCAATAACATCTGGAGGGCCACAAGTTCCCCACCTCTGGTTTAGACATTAACTTCGTACATTAATTTCATGTAAATGTATTTATGTTGTCATTGTTATATGCCTTCAAGTTGATTACGACTTATGATGACTGTATGAATCAGTGACTCCAATAGCATCTGTTACAAACCACCAGATCTTGTAAGTTCAGGTTTGTGGCTTCCTTTATGGAATCAATCCATCTCGTTTGGTCTTCCTCTTTTTCTACTCCCTTCTGCTTTTCCCAGCATTATTGTCTTTTCTAGTGAATCATGTCTTCTCATAATGTGTCCAAAGTAGGATAACCTCAGTCTCATTGTATTAGCTTCTAGTGACAGTTCTGGTTTAATTTGTTCTAATTTGTTCACATATGTGGCCCTCCAGGCCTCTCTATCTGGCCCTTCGAACTCTCCCCAGGCCAAATTCCTCTTCCCAGGCTACATACCTCACTGGTCCAGCTTTGAACCCCGAGTGTTTTTGCCTGGCTCGGATGTGTCCTTGAACGCTGATCATGCCTCATTGTCTTGGTTTCTTGGATAGAGGATATGAGTGTTTGTAGAAACTAGCCTACTCTACAAAAGTAAAATTGCTCTGCCCAGTTTTGCCTCTGGCCCTACTTACCAGTGGCATGTGGCCCTTGGAAGGTTGTCCAGAAGGAAGATCGGCCCTCAGGCTGAGAAAGGTTCCCCATTCCTATTATATGTGTTTATGAAAGAGGAAGCCCAATTGTACATGGTGGGACTTACTTATGATGAGTAAACATGCATAGGATGCGTGAGATGCCATGCCATACTGGATATCTCCACACCTTAAAGAACACCACCCCCACCAATGAAGTCTTTATAGTCCAGCTTCACTGAATTGTAGATCAAACGATAATGTTAAAGGGAGAAAGCAGAATTCCTCTCTGGTTTATAGACTGTGGACTGCAGTGCCAGATTTTGCTTTACTTGCTCTGAGTGGATCTCCCTCCATTTTGCCTGGAGAAGAAACAGCAGTTGTAGAGATTAACAACAAACAAAAGTTACTGTTGGCTTGTGTCACAAAAGGCTGTCAGGGTAATAAAATACACAGCTTCTCCTCCAGGAATTCCTGATCCTTCCTGTGTGGCTCTAGCCCTGCGGATTATATCATTACAGGCCTAAACAAATAAATATTCTTCCTGAATCAAATGGGAGACACTAGGGTCTACAATTCCTCTTTTCAAAGATGATACAAGCAAATTTAAGCTTGGACTTGGAGTTCGTCCAGTAGCTATGAATAGATGTTCAGTTCTGTAACACACCGTCTTGGAGCAGGGATACACTGTTTGCCCTCCTACACTCGATTTGCTGCAATCAATGTGAGTTATTCAGAGCCATGTTTTCCTTCCTATCCTCTGCTGAGAACATCAAGGACCAGTAACACATTTATGAAGCCAGACTTCTCCGAGAAGACGCTTTTACTATGGAGCGTATTCAAAGTCATTGATGTGAATGACAGGTTAACTTACTCCTGCCAACCAACAGCTGACTGTTCAAATGGGATTTTCTGCGTTGTGCTTTTCACTGCAGCATCTTTGATAAACACACACAGGTCATCAAATGTACAGCCACCATCTTTCAAATTCAATTTAGAAAAAAAAGAGAGGCAGCTTGCACTAAAAAGGAATGTAGGAGCAAGCTGCGATGGAGATCCTGCACAGACATTTTAATAACCTACTATAAATTCCAATGCCATGCCACAATAAATAACATGACTGACATATTGGAAACATCCAGGCCTTAAAAAAATCCTCCTAAAAATAGTTCATGAATCAAACTGATCTCTATGAAACAGATGGCAATGCATAAAAAAATCTACAGCATTCTTGAATACTTTTTAAAAAAAGGTAAATTAAATTATAGCCACTTGTCAGCCCTATGTCACTGGGCTTGCTATTTTATGGATCGTCTTCATTTCCCACTTCAAGTGTATTGTAATACTTTTACAGATGGCAATAATGTTTATTCCATTCTGGGAAGAATGCACAGTCTTTTGTACTTCAGTCTCAGGAGGGACACGGATCTTTCTTCATCACCCTTTATTCTGCCTTTCCTGTAAGGAGCTTCAAACTGCATGGGGATGACTCTATTTTATTCACCCAGTGACCTGGCCTATGAGATAGATTAGGCTGAAAGAGAAAGTGCATGCATGGCTCAAGGACAGCCAGTTTGCTTCATGACAGAGCAAGATTCTGAGCCAAAATCTGTTTGGCTCAAGTCTAGTTTTTTAACCCTTAACACCACACTGGCTCTCAATGAGAATTTATTGCAATTACAGTTTATGTATACAAGTGTGACTGTCAGGTATCATTAACTTCCCTATACAAGCCTCTTTTCTCACATTTAGTGCAGTTCACTAATAGGCAAAAAACCTTGTGGTTTAAGAACGTACCTACAGCCAACAGATATTTCTATCAAACTTTAAAAAGCAGGGAAATTGGGCAGCTATAGTGAATGCACGAGGGGAACAGGAGACCTGACCACCTTTCTGAGATATTGTACTGCTGTACAAATTTGTCAAAATGCAAACACAATTTGGGTTGGTCTTTCACAGTCCAATCCACTTTCTGTGGAGCTTGGAAGTAGGATAGGTAACACTGAGCATGGGGAGGGGGGGAGAGTAGAGGAAGGAGAAAGGGGGGAGAGGGGAGCAGAAGGACTGGGAGGGGAAGGAGGGGATTGGAAGGGGAGGGGTGAAGGAAAGGGAGGGAAGGGGCAAAAGGGAGGTGATGGGATGGAGTAGGATGGGAGGGCAGGTTTGATCATTTGCATGCTTACTGAATTCAATGGGATTTACTCCCATGCAGTCATGCCCAGGATAGGTAAAATTGACCATGGGGGAGGAGGAGGGGGAGGGTGGAGGGGAGGGTGAAGGAGGGGATGGGGAGGGGAAGGGAGGGGTGAAGTAAGGGGGAGGGAAGGGGCAAGAGGGAGGGAATAGGAGAGAGGAGGGCAGGTTTGATCATTTACATGCTTTTTGAGTTCAGTGGGATTTACTCCTGCGCAATCATGCTTAGGATAGGTGAAACTGACCTGGGGATGGGGGAGAGAGGGCAGGAGGAGAGCAGGAAGGGGGGAGTGAGGAAGGGGGAGGGGAGGGGAGGGGGAGAGATTGGATGGGTGGGAGCTGGCCAGAGGGGAAGCCCTTTCCTTTCCAAAAGGAAAACACTGTCAACAGTATTTTTTTTCAGGGTTTCCCCCACCTTTTTATTCTATAGCAGGCACATGTAATAGTTAAAGAGAGAAGGAAAGCAAAAGCAGAAGGAGAAAGAAACATGGTTAGAACCTTAAATGCAACTAGGCAGTGACTAGTATGTAGGGACAAAGAGAACTATTGGAATAGCTATTGATGACAACAAAAAAGGTAGAACAAGAGCCCTATTCCAAAAGATTAGAGAAATTAAAGGGAAATTTAAACCAAGAGTAGGGATGTTGAATAATCAACAGGAGAACACACTGACTGACCGAGATGAAATAAAAGGAAGATGGAAGCAATACACTGAAGAACTCTATAAAAGAGATGCCAGGATGACAGATTCATTCACAGAGGAACCGTATGAAAAACCAGAAATTTTAGAATGTGAGGTGAAAGCTGCTCTTAAAATACTTGGAAGAAACAAATCACCAGGAACAGATGGCATACCAATAGAATTGCTACAAGCTACTGAGACTGAATCTGTCCAAATTTTGACAAAAATTTGTCAACAAATATGGAAAACTAAACAGTGGCCCACAGACCGGAAGCATTCAATATACATCCCCTTTCTAAAGAAAGGGGATCCCAGAGTATGTAGTAATTATCAAACTATTACCTTAATATCCCATGCAAGTAAAGTAATGCTCAAGATTCTACAACAAATGCTCTTACCATATATGGAGCGAGAAATGCCAGACGTCCAAGCTGGATTTAGAAAGGGAAGAGGCACCAGAGATCATATCGCAAACATATGTTGGATAATGGAACGGACCAAGGAATTTCGGAAGGAAATCACCCTGTGCTTTATAGATTACAAGATTGTGTAGCTTTATAGATTGTGTAGATCATGAAAAACTATGGAATTCTTTAAAAGAAATGGGGTGCCACAGCATCTGATTGTCCTGATGCGCAACCTATACTCTGCACAAGAGGCTACTGTAAGGACAGAATATGGAGAAACCGATTGGTTCCCAATAGGAAAGGGTGTGAGACAGGGGTGTATTTTATCACCCTATTTGTTTAATCTATACGCAGAACATATCATACGGAAAGCGGGATTGGACCAAGATGAAGGAGGTGTGAAAATTGGAGAGAGACATATCGATAATTTAAGATATGCAGATGATACCATACTACTAGCAGAAACCAGTAATGATGTGAAATGAATGCTGATGAAAGTTAAAAAGGAAAGCACAAAAGCAGGACTACAGCTGAATGTCAAAAAGACTAAAGTAATGACAACAGAAGATTTATGTAACTTTAAAGTTGACAATGAGGACATTGAACTTGTCAAGGATGATCAGTACCTTGGCACAGTCATTAATCAAAACGGAGACAATAGTCAAGAAATCAGAAGAAGGCTAGGACTGGCAAGGGAAGCTATGAGAGAACTAGAAAAGGTCCTCAAATGCAAAGATGTATCGCTGAACGCTAAAGTCAGGATCATTCAGACCATGGTATTCCCAATCTCTAAGTATGGATGTGAAAGTTGGGCAGTGAAAAAAGCAGATAAGAGTAAAATCAACTCATTTGAAATGTGGTGTTGGAGGAGAGCTTTGCACATACCATGGACTGTGAAAAAGACAAATAATTGGGTGTTAGAACAAATTAAATCAGAACTATCATTAGAAGCTAAAATGATGAAACTGAGGTTATCATACTTTGGACACATAATGAGATGATTCACTAGAAAAGACAATAATGCTGGGGAAAAGAGAAGAGAGTAGAAAAAGAGGAAGGCCAAACAGGAGATGGATTGATTCCATAAAGGAAGCCACAGACCTGAACTTACAAGATCTGAACAGGGTGGTTCATGACAGATGCTGTTGCAGGTCACTGATTCACAGGGTTGCCATAAGTTGTAACTGAGTTGCACATAACAACAACAGGCACATGTAGCCTCCTACCCAAATTTAAACCAAAGCTATCCCTGGCCACATCCACACCAAACCTTTATTTCACTTTAGACAGTCATGGCTTCTCCCAAAGAATTCTGGGAAATGTAGTTAGCAAAGGGTGCTGAGAGTTGCTAGGAGATACCCTGTTCCCCTCACAGAGCATCAGTCAGAGCAGCTGACTGTTAAACCACTCTGCCCACTGGAACTCTGTCAGGGGAATAGGAGTCTTCTCTCAGGAGCCTTCACAAACTACACTTCCCGGGATTCTTTGGGGGAAGCCATGAGCGTCTAAAGTGAAATAAAGGTCTGGCGTGGGTGTGGCCCTGATTATTCAAGCCCAGCAGCTGTGAGTCTGGCTTTTAGAACACTGACAGTTGGTTCTTACTGAGCATGTCCAGCCTTATCATTGAATTCAATGCTAAATTTCTTAAATTAATGAAAAATCAGCCACGCTTTTTTTTAACTTTTAAACTGCAGAAGATGAAAGTCAGAGTATGGGCAAGGTCAGTAATAGGATTACAGGTACTCTGTGAACATGGCTGATTTTTAATTAATTTCAACAAATTATGAGAACTCTGACAGAAAAAAGTCCAAAAGGAGTCTGTTTCCCCCCCTCTTTTTATACTTTGAACTCTCAATTCTCTCTGACTATTTTGTGTATTGCCATGAAAATTTAGAGGGTTGTTAAGCAAGTTCAGGACTTTAGGTTTTGTAAGGTTTTGTTTTGAAATGAGCTTATGGGAAGCATCGGAATGGCATGGGGGGAATGCAAAAAATCCATGCTGACTATGGTATACAGCCACTCTCATGGCTGTATAATCTTGCTAAACTATAACTACATTCAGATCTTGGTCGGATCCACCTGCTGTTGAGGAGGATAACTTGAGCTTGTCCTTAATTTAAATCATACCCAGGACCCATTTTCTTCATGCATGGTGGCTACTGGAAATCAAAACAAGTGAGTGAGTGTCACCGAGCAAGTGCAAAATAATTTTGGTCCATCCATATGCAACAGAGGTGAGACGAGGCAGGGTTTCTATACTGGAATTGGGGAGGAACCATTGTTCATTGGTAGTGCACATGCTTTGCATGCAGAAGGTGCCATGTTCAACCCTTGGCATAACCATAAAAAGAATTAGATAGCAGGAAAGATTTTTACTGGAAACTATGGCTGTATACAGTGCACACCATACATTTAAAGCACATGACTTCTCCCAAAGAATCATGGGAACTGTAATTTGTTAAGGGTTGTGGGAATTATAGCTCTGTGAAGGATAAACTACAATTCCCAGGTTTCTTTGAGGGGGGAGGGAAAGGTGCTTTAAATGTAAGACGTGTACACACCACAGCTTACAAAGAGCCACTGCAAGTCTGATCAAACAATATTGGAGTAAATGGACAAATAATTTTACATGCACTAAGGCAGTTTCCTATTCTTCTAGGAGAGTTTGGATGCCTGTTAGGCATGAATCTTATGGATGTTTACTCAAAAGTAAGTCACAATGAGTTCAATGAGGTTTATGCTCAGGTAAATGGGTATGGGGTTGCAGCCTTAATTATTGCATCATTTGATGTGGCAGAGGATAATTCCAACTAGCTCAGCTGCAGTCCACCAACTGTTTATGCCAATGTAATATCAGTGAAGTTGTGGGGGGTCTGCTGTTCAAAGATTTAAATATGTCGCCGTCGTCCTCCTCATCAACAACAACATTGTCATTATTGTATCATTACCATCATCCCACTGGCCATTCCCAAGCTCTTGGGCACACTTAGTTTGGATCTTGGGCACTAGGACAGGGATGGGGAAGCCGTGACTCTCCCACTGCTATTGGACTCCAACTCCCATCATCCTTGAATAGCTGCCATTCTGGCTGATGGGAGTTGGAGTGCAACGTTATGCAGAAGGCCAAGTTCCCCATTCCAGCACTAGAAGAAGAACATTAGGCACTGAACTGTTGAATCAGACCAAAGTCCATCACATTTTCTTCAGCTGCAGCCAGATACAGAGGTTTTTTTTCATACAGGAGGATAGGCTGTTTACTAAAATGGAAAAATTATTGGCTGACCTAAGAAAACTGCACTGTGGAACTGTTGACTGAGGCCAAAGGGAGTTTTAAATGTTGATAGATCCTGGGCAGGGTGAAGACAGCCTCTTACAAAATCCAGATTGCTTTGTAAACACACAAAAAAGTTGCACTCTGGAGATAAATTTTAAGTACCACTTTGAAGTGTGTGACTGCCAAATAAAGCATGTTTTTGACTGATCCTATTGGCATGTCTGAAAAGCCTTTACAGGGAAGGAAGGACAGGCACTCAGTACTAAAAAAAGTGGAGATAATTTCCTAGTTTCTTTCACTGGGTGAAGGAATTTCTGTGGGATCATCACTTGGACTGCAATCCTAAGCACACTTACTTAGCAAATAAGTCCACTGAACTCAGTGGAACATGGCCTAGTCTACACATGCAGCAGAACAATCCCCTTCATGAATTAATTGCCTGAAAAAGCTGTACACCAGGGCTGGGTTACAGGTTTCCCACCAGATGTTGGTGAACTACAACTCTCATCTGGAGGGCCAAAGTTTCTCCTGGATATCTGAGAAGGGGAAGCCCACCCGGAGTGGTGGAAGGGGAACATACAAATAGGGTAACTCTCCATTTCACTACTGCTATTATGACATTTTACATGCCAAATAAATGCTTACAATCCCTCCTGGTACCAACTGTAACAGCAGTAACAGGAATCATAAACATTTATTCAGCACTTTCTGTAGTGTTCTGCACGCTGTGCAAAGTGCACATTCCACTGACGATCAAAATTCTGTTCACAGTGAAAGGCTGATCCTGTTGCTGTCATTACTGAGCTGAGCAGTGCATTGGAGGAAATGCAAGGAAAACCCTTCCCAAAGACAACGATAGATTCTCCATCACTGACTTTTTATTAACAACGTTTCTTAAATCCGTTGAAAATAATGCACAGAATAACCATTCAGAATGGGATGAAGTGATAGCCACAAGAGACAGGAACATAGGAAGCTGCTTTATACCATGTCAGACCATTGGTCCATCTAACTCAGTAACCTCTACTACAGTGGTTCCCAACCTTTATAAATATGGGACCCCCTTTGTAAGCTCAAAGATTTTTCTGACCCCCCCCCACTAATTGTAATTTTAGTCTCTGTTAATTGAAAAAATGATGCGTGGCAAAATCACATCTCCAAATATCCCTTTCCATAAAAAGCTCCCTGCAGACAGGGAGGTGTTGCTTTCTTTTCTTAATGCAAAGGTCCAATCAAATTGAGACCCCCCTCCCACCTGACAGTCTGAAGATTTACAGTTCTGTCTCCCAACACCAGTGGGTTACAGTGTTGGGCTAAGATCTCCATCCAGCCATGAAGCCCATTGGATGACCTTGGGCCAGACACAGTCTCTCAGCTTGACCCATCTCACAGTGTTGGTGTAAGAATAAAATGGAAAGGGGGGGAACTATGTGCACCACCTTGAATAACTTGGAGGAAAGGTGGGATATAAATGCAATAATAATTAAATAAATAAATATATTTTAGCTGCAGTATGTGGACCCCAGTCTCAGAGAACCTGCTGAGCTTTTTAAAGATCATCATCATCATCAAGAAGCAGCAATGTGGTAGTGGTGAGGATGCTAGATTGTGAAGACAAAAGGGTGGATAGACTGAGGATGGGGGTTAGTGCTTTTAGGCCTTGGGATGATCATCAGAACTGATAACTTGGTTGGTGTGCACTTGGAGAATGAGAGTGGAGCAGAAGACAGATCAGCACACACAAACACACCTGCCCCTCCTGCAAGCATCTGCAGTTGTGCATGCATTTGGGCACATAGGGGGGGAAACCCTCAACTGCTGCAGCATCTTGGAGAGAGAGGTTGGGGGTGGAATGTAAGTGGAAGAAAGTGGGAACACTGGCACACACACTTAGCCTCAGAGATGGGGGTGAGCAAGTCCTGAGCTTCTGCACTACTCCTTGGCTCTGTCTGGGCTGAAGGTGAGATCTGGGCAGCCACACAAATAAGAATTACTTTTAAAAGGAGATGGCAGTGAATCAGGAGCCAAGGAAGGGAGGCAGGCTGGCTGTCAGGAAGAAAGGGGGAAAGCAGCCTTTCCTTGCAGCCTTGCTTCTTTCTGCTTCACAAAAAGCCCTCTTCTCTCGTTCTCAGTAAGGGCGTTGTCAGCAGCGGCATTGCAAGGAGATAGGAGTGTATTACCAGTCACTGCAAGAACTTTAATGTAATGAGAAGATTAGAAATGGCACGTGAATGGCCTCTGTTCCCTAATTATTGCCCCTAAACCCCTGATTTATGGGGGTGCTGATTGCTTTTGTACTCTTGTACTGCTTAGAATTGGAGTCTGGGAAGCTCAATATGCAGGCTCCCTGACACAATCACAGCATTTGGGAAGTTTTCCTATGCCTCTGTGCTCAAAACAACACAGGGTCTGGGAAGGTTTTGCTCAGTACCCAAAACAATGCAGTTTGCCCCATGCTTTTGTTCTGTCAAGTGGGTTTATTTATGGCTTTCTCAAGGTTTGAAGAGGTGATGAGCTAATTGGCTTACGAATGTTCTCACTTGGCTAATGTAAACAAGTAGACTGATGATCAAAACAAGCAAGCAACCTTGAGAATGCAGTTGCATTCTCAAGCCCAAGATGTCACAAGGACAGGATCAGGAGACATCACCTGAGGGGGAAATCAACT
Organism: Rhineura floridana; assembly: GCF_030035675.1. NCBI lineage: Eukaryota > Metazoa > Chordata > Lepidosauria > Squamata > Rhineuridae > Rhineura > Rhineura floridana. Next base: position 49,483,964 of record NC_084480.1, read on the forward strand.
ACCTGAATTATGGGAAGATAATGATCTAATAGATGTAAAGTGTCCCTTCCCAGGGGGTCTTTGAAGGATAAATACAGGACCCCTAGATCAGGGAGATTAAGCCTCCAGGGGGCTGACATAGTCTCAAAGTACCATCAAGAAGCAACATCAAGAAGACTGAAGACTCAACCCCTCCCAGGCAAAATTTATTATAGTGCTGTTATATAGTGCCAGGTCTCTCAGGATAATCAAGGGGGGGCTGGAGGAGCTTCAGCTAGAGCAAGGGGCAGAGCCAGAGGAATTTGAGACTTTCGAGGACACTGGGGGAGGGAGTGTGCTTGACACTCTGCCAGTTCCCACAGACAGTCCTCCTGCTGAAGAAGATGCATCAACAGAGCCGTTGGGGGAATCTCTGGCGCGTGCACCAATTCCAACCCCCCTGGATCTGGGCTTATTTGATAAGCTTCATGGAAACCACTCACCAAATCTGGGGCATGCCCATCCTCTGCTGCTTCCCAAGAATGTTCAGGTGGATCATATCCCTTCCAGTGTATTAGGTACTGAAGGTCCCCCCGGCACTTCTGTGAGTCTAAGATCTGTTCCACCTCGTACTCCTCCTGTCCATTTACTGAGAGAGGGGGAGACGGCTCCACTTGTGCTCGATGGGGGTCGGAAGGATGCTCCAATGTCAGCAGAGAGCAATGAAACACAGGGTGTATTTTGAAAGTGGGGGAAAGCTTCAGACGGAAAGCCACCGGGTTGATCATAGAATCATAGAATCATAGTTGGAAGGGGCCTTGTAGGCCATCGAGTCCAACTCCCTGCTCACAGCAGGAAATGCACAGCTAGAGCATCTCCCGCAGATAGCTGTCCAGCCTCTGCTTGAAGACATCCAGCGAAGGGGATCCCACCACCTCCCTAGGCAGTCGGTTCCATTGCCGAACTGCCCTTACTGTCAAGAAGTTCCTTCTAATGTCCAATCTGAATCTACGCTCCAGCAACTTAAAACCATTAGACCTAGTCCTACCCTCTGGGGCAGCAGAGAACAAATCTGTACCCTCCTCTATGTGACAGCCCTTCAGGTACTTAAAGAGTGCAATCATGTCACCCCTCAGCCTTCTCTTCACCAGACTGAACATGCCAAGTTCCTTCAACCTTTCCTCATAAGACTTGTTCTCCATACCGGCTATCATCCTTGTCGCTCTCTTCTGAACCCACTCCAACTTGTCTATATCTTTCTTAAAATCAGGTGCCCAGAACTGAACGCAGTATTCCAGAATATAGTGGGACTATTACTTCCCATCTGCGCTTCCACCTCAAAAGGTCCCACTCTCTGATCCTGCAACTTGTGACAGCAACCCAGCGTAGGCAGATAGCACGTAGATAGCCACACCCAGTCTCCCACTTGAATGGAGGGCCCCGCTTGGCGATGCTGGGCAGCGGTTCTCTTATAGTTCTCCTTGGCCCGATCCAATTGCTCCTTTAGTAGGTGTTGGATTGCTTGCAGTTCTTGTACAAACTCCTCCTCCGCCAGGATGGATGGGTTGAGGCGGGGGGCTGCAAAGGCTTGCAGGTGGTACCCTAAGTTGGTGAAGAAAGGAGTCTGCTGCGTGTGAGCATGCACTGCATTATTGTAAGCGAACTCCGCCAGGGGCAAACAGGAGACCTAGTTATCTTGCTGATAATACAGTAGCGTAAATATTGCTCAAGGATGGCGTTCACCCTTTCCGTTTGCCCATCTGTCTGGGGGTGATGAGCTGAAGACAGTCTCAGTTCACTCTGTAGTAGTTGCCACATCGCCCGCCAGAACCGCACCGTAAATTGTGTCCCTCGATCTGAGACCAGACTGTCTGGCAGACTGTGCAACCTGTACACATGCTGCACATACAAACGGGCTGTTTCTTGTGCACTGGGGAGCCCAACACACAGTATAAAATGAGTCATTTTCATGAAAGCATCCACCACTACCAGCACTGTGGTTTTCCCTTGCGAAGCAGGGAGGTCTGTGACAAAGTCCATGGTGACCATCTGCCAAGGGCACAGGCCCAGCCTCCAAGCGGTCTTCTGTATCTTTAAAAGTTGTGGAGCGGGGAGGGAGAATTCCACCTTGTGGTTTTTCCCATTACAGATTTGCAACAATACCTGCACTTGGCTGACCTTCTCTTCTCCTAAAGATACAGGACCAGTCTCAGCCCATGGACCCGGCAACCCTACTGAGAATGCAATTGCCACCTTACAGGCCCCAACACCCAAAGTAGAAGCCCAGTGCTTGGTGGGCCTGACGAGCTTCTGGCAACAGCATATTCCCCATCTAGCCCAGATTCTGCAGTTCATTTGCCAAGTGACACGTAAGAGGGCTCAATGTGAGGGGGGAACTGCTGTGGAGCAAACTGAGAGGGAACTTGAGCAGGGATCTGACACCCGCACAGCAGATGATTGGGTTAACAGCACCTACACCAGCTGAACATCTGCAGGTGTGGCAGAGTCAACCAGGTGAAGTGCTTTTCCTCCAGGCAACACCTGAGAGTGTGGGAGCTGATCTCACCATGTCAGAAGGGGTGGCGATACCTGCCAGAGGTCAGGTTCCAGCACCCTTACGCATAGACATCACAAGGCCCCGGGGAGCCCATGCACAAGTGGCACCAAGGTCTGGCCTAGCCCTTAAAGGCATAAAGGTGGTAGCAGGACTGATGGAGGCTCTTTTCCAAATGGAAGTGAAGGTGCTGTCACATGCCACCAATTCAGACAGTGATATATTGCACATTGGCCAGGGGGTGGCGCAGCTACCCTTTGAGCAGCTGAGTGTGCCTGTGCCTCATGAAAGAACAGGCCCAGGACCCCCAACAAGCAGGGGGGAGGAAGGTTGGATTTACTGGTCAGGACTCTGTTTCTGGACAAAAGGTCTGGGTTGTGTACTCAAATTAGGTGAGGTCCTTAGCAAAGGGCCAGGGGCCACCTACTGGGTGGGGGTGTCCAATGACACAGTTCCAGTATGTTTGGATGCTGGGAAATTGAGGCAAAGAGAGTAGTGCATCGGTATCTACTCATATGTGGTGGGACAATGGAAAAGAAAAGCTGGGGCACAAGATGTGCCAGAGTTAGCAGGGATATGGATGGTATTGTATGTGAGTGAAGGTGAGCAGGAAAGTTAAAGCCTAGGAGAGTGGCAACATGTTAGCTCCTTAGTTTCATTTTAGCTGTTTGTAATCCTGCCCTAACGGCAATTTAGCTCCATTTTAGCTGTTTGCATATCTTTGCTGTAATAAGCCCTTCATTTCCCTACAGCCAGCAGTGTTCATGATTTCTTTGAAATTCTGAACTCAATAGTCTTGTGCTTGGCAAAGGCTGGGCATTTGGCATTACAGGGACTCGGGATAATAATCCCTTCTTCTTCCTGGTAGCACCTCCTTCAGCCTGGCATCTGCCATGTGTGGTATAGGCAGATACCTGCCCTTGGCGTGCCTGAAAGATACTCTGGTGCTTCAGCAAAGTCCTCCCCTCTCGTTTGGAGCAAGGGGGAGGTGTCGTCTGCAGTGGCAGTGGGGAGCAGACAGTGTCCAGGGAGTGAAGACTTTCAAAAAAATTAATAAATAATTCATTCTTTACTGTTCGTGGCCCCCTCTGGATTACTTCTCAGCCACCCTGGGGATCACGGCCCCCAGGTTGGGAACCACTGCTCTACTACAGTATATTAACTGGCAGTGGCTCTCTAGGGTTTCAGGCAAGAATCTTTTCCATCCCTATCTGGAAATACCAGTGACTGAATCTGGGACCTTTTGCGTGCAAAGTATGTGCTTTGCCACTGAGCTTAAGTGAAGGGGTCTAGTGGTAAAGCATATGCTTTGCATGCGGAAGGGCCCAGGTTCAATTCCTGGCATCTCCAAGTAGGGCTCCAAATTATACCCCCGTTGCCCCTGGTCTGAAACCCTGGAGAGCCATTGCCAATCACTGTCATAGGCATTACTGACCTCGATGGTCTGACCGGGTATAAAGCAGCTTCCAATGTGAGCTATAGCTCTTTCCTTAGCGAATCTGAACCAGCCACTGAGATCAGAACCTCAATAAAGCCACAGGTGGCAGTTATTTAAAAAATAATAATGCTGGAGCAAGCATGTGGTTTAACAGACTTGCTTATACCTTTACAATGGATGTAGCCTTATCCAAAATCTGCTACTACCTTCCAGAGGATTGTTGTACCCTGTTTCATTGCTGACTGCTCACCCTGCTTTGTAGTAAGGTGTTTAGACTGACAACAGCAAAAGCAGAGCAGGAGCTGAAACTTTGCTGGCTTCCACACCTTTTTTTCCATTAGTAAAAACATACAACAGAGTCATTGATGCTCTGGCCTCCTTTCCATTGTAATAAAGCCAGAATAAAAGAATGTGGGTTTCTTTTATTGGCCAAATAGTAGATAAATCAATGATGTAAGAGAGCAAGAAAGAGGTGGAGGATTCAGCTCAGTGCTGCTTAAACTGGGCTTTCTGGGTGAAAGGTTTACTCTGTCAGTTTTCCCCTTGAATTACTAAGGTTTGAGGAAATGTTTGCACTGCTCTAGAGGAAGGGTTGGTAGTATGATTTTCTTTTGTGCTTAGGCACTCTGGAAGGAATTTTACAGGCATAATCATACATATGGCAAGCCAAAGACAGTTGAGGGAAATAAATCCCCAAAAGGTCATGTGGATGTTTCTGGATGGAACCAGTGAGAGAAGTGAGGCTTGTATAGCCAATAACATGGATTCAGGAGGCTCTGGGTCCCAACTTCTCATCCAGTGTTCCCCTTCCTAATACCCCCTAGAGATGTTTTGGACTAGAACTCCCACCAGCCTCAGCCAGCTTGGCCAATGGGCATGGCCATGCCCAATGATGGGGGTTATAGTCCAAAACAACATGTGATGGGTGCCAAGCTGGCAAAGGCTGCTCTAGTCTAAGGGAAAAGAACATGTGCCTAAAAGAGCAAGCAGTTGTGCATTGTCTATTTACTGCATGTATACCCCACCTTTCCTCCAAGGAGCTGAAGGCAATATGCATGGTCCTCCCCTCCCTTCTCTGTTATCCTGACAACAACCTTGTGAGAAAGATTTTATTAATTTTTTTATAGGATTGTGGGGTTGGGATGGGTGATTTCTATGAATCTCCTCCCAGCCTATAATCCTGTGCCTGTGAAATATATAGTTTGTGTTGGAGAGACCTGCTGAACTGATTGAACCAGTTCCTTTCATAAACTGATGGGGCTGGCCAGGTTTGTCAAGTGCTCCCATCAACATCTGAAAAGATTTGCCCAGCAGAGCAGTGTTTCCATTGGAACAAGGATATCCCTCCCCCCTCACCTGGTTGGGGCAGGAGGTAGATTTTGAGTTAGTCTGTGGAAAAGCTGGAAGCTGGAAAAGATACAGAGAGGTGTGCCTGCTCTCTGTGCTGAACCTCAAGCTATGGCTTGGAGAACTCCCCTAGAAATCTGATGAGGAACCAAGATCTGTTGGACTATTAATACTGAGAACCTTTCCATCTCATGCTCAGGTTGTATATATGTGGAAATAAAGCATATATCCTAAAGACACCACAGTCTCTCTGTTGACCTTCATTCCAAGGAAACTAAACCCTGGGTAAGTGCAGGAAACACTGCTTGGAGATTAGGGTGCGCACAACAATTTATTATTTCAGAGTGTAAAAATGGTTCTACATCCAGAGAATATAGAATATAAAGTATAACACAGATAATAAAATAGATAAAAACCAACAAGAATTAAAAACTGCAGAAATAAAATAGACTAATTTGGGATGACTTGGGAGAAAAGAAAAGTTTTCAACAAACATAAAAAACTTAACCATGATTGGGCTTGCTTCACTTCTAAGGGACAGGAATCCTAGGGGAAGTGAACCCCAGCAACAAGTATGCAGAGCTATGCTGTTTCTGATCTGGAAGGTAGCATAGAGCCATCATGTTTACTACCCATCAATACCCTTAGCCAGTATGAATTTAAATAATCCCCATTTAAAGCTGGTGGACAGAAATAGCTTAGTGTGCAAAACCAAGCACTGATTCTGCCATGGAGCAAAACATTTCCTTAGCATTTATTTATTTATTTCTCAATTTGTAAAAGGACAGATTTTCATAAAGGCTCTGGTGCTGTCTCCAAAGGAAGCTGCACCTACAAAGGCTACTTGGTTCTCCCCATGACTCAGCAACTGAGAAACTGTCTCTTCCTTTCTTTACTTATAAAATTGTTTCTATGGTGCCTTCCACTGCAAGTATTAAGGCACTATACAGCAGTTTAAAAATGCATATCAAACATTAAAACACAGACAATAAAATGCATCCAGTTACTTGTGGGACCATTTTACTCCATATATGCCCAAGCAACCACTTTGATGTGTGGAACTGGCCCTGTAACAGGTGCCACTAGGGTTGCCAGGTCAGAAACATTCCAAACTCTGAGATTTTGGGGGTGTGCCCGAGTGATGTCATGAGGCATGCCTGAGTGATGTCATGGGGCATGCCTGAGTGATGTCATGGGGTGGGTCCAAGTGATGTCACAGGGCAGGTCCAAGTGATGTTATGGGGAGGGCCCAAGTGATGTCATTAAGCATGATACATTAAGCATCAACCACAGTTGCTTGACGTATACAATTCATACAAAAAGATTTCTCTGATTGGAAATTAAGATAGAAATCTTAGCTAAAAGATGGAGCCTAGGTAGGGAAAATTTAATCTAGCCAACTCGCTTCTGGCAAAAAGGGTTTAAGTGCCCTCGGCCTGGCCAGTCACCATAAGGCTACTGTAGGAAGGAAGGAGCCTAGTGTTGTGGAGATATTAGATGGGAGCACTCAGGAGTAAAGATGGATGCCCCTGGCAGGCTGCAATTCTAAACATGCTAAGGGACAAAGGACTTGCTTCTCAATAGATATAGTTTGGATTGTGTTGTTGGTAAAGCTTGACTAGGGATCCTCTGCAAAGATATCCATATCCAAGTAGGGCTGGCAACCTCCTGCCTGGAATGACCTGCCGCTACATTTTAACATTGAAATTTCTTAACACATTTGACCCTTCACTTCAGAAAGAGGTCTGATAAATGAGTAAGAAGATTCTTTACCCTTTTCTGTCTCCCCTGTAGGTTGCTATAAACTCACTTCGTCAGCCAACCCAATTCCAGTGAACATAATTGACAGACAGAATGCACACATGATTTGGTCTGTCTTCCCACTATTGGGCAAGAAACAAACAACAAGGTGCATCATCAGTGGGTTTAAGAAGGTTGAGCAGAGCGCATAGAACCACTGTTGTTGCTTCTATGGATGACAGGGAGTGAGGATAAAGGTAAATGAAATGCAAATAGGAAAAGAAAAACAAAAGGCAGTGATGCTTTCCTAAATGCAATTCCATACCAACCACAACAAGATTCCTATGAGTCAGGCAGAAAACTCAGCATCCCACAACCAGTCAGGATTCCTAACCAAAAATCAAAGCTAAAAAAATCCTAGCAGCCAGTCAGCCAAGGTTACAGAAATCCCCATGCAGCACAACCTGACCCAGAGGCTGCAGTTAATGCAGAATGCTGCAGCACGATTGCTGACATGAGTGAGACCCTATCAGAACATAATACCTCTGCTCTGAAATTTGCATGGGATGCCGATTTGCTACAAGGCCAAGTTCAAGGTGTGCTTTCCATGTTACAGGTGCCACATAGTACTTGTTCTGCTCTTGTAAGAAATCAGTCCTTTATCGATGGACGAGGTGCAAAAACTCCCGTCAGTTTATCCAGCTTTGGAACTCCCTGCCTATTGACGTTAGCAGGTGCCTTCATTGTACTCTTTTGGCACCTTCAAACCACTTAATGATTTTTCTCTGTGTTGTAGCAATTCTGCTGTGCTAGATGTGGTATGATTTTAATTGTATTATATTGTTTCTTTTATTTCTTACATAGAAATTTCTTACATAGAAATAAAGTCTATAGAATTGAAACTGTAATACAATAGAATACAGTATAAGAAATAAAGGAAGCAATAAAAAATACAATTAAAAATCAATTTGAATATTTAATGCCAGCATGCCACAGACCACCTGAAGGTAGTCCACAGACCATAGTTTAGGAACCCCTGTAATATAAGATATTATTATTATTATTATTATTATTATTATTATTATTATTATTATTATTATTATTATTATTATTAAAAGAAGCAATACAAATACAATTAAAAATAAATATGAGTATTTAATGTTGGCATTCCATAGACCCAGGGCCGGTCCCAGGCATGCCGGGGCCCTTGGGCACCAGCTTGCCCTGGCCCCTGGTGCATGGACGTATGCCCCACTTACCTACCTACCTACCAGGTGGGTGGAGTAGTGGGGTGTTGGGCAGGTGAGCAAGCAAGCGGGGGGACGGGATGGCGGGCAGGTGGGCAAGCAAGTGGGGCTAGCGAGTGGAGGAATGGGATGGTGGGTGGCCAAGCAAGTGGGGCGTGTGAGTAGGGGGCGGGACAGTGAGCAAACAAGTGAGCGAACAAGTGAGCGGGGGAGAGGGTGAGCAGGTGGGGCAGGGTGAGCAAGGGAGCTGGCAGGGATGGAGGGCGAGCAAGGGAGCAAGCTGGCAGGTGTGGGCAGGCTTGCAAGCGGCCGGGCAGCTCCCTCTCTGTGATCCTCAGCAGGGAGCCTGCCACAGAAGGGGACCACTACTCCCCCACCATAATGAGGGGCCCTTCAGGGGGGCATGTGGGCTGCGGGGCCCTCAGCCAGGGCCCCATCTGGCTGCCCTTTGGAGCCAGCCCTGCACAGACAACCTGAATGTACCTTGCAGACCCTGGGGGCCCACTAACCACAATTTGGGAAGCCCTGTCCTAGAAGATCAAGCACTTTTATTCTGGATAAAGATTCTTAATCTCACGTAGGTAAGGCAGAGTGAGAGGCTGCACATGCAGAGCAGCTTTTGGGTGGGGGGGCCCTTAGGTGGGGGGGCATGCCACCTGCCGGCACCCAGCCCTGGCCACATCCTGTCAGCTGTCCAGCCACCCCTGCCACCACGGCCTGCTGCTGCCCTCCAGTCCTGCCACTGCCGCCACCGTGGGTGAGCCATGCATGACACAGCCACCACCCGCCTGCCCACACACTGCCCAGGTGATCCTCTGCCTGCCGCCACAGCTGCAAGCTGCTTCTTGGGTGAGGGAGTCCCTGGCTAAAGTTTGTGTCAGGTGCTGTGCAGGAGGAGGGGCCGGGGTGAGGCGGGACCAGGGAGGGATGGATGAGGCAGTGGCGGCTGGTTGCTGAGTGAGCAGGCAGGTGGGCGAGTGAATGAGTGAGTGGGCAGGCAAGAGGAAGGGGAGGCAGTGGCCTCCTGAGACCCCTTCTCAGAAAGCAGAGAGCGAGGACGTTTCCCCTGGGAAGGGGTGGCTGGAGCCTTTGGCATATGCGTGAAGCATGCATGCATGGCTGGATGGGAGTCTGGAAAGCCAGAGATCCAGGTATTTGGGGGTGATTTGACCGGAGACTGGATAGGTCTCCGCCGATGCCAGAGTCTCTGGCTGAAAGCAGGAGATCTGTTATCCCTAGGTGTCACATAATATTCCACACTCATAAGGAATCGTTCTTTTATTGTGGCACTACTGGCACTTTGGAACTTCCTGCCTGTTGACATCAGACAGGCACCTTCATTGTATTCTTTTCAGTGCCTGCTTACAACATGTCTGTTTAGGTAAGCCTATACAGACACAAGGAAGTTAATTTTTTTATATAAACTTTATTGTGTAAAAAAATTAGATAACAAAATTGAGAATCATTTGCAGATTGAAAGCAAACAAGATACCAGGAGGTCACTTACATCTTCAAATCCAAAACAAATTATTGTCACACTATTCATACAATTTCAGAATTTGTCAAACATTAACAAGAGGACAAAAAAGAAACAAAGAAAAAAGAAAAGAAAAAGAGAAATAGAAACAAAAAGATGTAATGAAACTTTGGTCAACTTAACTATTATTAGAGACAATCAATGTTAACATCACGTATATTGAAATATATCATAGTCTCATAATTCTTTTCTTCCCCTTTCCCCCACATTACAAAATCTTGTTTCCATTTCTCTATTTGTTAAAGTAACCCCAGCATCGTTTTCAGTTCTGCTTGTTCTTGCACTTTAGACCAGTACATCACTAGTGGTGCCCAATCTCTATGAACTGATTATCCTATTGATGACCCTCTCTTGTTCTTACAATATATGTTAGTTTTAAAATTAACATGTGCTCCCATAATTTTATTATAGAGATGGAGGGACCATCTCCCCCATTGTGACCTACAATGCTCTTGATGTGAGGAAGGGCAGGATGTAACAACAACAACAAAACAACAATTATAATAATTGTTAACAGAGAGGTGACCATCTTTCTATCTTCCTTTACAACTTGATATTTGACATATCCCATGAGCACAATTAAAGGGTCAGCTGGTAGAGTATATCCTGCTGTAATTCTTTTTTCAGCTAATATTTAACCCCAAAAGGCCTTATTTTTGAACAAGACCAAAATATATCTAACATACAAGCATGCAGGGATTTACTTCTCCAACATAAGTTGTTGTTTCTTGGATATATTCAGTTTAATCTTGCAGGAGTCAAGTGCCACCTGAAGCATAGCTTGTAGAAATTTATTTTAATATAACACTTATTGTTTGCTTTGGAATTTTCCAGATCCATTTCCACACATCTAAAGGGATGGTGTTAGGGTCGCCAGGTCAGAAGCATACCAAACCTTGAGATTTCAGGGGCAGGCCATAGTGATGTCATAGTGGGCAGCCCTTAATGATGTCATTAAGCACGATACATTAAGCATCAACCACAGTTGCTTGGAACATACCACTCAAACAATTTTTTTCTCTGATTGGAAATTAAGATAAAAATCTTAGCTAAATGAGGGTGTTTCTAGGTTCAGCTGAAGTGATGGGATCATTCCTTCTCATCTGCTAAGAGATCTTGGGTAAGGAACATTTAATCTAGCCTACCTGCTTCTGGCAAGAAGATTTAAGTGCCCTCAGGCCAGGCCAGGCTAGTCACCAAAAAGCCACTGTAGAATGAAGGGAGCCTAATGTGGAGATGTTACATGGGAGCACTCAGGAGTAAAGGTAGATGCTCCTGAAGGCTGCAATTCTAAACACACTTACTAAGGGTCTAAGCCCCATAGAACTCAACAGAACTTACTGCTGAGTAGATATTGTTAGGATTGTGCTGTTGGTAAGTCTTCACTAGGGATCCTCTGCAACAATATCCATATCAAAGCAGGGTTGGCAACCCTACCTGCCTTTTAACATGGCTGCTCCAAACTTTTTTACAGACTTGACCTTTCACTGCAGAGAGAGGTTTGAGAAATGAGGAGGAGTTAAGAAGATTCTCTACTCTTTCCTGCCTACTGGGTGGACTGCTATAAACTCACATTGACAGCCAACCCCATTCCAGTGAGTAATAATTGACAAAGAGAAAACACACATGGTTTTGTCTACCTTCACAGACAGTAGATTGGGAACAACAGCAATGGAAGCCACTTTTTCCAATATGTGAATTCTCTTTTACCACTATTGGGCAAGAAACAAACTATCATGCATATAACAAGGTGCATTATCAGTGGGTTTAAGGGGGTTGAGCCAAGCACATGGAACCACTGTTGTTGCTTCCATGGATGTAAGGGAGTAAAGTCAGAGGTAATTAAATGCAAGTGGAAAAACAAAAGACAATGATGATTTCCTAAATGCAATATCATACCAACCACAACAAGATTCCTATGAGTACGACAGAAGACTCAGCATCCCACAACCAGTTAACCAAAACTACAGAAATCCTGGCAGCCAGTTAGCCAAGATCACAAAAATCCCCATGCAGCACAACCTGACCCGGGGGGCTGCAATTAGTGCAGAATGCTGCAGCATGATTGCTGACATGAGTGAGACCCTATCAGCACATAACACCTCTGTTCTGTTCTGTACTTGTTCTGCTCCTGTAACAAATCAATCCTTTAGTGTGGCAGTACCTACGCTTTGGAACTCCCTGCCTATTTACATTAGGCAGGCGCCTTCACTGTACTCATTTTGGCACCTGCTAAAAACATTTTTGTTTAGGCAAGCCTACCCAGGCATGCAGAAACTACTATGTTTTTTATATCTGTTTTTAACTTATTGTTGGTTTTATTATTTTGAATGTTTTTAAATACCCCTTTAACTGGTTTTGACAATACTTTTATTATTTTAATTCCTTATATAAACTGTTTTGAAGTTTTTTGCAATAAAACAGTATATAAATGTTGTAAATAAAATAAATAAATAAATAATTTTCAGAGTCACTGTGGCCCTTGGGTCTCTTTCCTCTTTTGTACCAAGTCAGGCCATTTGGTATCATCTAGCTCAGTACTGATTACATGGACTAGCATTGGCTCTCCGGGATTCCAGGCAATAGTCTCTTACAGAGATTAAATTTTGAATCTTTGCATGCAAAGCATGTGCCCTAACACTGAGCTACAGACCTGTTTTAAAAACATATCTTTTTTGTTTTTTTTGAATTCACTAATGAATGCACAGCATACTCGGGCAGATCCACACCATGCATTTACAGCACATTCAATATACATTTGAAGCACATGAATCCCACTACTGTCCTGCCCAGAGCCCGAGACACAAGATGGAGGCAAGACTTGGTTTAATTTTCGTTTTATTAGGGTGATGGTTACATCCAAAGCAGTGCGCTTCATAAACCTGTCTACTCTAGCTCAGTACTTTCCCTAGCTAGGCTACCTAAACAGTCTCTGCAGCATGTGGGGAGAGTTGACTCAGCACTGGAGTCTGGGTGGGCACCTGCTTTAATAGGGAAGGTCTTTGCCCATAACCGATGGCTCCTCCACAGTTCCACCCTCTGGGAGTCTGGCTTCTTGCACCTTCTCATGTGGGTGAGAAGAGGCTAACCTCCGACGTCCCATCCGACAGTGGGGTTTCACTAGGTGATGGTGCGACCTCAGGGAGTGGGAAGCTGGTTGGCAGGGAAGCATTTGAAGTGCCAGGTGGGGATTCTGGAGCGGGTGGGGTTGGCATGCACGGAGGGTCGCTTCCCAATGGCTCAGACAGGGAACTCACAGATGGGTGGGATCTGCCTCAGCTGGAGGGATGGGCAAGGAAGTCTGCGGGCTGACAGAGCCCCCCTCCTATAACTTTCCCAGGGACCTCATCCTCATCTGACTCCTCCCCTTGATCTAACTCCCCTTGCACCTGGGGCTCAACAACTACAGAGTCCTGGGGACTGTAGTTTGTTAAGGGTGGTGGGAACTATAACTGTGAGGGGGAAACTACACTTCCCACTTCCCAGGGTCTTTAGGGAAAGTCCTGTGCTTTAAATGCGAGTTAGATGTGCTTTAAATGTATTATGTGGATCTGCATTACTTTATAAACTTTGCCTGTGTATAAATCATTTTAATTAAATTTTAAAATGGAAATAAGCTACGAAGTTTACTGGGTGACCATGGGCTATGCACCATCTCTCAGCCTAATCTGCCCCTCAGGGTGAAAACAACAGAAGGGGGCCATGACCATCCTAAGGAAAAGGGGGACACTTAAAATGTAGAGGAAATAATAATCTGTAAATAATAATTTACAACCATAGTGTGAAATCAGCAGAGCTTGGAAAAGTTACTTTTTTGAACTACAACTCCCATCAGCCCCAGCCAGCATGGCCACTGGAGTGGGCTGATGGGAGTTGTAGTTCAAAAAAGTAACTTTTCCAAGCTCTGGAAATCAGATACATATCAAGACATAGCATGAAGAAATATTTATATAAGCATGAATGCCAAAGATGTTTATTATTTACACAACCTGTAAAGATATTTATAGTGCAATCCTATGAGTGTTTACTCAGAAGCAAGTCCCAATGTATTAAATGGGGTTTACTCAGACAGGGAAGCATGCACAGGACTGCAATTTATTGATAAGGAACTTTGCTCACCCAATCCTAAATTCAGAATCATGCCACTTTAAGCTGTTTTGCAACTGTTTTATATTTGTTTTATGGTTATTGCATTTTAAATGGATTTATTTGTTGTTGTGAGCTGCCTTGGTTTCCAACCCTGCCTCACACGGTTGTTGGAAATATTCCATATACACACACATTGGAGATGTAAAAATACATACACCCCATATAATAGTTTATTGTCAAAACCAGTTAGTCATTGCAGAACATTAAAAAAAAAAAGTATTAGTTTTCTGCCAAGCAGTGACACCTAAGTAAGCTCCCAGGTATGTGGAATCAGCATTGCAGCTTTATTCCCAGAAAAGCTTCATATTGGGAAGGTTTTCAAAACAGGTTATAAATAAGACAAGCTGTCCTCTTCAACAGTTCAGTAAAATTTAAACTTGTTTGACTCCTTAATTCGAAAAGTATAACACTGCAGCATGTACACTTTTAAAAACTTATGTTGAAAAATTATTTGAAAGATAACAAGTATAATATACCTTTTTTGCAAGTAATTAAAAAACCCTGCATGTACACTTTTATGCCTACAAAGATCCTGCTGTGATCTTCTGCTGTAGTGCAGTCCTATGCATGTTTACTCAGAAGCAAGTCCCAATCCTGTACAGAGAAAATACTCTTTATGCTGCTGAAAGCTATATATTTCCTGAATTCCTGATGTGAGACAAGCAGGAAAAGCAAACTGTTCTCAGAACCTGAAATGAGGTTTAGCTGTTGCTATTGTCAATCACAACCCTGATGTCATTTATTGGCTAAAAACCTGAAAGGGCAAGGATTAGAGCAGCCGGTACTAACAGAAGTTGTGCCAGGGGCCCCCTGACATTTTGGTTTATATTTTTTGAACCAGACCACCTAGAAACTTATTTTTTTTAAAATGAAAGCTAAGTGTCCAAAGATTAAGGTGAGTCACCTGGAGATCCAGAGAGGACCCCCAAAACCACAGTCTCCGGGCACAAACCTGACACTTGGCAACCCTAGATGGTGCAGATGAAATTTCTTTCCCATTTAATTTGATATGTATTTCGTAATTCACTCATTATTATCTTATATATTCTACTCAAGGATCTGGATAATTCCACTTTTACTAATATATTTTCAAATTCTGTTAATTTCCATAATGGGCCGTACTTAGTTGTTATACTTATCATAATATTTTTAAACTGAAGCTACTGGGGTGATGTTCCATCAAATTGCCTATTGCTTCATACATTTTAAATCTTCCATTATACACTATTTTTCTTATTTCTGACATCTTATGCTTTTGCCAAAGTGATAAGTTTCCCAAATTTGCAATATCATCCATTACACCATTATAATAAATTGCTGTGCATGGGGATAAGCCAGGGCTAATCTTCCTTTTATATTTTCTCCAGATGGTAAATAAAGTTTTTACTCAAGGATTTTGTTTAATCCTTTCTTTATCATCCCTCTTCTGGTACCAAAGCATGTCCTTCAGATCAGCACTCATCCCCTGTTGTTTAAACAATAGTGTTTTATTTGCTTGGTACAAAATCTTATATGCGTGAGCATAGCTGCCTTGAAGTACTTTTGGATACTCGGGAATGCCAACACTCCATAATCTAAAGGTTTGATTAATGTTTTGTTCTGAAAACCTTCTTTCCATTCCAAACAAAATTAGTATTAGTTAACAGCTTTTGCCACATTACTAACAGACTTGATGGCACCCCCCCTTTTGTGGCCTCATACATGTGCAAAGAATCATGGTTGCCAACTTTTCAACCTGCCCCTATTCCTGTGACTTAAAACACAAGTGGCAATGCTTTTCCCATGCTATGAAAGCTTTATCTGCTAAATCCTGCATATCAAACTGCTGTTCAAAGCACATGAAGAAGCCATAATTCTCCTGGCCCAAAGGCAACCACAACAGGTGATGCTCAATTTCATTTTGAAAACTGACCTTGTGTTTTGAGCCCCACATTAGAGTCTGAGGAATATACCATAAATTCAGAATGCAACAGTGACGGCTGAAGCACTTTACAGCTCCTTAAAAATTCAGACTAAAACCTGGAGCAGATTCCATGGCCCCACTGACATGGAGCCACCAGCTGCCACTGGAAGGCAACTATTATTACAGAAAACAGAGGGTCCTTTCCTTATGGCAAGCCAGTCATATACAGCACCCCTGCATTATGTCTGTGTTGCTAAAACATTTTCAAAGGGATTATGCCAGGCTCTTTGCAAATGCAATTAGCAAAACACTATGCCTGGGCAAAACTGTATAATTGAGGGAAGCTGTTTCACACTGTTCTGCTACATTTTGTTTTTGCAGCCAAATGGCTTTGTGGTAAAAATGAATTCATTGAGATTCATGTGGATTACACAGGCTAGAATGTACACATCCCCTCTCTAATCAAATGGGGATGATTTGCTTCAAATGTTGATTCTCAAGCTGTCAGGGAATGTTATCTTCAATTAAAGCAATCACATTTTAACGTTAACTCTGTGCCAGAAAAATAAACAGAGGATCTTTCATGCACACATCCAGCAGCGCAGGCGATAAAAAGAGAATCCTATTTCCAGGAGGCTGATTTTGGAAGGCAAAGGATCTCTGATGAGTTCTCCATTGCAAACATATTGCGTGACCAAGAGCTAACATGCTACTACAGCTGCTGCTGTTGCTCTACATGTTGTTATTTCTATCAACACCGTCTCTGGTTATTTCACACTGACTGCTGGGTTTTTGGCATACTCTAGAATAGAGACTTGGGACTCATTCACACATACATGTGCAATGTTCAACAGACAGTCAAATGTGTATGAATTACTTCCACTGAACAGTGTTATGTTTGAATTACTATGAGTAGAACTCCCCACCCCTTTTAAAACCAGCCCTGCATTTATTGTGTATTTATTTATGAAATGTAGATACTGCTTACTTGCCAAAATGGCTTTTAAGCAGTTTACAAGTATAAAATTAATTATAAAAATATAGCCACACATAATTAGAATGTATAATAAAACAATTTAATCAAAATATTAAAATAAGCATCCATAATTAAAATATACAATAAACAACCCCATTAAAGGAACATAACAAACAATTTAAAGAACAAAACGGAAGGTTCAAATCAGGAGATAATGGAATGCTTGACTAAACAGGTGGAATGCCAATGCTGATGTGGCATGTCTATGGCTTCAGATAAAATCCTAGAATCAACCAAACAGTGATGTAGCAGTCAAATTTAAAGTCTGGGAGTTCACTGTGATAGCCTTCATAGCTACACCCCCAAGAAGAGTCCAAATGCAGGCAGCTGAACTGACTCACACATTTTTATTAATTATGCACATCACAAACACCAGCAGTACTACTATATAGCACTAAACCCGGGGGGGGGGTTTTGTAACCCAATGCACGGTTGACTAGGACTGTATGATTACAATAATAGAATCATAGAATAGTAGAGTTGGAAGGGGCCTATAAGGCCATCAAGTCCAACCCCTTGCTCAGTGCAGGAATCCAAATCAAAGCATTCCCGACAGATGGCTGTCCAGCTGTCTCTTGAATGCCTCCAGTGTTGGAGAGCCCAATACCTTTGCATAGTTTCCTGGGAGTACGCTCCTTTGAACTCAGTGGCATAGGTTCAGCTTGTAAAACACATTGAGCTTTAACAAATTATCTTCAGCCAGGTGAAAACAACATTTAGCTTTTTAATTAGAAGCAAGCAATCTTGGGAAAAAGTGTTGTCATTTAAACTGCTAGCATGAAGCAGGAACTCCATCAAAGGATGGGGTTCTCTGACTTCCTATGTTCCTGACACAAACAATATTAAAACTTGAAAGCCTCGTTATCATAATAATAATAATAAATAATAAAATTTTATTTGTGAGTTGCCTATCTGGCCGAGTTAACGGCCACTCTAGGCGACGTACAATAACACAATAAATACAACATATGAATAAAAAACAGTCAATAATTAATCTAAAACCAGCCTTCCAATTAATAACATCATAAAAACTAATCCACCCCAAAAGCCCTATAGGCCTGCCTGAATAGCCAGGTCTTCAAGGCCCGGTGAAAACCCATCAGGGAGGGGGCATGTCGAAGGTCAAAAGGAAGGGAGTTCCAGAGGGTGGGGGCCACAATCGAGAATGCCCTCTCTCTGGTCCGCACCAGCCTGGCTGTTTTGACTGGCGGGACCGAGAGGAGGTCTTGTGTGGCTGATCTCGTCAGGCGGCATAATTGGTGATGCTGGAGGTGCTCCTTCAGATAAACTGGGCCGAAACCATATAGGACTTTAAAGGTCAACACCAACACCTTGAATTGGGCCCGGTAAACAACTGGTAGCCAGTGTAGGTCTACTAACACCGGAGTTATGTGATCATGGCGACGGCTGTTCTTAATCAGACGTGCCGCCGCATTCTGTATCAGCTGTAATTTCCGAACCGTTTTCAAGGGTAACCCCACGTAGAGCGCATTACAGTAGTCTAAGCGAGAGGAGACCAGGGCATGTATCACCCGCGGGAGCAGATGGACAGGAAGGTAGGGTCGTAGCCTCTGTATTAGATGTAATTGATACCAAGCTGCCCTGCTCACTGCCGAGACCTAAGCCTCCATGGACAGCTGGGAGTCAAGAATGACCACAAGGCTGCGGACCTGGTCTTTCAGGGGTAATCTCACCCCATTATGCACCAGGTCTATATCTCCCAACCTTCTCTTGTCTCCCACGAGCAACACCTCGGTCTTGTTGGGGTTTAGCTTCAGCCTATTCTCTCCCATCCATCCACTAACGGATTCCAGGCACTTGGACACGGTATCCACAGCCACCTCTGGCAAGGACTTAAACGAGAGATAGAGCTGAGTGTCATCCGCATATTGGTGACACTGCAGCCCAAAACTCCTGATGATGGCCCCCAGCGGCTTTACATAGATGTTGAATAGCATGGGGGAGAGGATAGAACCCTGTGGTACTCCACAATTAAGAGGACAAGGGTCTGAAACCTCATCCCCCAATGCCACCCGTTGGTGCCTATCTGAGAGATAGGAACGGAACCACCGTAAAACAGTGCCCCCTATTCCTAATCCCTCTAGGTGATTTAAAAGGATACCGTGGTCCACGGTATCGAAAGCCGCTGAGAGGTCCAGGAGGACGAGGAAGGTATGTTCTCCCCTATCCAACGCCCTCCTCATATCATCCACCAGGGCGACCAAGGCTGTTTCAGTTCCATGTCCAGTCCTGAAGCCCGATTAGAATGGATCTAGATAATCTGCTTCATCCAAGTGTGTCTGTAACTGTTTGGCCACCACTCGCTCAATCACTCATCTCATTCACTTGCCAGAGCAAGAAAAGTCCATCAATTACCATGGCACTCTAGCAGATGATTGCATTGCTCCTGCCTATATGCTCAGAGGCACATTACCAAATTCTTCCAAGCTACACAGGAAATGGATTGGACTGTGAATGACCAACCCAAATTGCATTTGCAGTTTTACAAGTTTGTAGGGCAGTCCAATATCTCAGAGAGGAGGTCAGGTCTCCTGCTCCCCTGGTGCATTCACTATAACTGCCCAATTTCTCTGCTTTTTAAAGTCTGATAGAAATATCTGTTGGCTATAGGTATGTTCTTAAACGACAAGGTTTTTTTTTGCCTATTAGTGATTTTTTTATATGCCTTCAAGTTGATTTCGACTTATGGCGACCCTATGAATCAGTGACCTCCAAGAGCATATGTCATGAACCACCCTGTTCAGATCTTGTAAGTTCAGGTCTGTGGCTTCCTTTATGGAATCAATCCATCTCTTGTTTGGCCTTCCCCTTTTTCTACTCCCTTCTGTTTTTCCCAGCATTATTGTCTTTTCTAGCGAATCATGTCTTCTCATTATGTGTCCAAAGTATGATAACTTCAGTTTTGTCATTTTAGCTTCTAGTGATATCTGTATATGTGTAATATTTTACATTCACAGGACACATTTGGATGGATTATCCTCATGCGGATGAAGAGGCAGGGATCGTGCACTGGCATTGCACATAGGGTCAGGCAGGCTGAATATAACTATCTGCAGTTTCGTCTGCTGCATTTCTTGTGTCAGGCTACTGTTAAAGCAAAACATTGTGCTGAGAGTTCATGTCTACCATGTAGATTTATAATAACTGGGGATGAGTCACACACATGAGTATTCAGCCTTAAAGAAACCCTCTTGAGTGCATATATTATGGATTGGCCCTGCCACTTCAATCGTCCATCAGGAAGTCTTTGCCCACGTTGAATTCACCCACTCCCCAAACTCTCACATCCACTACTTTGACACTTGAATGTGTTCTACTAATATAATCACTTTATAAATACAAAAAGTGGTTCCTCGTCTTGAGAACTTTTATTTTATTTTATTTATTTAATTTATATCCCGCCCTTCCTCCTAGAAGGAGCCCAGGGCGGCAAAAGTTGGGTGGGGGGCAGGTTGGAGAGACTTAAAATAAAGCAACTTTTTATCCCATTTGCTTCTTGACATCGCTCCCACTGATAAGTAATATTGGCCAGGATCCAAAGAGCAACTTTAGGTGCCCCCAAGGGCTTGTGCCATGTCCACAGAGAGCTTTAACAATGCAATTCTATGAAAACACTGACTTGGAAGAAAGCCCTATTGGACTTAAGACGACTTGCTTCTGAGTAAACATGCATAGAATTGAGCTGTACATTTCCTTTTTTAAAAAAAAGAACCCTAATCTCAATGCCACAGCTTTTAAAAAACATCTCTTGGTGTTTTGTTTTTTAAGCTCAGCATGAGGTGGAGGGAGTTGCTATTTGACAAATGCAGATCCAAGAATAAACAGTTGCTTGGTTCTTTTCTTTCTTTTGGATCTTGACCATTATCTTTCATTGCAAATTTGCACTAAAGAAACATAAAGCCCACAAATAAGAACTTACCATCTTCAGGCAGAAAAAGATATTTCCCTGCAATTATAAACTGAAAAGTGTCTTTAAGACAGCCACATCTCCCTCAGTCCTATTGGCTAACTCCTAATCATTGTT
This sequence comes from Rhineura floridana, assembly GCF_030035675.1. NCBI lineage: Eukaryota > Metazoa > Chordata > Lepidosauria > Squamata > Rhineuridae > Rhineura > Rhineura floridana. The sequence continues at coordinate 49,504,918 of NC_084480.1, forward strand.
GGCTGCTTGAAGAACGATGCCCCATTGTGGCCAAAAACTTGAAAGTGAGATCTTTAGCCTGTAGATTTATTGTCCTTTTGAAAGGTCATATGAGATCATAAATATGCTGTTAATGTAGTTTATGTTAGGTTAATTTCCTCATCCTTCCTTTTCTTTGTTTCTTGGAGATTCCATGCCGTTTATGACATGAACTCAGTGAGCATGGTGCTTGCTTTACCTGTGTGTAGTGCATGATTTATGTTGCTTGTACCACCAAACCCTATAAATCACATATGGTGCATGTTCAGCTATATCCAGCACTCACTGATTCAAGGCAAACGAAGCTATATTTTTCCCCTTCTGCAGAAAGAATAATAATTCACTGTGAAAACATTAACATCCCTTAAACATTTACATTGGCAAAATAACATCTTGAAAGTGATTTGTTGACATGAGCTAATCATATATATATTTAAATAATTGGGGGGAGCGGATGCCATAATTCAGATTTGCTTTAAAAATGACCACAATAATTACAAAACGGTGGTAGGACAGTCTTTTGCAATAAAAAGAAATTGGATGAGTTTTGGTTGCTTAATGCTCCTGTTCAAGCACTCCATACAGCTGAAGAATTGAGAGCCATGTAATTTACAACCACAGGACTCGGGACTTGCCAAACTGGATCAGGTCCATTCATTTCAGTATTTATAACCCTAACCCTATATCAAATTGATCTTAGGGTTGGGGCTACAAAAACACATTTTAAAAAATAATACCATTAATAAAACAAAACAGATAAACAATGCATAAAATGCATTAAAAATGGGAAAGGGTCACAGCTCAATGGAAGAGCCTCTGCTTTGTATGCAGAAAATCTCAGCTTCAGTCCCTGGTATCTCCAGTAGGGCTGGGAATGTTTCCTATCTGCATCTCTGCAGGTTGCTACCAGTCAATATAGACAATACTGAACTAGATGGTCCAATGGGTCTGACTTGTTATAAGGCAGCTTCCCATATTCCTAACAATCTTAAAACCGACCAGCGGATTCCTTTATTATCACACAGCAGAGTTAACTTAAATGTCTGCGGAAAGAGCCAGATCTTACTCTGGTACTAACATTGAGCTAAACTTGGATAGTGGACAGGAGGGCATTCAACAGACAAGGCTGCACTGTGGGGGCTCTGCATAACTGCATAAAGTGGAATGCTTAGAAGGGCCTCCCTGGAAGAATTTAGTTCTGGTCTGGATGATATCAAGACAGGTACTGCATCAAGTATCTAGGTCACTGTCTCAAACCATTTGGGCCTTTATAGATAATCACCAATACCTTGTATTAGGACCAGAAAAACATTGGCAACCAGCACAATTCTATTAATACCAGTCTTATGTGACACCACTGAACTGCTTCACTTAACAGCCTAGCAGGTTGTAACAGCCTAGCAGGTTGTTCAGCACTTACTGCAGCTTCTGGGTTATTTTCAAGGGCAGCTCTACAAAGACGGGATTACAGTAGTCTGGTGGGGAAGTTACCAGATCATGGGTTACAGTGGCCAGGCGATCTCTATTCAGGAACGTCCATTCCTGGCAAACCAACTGTAGTATGCCAAAGGCACTCCAAGCACTGAGGCCACTTGAGCCTCAATTGACAAGCCTGGATTTAGAAGTACCCAATGATGTGCCAGATCCTTCAGGGGGAGTGCAACTCCTTCTAAAGTAGGTTATCTGCTCAAGTCCTGGACCTGAGAACCACCAACCCACAGCAGGCCCCTGTCTCGTCTCAATTTATTAGCATCCAGACACCAGTAGAGCATTAAGTCCAGGATTCTGTTTCTTGTTGATGTCATTATTGATGCCTCAGAGAAGGACCAAACCTTCCCTTCATTAAACTTTCCATTTTGGCCAGCTGCTTCTCAGAATAAAGGAGTGGATTGGTCCTGACAGAACTTCTTTTCACATGATTCAAACTGTGGGGTACCTGTATCTTCTGGATTTTCAGCTCTGAAAGTTGCTTTGAGATTCTCTGTGGAAAGTGACTAATAAATAATAATGACAATATTTTACCTTCCGTAGGGAATGATTTCTATTGTGAGGGAATGCAGAGGGAAGGGTTAAAGCCCTTTCTCTGTGCTGCATCTTTAAGTCACATCTGGAGTCCACACAACTGTTTTTAGCAATGCAGGGGGAATCCAGGGAGATCCATTCATATATTTCCTGTTATCCCATCTGCTTCAGGGTGCTACTTTGACTCTGTCCATACCTATATTTAGGCTTGTCAACTTTTTATCCACAGTCTGTTCCTGTGCCTTAACAGCAACTTGATTGGCAGAAATCAGCATGCAATGATGCTCCTTTCCATGTTAATTATTGAAAATCAAGCTGCTGATAAAACCATATGAAGAGAGCAGGTCATTATATTTTTTCTGACCAGCTGACATTCCTGCCAGCTGGTGGTGCTCTCAAGGCAGGACATTGGGATGGAAGTCCAGGCCCTCACTCAGCAGAATGAACCAAACATAGCAGACTTGGCTGACCACATTTACCACATTACCACATAAGCAGTGGCAGCTGGTGGCTCCATGTCAGTGGGACAGTAGAATTTTCAGGGTTTTGTCTGAACTCTCAGGGAGCTGTCCAAGGTGCTGAAGCTGAAGTTCAGACTAAAACCTGGAGTGGATTCCACTGTCCCACTGATATGGAGTCACCAGCTGTCACTGTTTCTTAGTAAGTCAAGCAATACACATTGCCAGCCAAAGGGGGTGGGGGTGGGGGATGACGACGACTGTCATACCACTGAATCCAGGAGGGCCTGTAAGACCATTAAGCCCAGAAACTAAAATTAGTTACATGCACCATTGTTACCTTCATTTGTGTACACATCCAAAGAGGCTGGGCTCAGAAAATGAAGTGGTCCACTGTGCAAAAAGACAAAGAGGCCTGTTGACCACAACTTACTTCAGGTGTTTGGATTCAGACCAGTTTAATCCTATTGAACTTGCTGGGACTAAATCATCTTAAATCCAAGTACTCAAATGTTTAACCAAGTGGTACTAAACCAAAAACATATTTGAAGATAAAGCTATGAACTAAAACAGAGGTCCCCAAACTGTGGTCTATGGACCACCAATGGCCCACGAGCGTCATTCAAGTGATCGGCAGTGTCACTGGGTATTTGCGGAGAAAGATGGGAGACAGTACATCCATCACACTAAATATTCATATTGATTTTTAATTGTATTTTAATTGCTTCTTTTATTGCTTATATTGTATTTTATGTCATTCTGTGGAATTCAGATTGTAATGCAATAACATGTGATATAAGAAAGAAAAGAAGCAACAAAAATAAAAACCATCCAGCACCTAGCACCACACATTACAGTTGCTACAACAGGCAGAAAAATCATGAAGTGGTCCACCAAGACCCTCAACAATTTTCAAGTGGTCCATGGGAAAAATAGGTTTGGGAATCTCCGAATTAAAAGATCAGAGAATCAGAAATACTGGATTTTGTACCTTTCACTTTCATGTGCATGTATGTTTGCTGGCCAAGTCACAGTTCAGGCATCTGTTTTCTGCCCACCCACCCCATCCCCACCCTTGCCACCTAGCCTTTGAATGTGCAACATAGCGGGGGCGGGGAGGTGAATGGAAGGAGCCAGGAAAAAAGGAGCCATGGCGCTTGTGCCTCCCATTTCATCAGGGTCTGTAAAGCCATAGCAAAAATGTCTGGGTTGTAAGTAATATAGCAAGCATAGCTATCTCAAAAAAATAATAACAGTAACTTATTGTAGGGCATGCAGCTGAAAGGTAAACACACTCTTCATTTCTTGCTAGCCTGAATTTTTAAAATGTAGACTTCATAGTGTCTGGTGTCTTACAATTAGAAAGTCTTCAGCTGCCCTCCTCCAGATAGCTGGAATTTCACTAACAGCTGAACAATCACATTGCCTGGATTCAAGGGATATTCTGAGTATTCTTATGAACTCTCTTCTATTTCTTCAAAAGGAGGCAGCCATCTCCTACCGGCTTTACACACACAGAAGGTGGACCTTGCAGAATTATTTATTATTATTATTATTATTATTATTATTAATAATAATAATAATAATAATAAACAATCACACTTGCTCTTTTGTTCATCACCTGGGATTTACTCTTTCTCCCTCAGCCTCCACTTATCCCAAGGACTCGCTTCTGTCTGCAGTCTGACAATATCATCTGAGATTGGAAGGCCAAAAGACTGACAGTGCCACCCAGCTGGCTCCGGCTTTTATCTTCACAGAAGACAAGAAACGGGTCACACACCTGCAATCTGCTGAAGCATTTTCAGGCCTTCTAGTTAGAACAACCCCCACACAGCAAAAGAGTCCTGTGGCAACTTAAAGCCTAGAGACCTAGTCCACAAAAATGTTTGCAACCATAACAAACTTGTTAGCCTTGAGTAAGGTGCCCCAAATGTCTGCATTGCTGTTGCTGTGGCCGACTTAATGTGTCTAAAACTCTTCTGGTAGTTAAACTGCAATTTGCACTTTCTGAAGAGAGAAGCGACTTTAAAATACTCCTGAGTAAAATTCCCATTGTGCCCGCAGGGACCATTACAAAGTGTGGATTCAGAAAACAAAAAGGGATCTGTCCAATTGTTTAGATGAACATATGTAAAGTATTAGCTGACACCAGGCTGCACCTGTGGAAACATGCCTCCCTACAGATGAGTGTCCTAGTTAAGACATCAGAGACTGGGGCCTCTGTTACTTCTAACTAGCAGGAATTTCAACACAAAGCTTCCTTTTTTGACTTGAGATGATAGCTCAGTCCGGCACTTCTTGAATTCTGGTGCCCCAGACAGCTGCCTGAACTCCTGTATTCTAGGGGCAGAAGAAAACTGAACGGGTCTCTAGTCTCTTCATACTTGTCACTTTGGATGCAATCATCTATACACTGACTTGGGAGTAAGTCCCATTGAACTCAATGCGGCACACTTCTGAGGATAGATGCACAAGATTGCACATTAAGGATGCCTCCAGACTGTTAGAATCATGGAATCATAGATCAAAATGCTTAGGGAGACCTTGAGATGAGATATGAAATGGAGGAAGCATCCAAACTAGGACATGTGGTAGTAATGGGTGACTTCAACTACCCGGACATAGACTGGCTGCATATGTGTTCCAGTCATGACAAAGAAGCAAAGTTTCTAGATATTTAAATGACTATTCCCTAGACCAGTTGGTCATGGAACCGACCAGAGGGACGGCAACCCTGGACTTAATCCTCAGTGGGGACCGGGACCTGGTGCGAGATGTAAGTGTTGTTGAACCGATTGGGAGCAGTGACCACAGTGCTATTAAATTAAACATACATGTAACTGGCCAATTGCCAAGAAAATCCAACACGGTCACATTTGACTTCAAAAGAGGAAACTTCACAAAAATGAGGGGATTGGTAAAAAGAAAGCTGAAAAACAAAGTCCAGAGGGTCACATCACTCGGAAATGCTTGGAAGTTGTTTAAAAACACTATATTAGAAGCTCAACTGGAGTGCATACCGCAGATCAGAAAAGGTACCGCCAGGGCCAAGAAGATGCCAGCATGGTTAACGAGCAAAGTCAAGGAAGCTCTTAGAGGCAAAAAGTCTTCCTTCAGAAAATTGAAGTCTTGTCCGAATGAAGAAAATAAAAAAGAACACAAACTCTGGCAAAAGAAATGCAAGAAGACAATAAGGGATGCTAAAAAAGAATTTGAGGAGCACATTGCTAAGAACATAAAAACCAACAACAAAAAATTCTATAAATACATTCAAAGCAGGAGACCATCTAGGGAGACAATTGGACCCTTGGATGATAAGGGAGTCAAAGGTGTACTAAAGAACGATAAGGAGATTGCAGAGAAGCTAAATGAACTCTTTGCATCTGTCTTCACAGTGGAAGATATAGGGCAGATCCCTGAACCTGAACTAACATTTGCAGGAAGGGATTCTGAGGAACTAAGACAAATAGTGGTAACGAGAGAGGAAGTTCTAAGCTTAATGGACAATATAAAAACTGACAAATCACCGGGCCTGGATGCCATCCACCCGAGAGTTCTCAAAGAACTCAAAGGTGAAATTGCTGATCTGCTAACTAAAATATGTAACTTGTCCCTCAGGTCCTCCTCCGTGCCTGAGGACTGGAAAGTGGCAAATGTAACGCCAATCTTCAAAAAGGGATCCAGAGGGGATCCCGGAAATTACAGGCCAGTTAGCTTAACTTCTGTCCCTGGAAAACTGGTAGAAAGTATGATTAAAGCTAGATTAACTAAGCACATAGAAGAACAAGCAGAAGCAGAGCCAGCATGGCTTCTGCAAGGGAAAGTCCTGTCTCAGTAACCTATTAGAATTCTTTGAGAGTGTCAACAAGCATATAGATAGAGGTGATCCAGTGGACATAGTGTACTTAGACTTTCAAAAAGCGTTTGACAAGGTACCTCACCAAAGGCTTCTGAGGAAGCTTAGCAGTCATGGAATAAGAGGAGAGGTCCTCTTGTGGATAAGGAATTGGTTAAGAAGCAGAAAGCAGAGAGTAGGAATAAACGGACAGTTCTCCCAATGGAGGGCTGTAGAAAGTGGAGTCCCTCAAGGATCGGTATTGGGACCTGTACTTTTCAACTTGTTCATTAATGACCTAGAATTAGGAGTGAGCAGTGAAGTGGCCAAGTTTGCTGACGACACTAAATTGTTCAGGGTTGTTAAAACAAAAAGGGATTGCGAAGAGCTCCAAAAAGACCTCTCCAAACTGAGTGAATGGGCGGAAAAATGGCAAATGCAATTCAATATAAACAAGTGTGAAATTATGCATATTGGAGCAAAAAATCTGAATTTCACATATACGCTCATGGGGTCTGAACTGGCGGTGACCGACCAGGAGAGAGACCTCGGGGTTGTAGTGGACAGCACGATGAAAATGTCGACCCAGTGTGCGGCAGCTGTGAAAAAGGCAAATTCCATGCTAGCAATAATTAGGAAAGGTATTGAAAATAAAACAGCTGATATCATAATGCCGTTGTATAAATCTATGGTGCGGCCGCATTTGGAATACTGTGTACAGTTCTGGTCGCCTCATCTCAAAAAGGATATTATAGAGTTGGAAAAGGTTCAGAAGAGGGCAACCAGAATGATCAAGGGGATGGAGTGACTCCCTTACGAGGAAAGGTTGCAGCATTTGGGGCTTTTTAGTTTAGAGAAAAGGCGGGTCAGAGGAGACATGATAGAAGTGTATAAAATTATGCATGGCATTGAGAAAGTGGATAGAGAAAAGTTCTTCTCCCTCTCTCATAATACTAGAACTCGTGGACATTCAAAGAAGCTGAATGTTGGAAGATTCAGGACAGACAAAAAAAAAAAAAAGATTCAGGACAGACTTCTTTACTCAGCGCATCGTTAAACTATGGAATTTGCTCCCACAAGATGCAGTAATGGCCACCAGCTTGGATGGCTTTAAAAGAAGATTAGACAAATTCATGGAGGACAGGGCTATCAATGGCTACTAGCCATGATGGCTGTGCTCTGCCACCTTAGTCAGAGGCAGCATGCTTCTGAAAACCAGTTGCCAGAAGCCTCAGGAGGGGAGAGTGTTCTTGCACTCGGGTCCTGCTTGCGGGCTTCCCCCAGGCACCTGGTTGGCCACTGTGAGAACAGGATGCTGGACTAGATGGGCCACTGGCCTGATCCAGCAGGCTCTTCTTATGTTCTTATGTTCTTAATAGTAGAGTTGGAAGGGGCCTATAAGGCCATCGAGTCCAACCCCCTGCTCAGTGGAGGAATCCAAATCAAAGCATTCCCAACACAAGGCTCTCCAGCTGCCTCTTGAATGCCTCCAGTGTCAGAGAGCCCACTACCTCTCTAGGGAATTGGTTCCATTGTCGTATGGCTTTAACAGTTAGGAAGTTTTTTCTGATATTCAGTCAAAATCTGGCTTCCTGCAACTTGAGCCCATTATTCCATGTCCTGCACTCTGGGATGATTGAGAAGAGATCCTGGCCCTCCTCTATGTGACAAACTTTCATGTACTTGAAGAGTGCTATCATATCTCCCCTCAGTCTTCTCTTCTCCAGGCTAAACATGCCCAGTTCTTTCAGTCTCTCCTCATAGGGCTTGGTTTCCAGTCCCCTGATCATCTTTGTTGCCCTCCTCTGAACCCATTCCAGTTTGTCTGCATCCTTCTTGAAGTGCGGAGACCAGAACTGGACACAGTATTCAAGATGAGGCCTAACCAGTGCTGAATAGAGGGGAACTAATACTTCACACGATATGGAAACTATACTTCTGTTAATGCAGCCTAATATAGCATTTGCCTTTTTTGCAGCCATATGGCACTTTTGGCTCATATTCAGCTTGTGATCAATGACAATTCCAAGATCCTTCTCACATGTCGTACTGCTGAGCCAAGTATTCCCCATCTTATAACTGTGCATTTGGTTTCTTTTTCCTAAGTGTAGAACTTTGCATTTATCCCTGTTGAATTTCATTCTGTTGTTTTCAGCTCAATGCTCCAGCCTATCAAGGTCCCTTTGAATTTTGTTTCTGTCTTCCATGGTATTAGCTATGCCCCCCAACTTTGTATCATCTGCAAATTTGATAAGCATGCTTTGTACCTCCTCATCCAAGTCGTTAAGAAAAATGTTAAAGAGCACTGGGCCCAGGACCGAGACCTGTGGTATCCCACTCATTACTTCCACCCAGTTTGAGAAGGAACCATTGATAAGCACTCTTTGAGTACGATTCTGGAGCCAACTGTGGATCCACCTGATAGTTGTTCCATCCAGCCCACATTTAGCTAGCTTGCTAATCAGAATATCATGGGGCACTTTGTCAAATGCTTTGCTGAAGTCAAGATATATTATGTCCACAGCATTCCCACAGTCTACAAGGGAGGTTACCCAATGAAAAAATTAGATGAGATTAGTTTGACAGGATTTGTTCTTCATAAATCACTGTTGGCTCCTAGTAATCACTGCATTGTTTTCAAGGTGCTTACAGATTGACTGCTTTATAATCTGCTCCAGAATTTTTCCAGGGATTGATGTTAGGCTGACTGGTCTGTGGTTCCCCGGTTCCTCTTTCTACCCCTTTTTGAAGGTAGGGACAACATTAGCTCTCCTCCAGTCATCCGGCACTTCACCAGTCTTCCATGATTTCGCAAAGATAATAGAGAGTGCTTTTGAGAGTTCTTCATCCAGTTCCTTCAATACTCTAGGATGCAGTTTATCGGGCCCTGGAGATCTGAACTTGTTCAAAGTGATTAGGTATTCCTTGACCATTTGTCTATCAATCTCAAGCTCCAATCCTGCCCCTTCTACTTCATGTTTCCTGGGAGGGTCATAGACCCTTTTTTGGGAGAAAACTGAGCCAAAGTAGGAATTGAGGACTTCTGCCTTTTCTTTGTCATCTGTTATCATTTTGCCATCCTCATTGAGTAGTTGTGCCACCATTTCTTTCGCTTCAGGGAGCCGACTCTTCCCTCATGGGCTGCCTCCACGCTCCGCTTCCAGCAAAGCTGAGCTGGGTGGAGTCCTCAGTCCTGCCCCAGGGCGGCCACAAGTGTGGATCAGGAAGTGGGATGAGGCGCTGTAGCTGGTCTGAGGTGGGCTGCAGAGCCCAGTGGCTAGCTTACAGTGGCATCTCGCTGGTGGTCCTGGGCCACTTGACCTTGGTGCTCGGGGCCATCGTCCACGGCTCCCAGCCCGTGCACACCATCACCTTGGAGTACCCCATGGCTAATGTTGTTGCAGTGGCTTCTGGGCTCTTGAGCGTTGCTGCTGGCATCCTGGCGATCCTGGTGTCCCGGAGCTTATTCCACCATTGCCTGCCTTGGATCCTTGTTGTTATTGCCCTGGCAAATGTCCTGATTTCAGGAGTCTGCTGCGTGGGGCTGGCACTTGCCATCTCCCTCACTGTTGTCAACATTGGCTGTCATCTCTTTACCGGTTGCAACAGTTCTGCCCTTCCAGCTGATGTCCACACTGTATAACAAATGAGTGCCCCTTTGACACTACCCGCATCTATGACACAGCACTGGTCCTCTGGCTTCCTTCCTTGTTGATGGCAGCAGTGGAAGCCGGTTTGTCTGCCTGGTGTTGCACAGCCTCCCTCCCTGTCTGTGGAATTGGCCCCTCTTCTGCCTCCTACAAAGTGGACCTGCTTCATGCAGCTGCCCCACACAAGGTGGCTGCAGAGGAAGGCTCTGAAGGGAAGCCTCACCACCAGCCCCGGGTTGAAATGGATGAGGAAGAGTGCTGTCTTTGAGGGTGGAGGGAAGACAGCTACCCACTTTTGCTGCTAGACTGTCCTTCATGTTCTTGAATGGACAGATGGGCTTGTGTTCAAGGTGCAGAGCTGGCCAGGCAGGAATCTCCCCCCAATTTTTTTTTTTAAGTGTTTTTAAATTTGTATATTTGTATATTTGTATATTTGTTTTTAATGTTTTTAATTGTTGTAAACCGCCCAGAGAGATTTGGCTATGGGGTGGTATACAAATGTAATAAATAACAATAACAACAACAACAACAACAACAACAACAACAATAATAATAATAATTTATTTTATCTGTCTTTTACTATGGACATACCTGTTGCTGTTTTGGGGTAGGATGCAATCACATACCAGCATATTCATGTTGCACAGTTACTGTTTCTTGGGAGGTCTTGTGCAACAAGCCCACTTCCCCAACATATTAGACTTTTTGCGATAAGGAAAGTGATGGGAAGGTGCACTGAAAAGTGTGGAATAACATTTGTTTCCATGCAATGTGATCTAGCCTCCCTGCAAACAAATCAGGTGGAATACTCAATAAACAAGTTGTCTGGAAACAGCCTAAGTCACCAGTGGGATGGACCTTGGATACAGGCATTTACTGTTATCATGAAGATATGACGTTGCCTTCTATTGATTCAGACTCTTTGGTTTCCCAAGACAGGCTGTGTACTCTAGCTAGCAGCAGCTCACCAGAATCTTGGCTGCAGCTGTTTCCTAGCCCTGGTACCCAAGACCCTTTAAATTGAGATGCCAGGAATTAAACCTGTGATTTCTGCTTGCAGCCAGTGTGGGGAAGTGGTTAGAGCAGTGGACTAGGGCCTGGGAGACCTGGTTTCAAATCCCAACTCAGCCATGAAGCTCATTGGCTGATCTTGAGCCCATCACCTTCTCTCAGACTAACCTACCTCACAGGGTTATTGTGAGGATAAAATGGGGAGGGAAAGAATCATGTATGCCATCTTGAGCTTCTTAGAAGAAAGCAGGGGAGGGATATAAATGTAATAAATATATAATACATTACAGAAGCTCTACTATTGTGCTACCCTTGTTTGTCCCCAGGATCCAGTGGTAATCAAAGGCATACTGTCTCTCATACAACTCTTTTCTCACCAGTTGCTACTCCCTGAAAACATCCCCTGCCCCAATAGGGCAATTAGGCTTCTCTTTGGCTCCAAAGGGAGGCTGCTTTCATGTGTAATTGGGGAGGGGGAGCAGGACAACAAGCAGCCAACCTGGGCTGAATGGAGACCCCATCACCACCTCCACAAGCCTTATCTGTCTTGTGGGTTGGAGATGCCACATCCCTGTCATGGAGGTAGGATTTTTATTTATATGTTTGTTTATTAATTATTACATTATTAATTATTAAAATGTTGATATTCTACTTTACCATCCAAAAGACTCAAAAGTGACTAATGAAAGAGAAGTAAAATAAGTTAAAACAAAACTAAAACACAAATGCACAGTGAGTTTTCATACATACATAACAGGAAATACAAATGGAATTACGCAATAACACAGCAATTTATAGATCTATTCTCTAGAAATCTTATCCTGTGAATACGTCTACTCTAAACCTTTTCAAAAGCCATACATACATACAAAACAGCAAGAAGCCAAGTTATGCTATAACCTAGCAGTTTATAGATTTATCCTCTGTACTTCAACCCCTCAAAAAAAAAGCTGTTCAAACTAATAATTCTCATTGCATCCGTTGGTGATGAGTTCCATAACTTAATTATGAGTAGCGTGAAGAATGGAGCCAAAGGGTTTGACACCTCACTGGAAATCACTCTGGTCACTGCTGTCTGCTTCAGCTTATCAATGATTTGCCTTTATAGCCTTCCAGCTTTAACCCAGGCCATAAACACTGTAATCATTAACAGGATTCATTGTTTCAAATACACAACAGCACTCAAAAATGGAAGGCCGAGATGCTGATAGGTAATTGCAAGCCAGTAACCAGGACTATAAAGTAGGAGGGACATTTTTATAGCTTGTATGAAAACTGGTTCTACAGTGACTCACGTCTACCTCTTTTGACAAAAAGTTGTGTTTAAAAAGAGTAGAGGGGGGATGGAGTTCCTCAAGAGTCCAATGTGCCCTAAGCTTCCCAATTTCCTTTTGACAGACTTCAGCTTCACCTCTGTGTGCCGAATTAGGGAGGGCTCCAGGAAGAAAAATAGCATTGGATTATAATGATCAATGGCTAAGTAAAGTGCAAACATTGTAGCCTGAACTAATAATAAGAAACATATATTCCCAGTAAGTAATTTCTAAAATGAGAGATGTTTGAGACCAAGCTCTGTGACCTCAGTTTTATGTATTTATTTGTTTACATTTTTATCCTGCACTTCTTCCCAGAAACTCAGAGTGGTGTGCATAGTCTCCTAATCTTCTTCCCCAATTTATTCTCACAACAACCTTGTGAGGTATGTCAGGCAGAGAGAGAGAGACAGAGAGAGAGAGAGAGAGAGAGAGAGAGAGAGGTGCAACAGGTCTCTCAGTGAGCTTTGTGGCCAAGTGGATCTGAACCTGGGGCTCCCTAATAGTCTTAATCCAATGCTTTAACCATTTATTATTATTATTATTATTATTATAACTTCTATCCTGCCCTTCCTCCCAGAAGGAGCACAGGGTGGCAAACAAAGAACAAAACGCTAAAAACATCTTAAAACATCTCGAAAGCAAAACTTCTTAATAACATTTTTAAAAGAAAACATCTTAAAAACATCTTTTTAAAAAATCTTTGAAAGCAATTCCAAACAGATGCAAACTGGGATAAGGACTCTACTTAAAAGGCTTGTTGAAAGATGAAGGTCTCCAATAGGTGCCGAAAAGACAACAAAGATGACACCTGTCTAATATTTAAGGGGGGAGGGAATTCCAAAGGGTAGGCGCCACAACACTAAAGGTCCGCTTCCTATGTTGTGCAGAACAAACCTCCTGATAAGATGGTATCTGCAGGAGGCCCTCACCTGCAGAGCACAGTGATCGACTGGCTAAAGGGATAAGATGGTCTTTCAGGTATCCTGGTCCCAAGCTGCATAGGGCTTTGTACACCAAAACCAGCACTTTGAACTTGTCCCAGGCACTACAACACATTGGCTTTCTTGGTGCTTTGGTTCCGATCCCAGCGATGTGTGAGCAGACCATGATTGCTTAGCGATGAAGGGATGATATTCTGCACATGTTCAGTGTTTGTTATCATTCCACATTTTCCATGGAGAAGCATTCAGGACATGTTCTAGGGCACAGCCTGCTCTTGGCTCTACTGAAGCCCTTCATAACATACTGTACATGGAACAGGATAAAGAATTTCAAGCATGTACACCAGAGTAGTGTACACATACAAGCCAGTCACTGCCACAATGAGAAATAACATCTTTTGTTATTTGAAAAGATGGCGACCTGCTGATGCAGATCACACTCTGTGCCTAACATAATACATCAAGCATTCTAACAACTGTAGTTACATCCCACGATCCATTAATCTCTTAATTATTTTAACCAATTTTCCATTAAATCATTGTTTGCTCTTGATTTTAATATGTGGATATAGGCAAAGTTCAGGCTAGTCAGATGTATGACAATATGATCTGGCAAGAACAAATGTTTTACTCATCTGTACTCATCTGTACTCATCTGTTTAAAGCAATATCATACCACTTTAAACAATCATGGCTTCCCCAAAAGAATTCTGGGAAGTGTAGTTTGTCAAGGGTGCTGAGAGTTATGGGACAAGCCCCATTTCCCTCCAGAGCTATAATTGTCAGAGACGTTTTCTTATGGAAATAGGTGTATATATGCAGAGATCCTCAGCGGTCTGAGCTGCATGTGTATTTAGCTAAGTAGCAGGCTTTTACCCTGCATTTAGATCACTGAGACTTAAGACTTGGTAGACTTCCCAGGAGGATCCCTCCGCCTGTGCAGCCTCTGAGACGGCTCCCGTCTTGGATGAAACTTTTTCAGTTTTAAATCCAGTCAGAAGGGTCTTTTTTGACTGGGGATAATTTCTTCCGGATAAGGAAGAAACGTGAGATTTCCCATACAGCTTTGTTGTGATTGTTGGAGACTGGAATTCGTCAGAATTGTCTGTGAAAGAAGGTCTTCCAGCAGCTTGGACGGAGCGAGGATTTCTAGCTAGCTCAGCTGAAAAAGTGACCCTTTTTTTTCTTTAAAGAAAAACGGTCTAACAGGCAAGTATTCTCCTGTCTACGCTTATTGCTTTCTTATCTACACAGCTAAAGAGATTTGTCAAAGAACCAGCAATTAAGAAAACCTGGGTGAGCCAAAACTTTCCTTCTCTTTTACTTACGGAACTAATTTTTTGTGCTTCATCAAATCTTTTGACATTCTCTGTCTGCAAGAAACTTGGTCCAGAGATTCCAATTCTCTTTCCCTTCAAGGATTTAAATGTTGGTCCAATCCTGCAACAAGGAAGGCATCTAGGGGTCGTGGTAAGGGGGGAATAGCCATTTTAATATCCACCTCACTAGATGTGCTGGTATCTATCCCCTCTGAACATCCCCCGGAATTTTGTCTAGCATTAATAATAGCTTTTTCGGATCGCACCACTATAATATGTTTAAATATATATTTCCCCCTTCTCCCCCACAAATTGCATTATCAAACTGGCAAAGGTTAGAAGCATATCTAGAAAAACTTTTAATTATCTATCCATCACATTTGATTTTGATTAATGGGGATCTCAATGCAAGATTAGGCCAGTCCTACCCTCTAGTGGGAGCATTAGTGAGGATTTCGCTTGATGATTACCCAGTTCTCCCTCGATTATCAAACGATAAAATTTTAAATCAAAATGGAAAATTTTTATTTCAATTACTGATTAGACATCAGCTAATCTGTTTTAATGGGACTTATTTAGACTCGTCCCATGGCAGCTACACTTTCACCTCAGCCAGAGGGGCAAGTGTGGTTGATTATTTTATAGGATCCCCTTCTTTACTCCCTCTGGTAGATGAACTAACAATCTTAAGCAGGGCAGATAGTGACCACTTTCCTCTCTGGTTATGTTTAAAGGTCCCCGGTACCAAATGCAGACCACAAACGTCCAATCCAACATTGGTAGGCCTTACTGGCCCTAGACGGCTCAAATGGTCTTTGGATATGGAAATCTCAGTCAATCAATTTCTCCATTCAGATATTCTTTCAGATCTTCATTTTCAGGCTTCCTTTT
This sequence comes from Rhineura floridana, assembly GCF_030035675.1. Taxonomy (NCBI): domain Eukaryota; kingdom Metazoa; phylum Chordata; class Lepidosauria; order Squamata; family Rhineuridae; genus Rhineura; species Rhineura floridana. The sequence continues at coordinate 49,520,382 of NC_084480.1, forward strand.
TCCCTGAAGAAATCCTGATGACCTATGAAAGTTTAGCCACGTCCATTAAACATATGGTGTCTACTTCCACCCCCACTAGACCGCATGGGGCCCTAAATTCATGGTTCGATGGGGAATGTCGCGCAAATAAACGTGAGCTGACATCCCAAATTAAAATTATGCGTCAACACCCATCAGAAGAATCCATCCATCATGTTTTAACTTTGAAGAGAGCTTATAAACGCCTTTTAAAAGTGAAGAAACAAGGCTTTTTTTCAAATAATTGGAGAGAACTAGGTCATGCATTGAGGCATAAAAATGACCAGCAGTTTTGGAAAATGGTCCAGGGCAGTTTTTCACAAAGTGATTTGCTCCCTATTCCCCCGATCCTCCCAGACGTGTGGGTGACCCACTTCACCGCCCTTTTCGGATCAGTATCACCCTCTCATCTCCGCCCACCTGATGTGAAGGCGGATTTGCCTGTCTGGCCCCCAGTCACCAGCATTGAGATAAGAGATCTGATCTCAATGCTTCACTCTAACAAAGCACCCGGAGATGACATGTTGCCACCTGAGCTTTTCCTAACAAATCCTGCTTGGTGGGCCCCCCTCCTGGCAAACCTTTTCACATACATCAATAACACTGGGAATTTCCCCAGAGGCTGGAGTACTAGTATCATAGTACCTATTTTTAAAAAAGGGGACCCATCAGACCCCCGGAATTATAGACCTATCAGCCTGCTTGATGTTACTGCCAAATTATATGGCGCTTTCTTTTGAACAAATTGCTTGATTGGGATACTAAAAATTCGATCATACACCAAGAACAGGCGGGGTTTAGAAAAGCCAGGAGTACGATAGACCAAGTTTATATCTTGCAACATTTAATTTCAAAAGCCCAAAAAGCGAAAAATGCATCACTTTACATTGCGTTTATAGACTTCGCCGCAGCTTTTGATTCAGTGAATAGGGAGCTACTGTGGCATAAATTGGAGCATTCCAATATAGATAAGAGATTAGCATGGCTAATTAGATCCTTACATTATTCAAATAGTTTGAGAGTACACCTGGGCAGAAATGGAGCCTTATCCCATGAAATTCCGTCTTTGAAAGGAGTGAAGCAAGGTTGCATTCTGGCCCCTTTTTTATTTAATTATTTTATCAATGATATAATCCCTACGTTATCCTCAATTAAATTTCCCCCCCCCCATCAATTGGCAATAAAAAAATTTCTGCGTTATTGTATGCAGATGACTTGGCCCTTTTTTCTCTAAATAAGATCGGCCTAAACAGAATGCTAGCGTCCTTAGAGGAATATTGCCAGACTAATTACCTAAAGATAAACCACTCAAACTCTAAAGTGATGATCTGTGGGAAGAATAGGCGATCTAAAAATCGCTGGACTCTAAATGGTGTCCCTTTAGAACAAGTTCATCTATTTAAATATCTAGGCATAACTCTGACTAACAACCTTTCATGGAAACCCCAGGCGGAATACATTAAAGTAGCGAGTGCCAGAATAACAGGGCAACTAAAAAGGTTCTACTATTCCCGTGGGGGACAGTTAATAGCTCCGATGCTAAAAATCTTTGCTGCCAAAGCCCTTCCTAAACTGCTGTATGGAGCAGAAATTTGGGGCCATGCCCTCCGGCTAAATATAGAACCTCTCCAAAATTTATTCTTGAAACAGATTCTGGGCCTCCCTCGAGACGCCCCCTCGGCCCACGTGAGGGCAGAAACTGTTGCGCGTGCATGTATAGATCATACAAGGATGGAATCCAAGAGTTGTATAGAACAGGAATAAGCCAGGCCAGGCAAGTTTCTTGTAAGAGTCTTTACTAGGCAAAGACATTAGACACAGTTCTCTTCACAGACAGCTTTTCCCCCAACTGAGCTTTTCCAAGCATCCCACCTTATCAGGCTTCCCAGCCAGCTACTGACCTTGGCAAACCTGGCGCTCTGTTCTCACAGCTTAACCCTTCTGCTTCAGGTTTTACTCTCTCTGCTAAAAACCCTGTCTGTGAGTCTCACAGCATGCTTCACTGACCAACAGCCCCCACCTGAGACTCACAGATTACAAAACTTCATTGTTCATCATTACATTTCTACAATATTAACTTTTCATTACAATACATATCAGTACATGGTTTGTTTTCTTACAGTTTCTATTTACATTTTCAGTTCAGTTCTTGTTTCTTTATTTCTTTATTCACACAGGTTTTACAGAGTCATTTTGTTCACTTTTATTTGATAATACATTTATATTTCATTCCTCAACACAAAACTTCCACATGAGATCCATTGTTTCTTTATCTATTGGTCCTTCTTTTTCCCATTCTACTGGATATTCATCTGTTTCATTATTCTGTTGTGTAACATTAAATGTGAATCTCTGAGGTGGTTGACCTTTCGTTTTTCTTTCTGATCTCCTAACATTATCTATTTCCATTTCTTCCTCACTCTCTATTTTACTTGAACCTGCACCTGTGTCTGCACTTGTACTTGGCATTTCTGTATCTTGCATTGCCATGTCTTCACCTCTCAGCCTTTTTACAGTACGTTTGCCACCGTGTATTAGATCAGTCAATGCAGTTTTTAATGGAATTTGCTGCCCAAAAGGAACATCTGCTGCTTCCTGCTTGCTTGCACTATCTAGGATAACTGTTTGACTGTCTCTCCAAGGTTTATCTATCACCTTTATGCTTCTGCTTAACACTACTTGTTGTTTCTCAGGCAACCAAACTCTATAATATGAATGCTGAAATCCCAAAATGCGTCCTGCCTGAGCTCTTGAGCCTAATTTACCATGCCTTTTCTGTTTTGCAATATGTACCCAGGATTTTGCCCCAAAACATTCTATGTGTTTCACCCTGGGCTTTCTTCCAGTCAACTTCTCATAGGGAGACATGCCTATTGTTCTGTGCATGAGACGGTTCTGAATATAAACAGTGTACAGAATACATTCACCCCAATAAGTGTTATTCATATCAGCATCTGCTAGCATGGCTCTCATTGAATCCTGCAATGACCGGTTCCTCCTCTCTGCAGTTCCGTTGGAGGATGGGCTGAAGGGAGCAGTGAGACTCTGTATTATTCCCTTCTTTTCCAAATATGTTTTAAATGAATTACTGGTAAATTCTCCACCTTGATCTGATCTGATATTTTTGATAACAACCCCATATTGTGTTTCTGTTCTCTGTATAAATGCCTTCAATTTCTCTTCTGCTTCACTTTTCTTTTTCAATAAGAATACATGTGTAAATCTGGAGAAGTCATCCACAATCACTAAATAAAACCTTGCTCCACCTTTTGAGCACTGGAAAGGTCCAGCCAAATCCACATGTATGAGCTGATAGGGTTCAGTGGTCGTGCTTTCACAGCTCTTATTTACCGGAGTCACAGTCATTTTTGTTTTATAGCATACTTCACACTCATCCACATGCTCACAATGTGTTAATTTCAAATCTTGACTATGCTTTGGGGTGTTTTGTATCTTTTGGAAATGTGCGTGTGCTAATTTTCTGTGCCATTCATGTAAACAATTATCATGTTTCTCTTTATTAACTCCTATCCAAGCACACGTGGGTTTATCAAGATTGCACTCAACCATAAACATCTGGTTCTGTAATTTCCCTTGCATGCATATTTCACCATCTTTTCTCACAAAACATCTATCCCCTTCAAATGTAACTTTACAACCTATTTGAGCCAATTTTCTTACTGATAGAATGTTATATTTTAAACCAGAAACCAATAACACATCTGTTAATATAGTTCCTAAATTACTCAACCTGAGTGTGCCTTTTGCAATCGCGTCCTGAGTCGATCCGTCAGCCAGATAAATCTTCTCCTGCGCCGGCTTTGAAGTGTAAAATAAACTAGAGTCTGTGATTAGGCAATTAGACGCTCCACTGTCGAGAAGCCACTTAGAGTTAATGAGTTTATTGTCCTCCTTAGTAACAAAGTTCACGCTTGTTCTCTGACTTCCAAAGTCCCTGTTATTCCTCTTCTTTAAACAATGTCTCTGTATATGTCCACGGGACCCACAAAAGTAACATATTTTATTCTCTTGCTTGCTTCTTTGATTTTGTTGTTGTTGTACAGCCACAGTCTCTTTTAACTCAGTTTTCTTATTCTCTTGTCTTCTATTCCACTCTTGTTGAAGTTTCTGTTCTACAAAGTCCAAATTCAGATGTCCGTCGGGTAAAGTTTCCAGGCTAGAGACCGTGACGTCCCATTTTTGATCAAATGAAGATAACAGTATATAGACCATCTGAATGTCACTATGATGCACTCCTCTATCTTCCAGCTCAGCATTTAATCTACGAAATTCAGCCAGATGCTCTGTCATAGTCACTTCATCTGTAAAACGCATCTGATAAAGTTTCCGTGCTAAACACAGCCTGCTCCTAGCAGTTTGCTGCACATGAGCGGCTCTTAGCTTCTCCCACATCTGATTAGCTGTCAGCTCATTACTCACCAGCAACAGTTGAGAATCAGACAGCCCCAGAGTAATAAAAGCCTTCGCTTTCTCGTCTTTCTTCAACCACGCTGCTGAAGGAGCTGCCGGAGGGGGTTTTTCTACAACATCATTCAAATCTTCTTTAATCAGAACTGCTCTCATTCTCCATTTCCAGCTGGAGTAGTTTACAGCATTCAGTCTCTCCATCGGCATCCCGGATAATTGGTTTACAGCCATGTTGCCCACTCTTACTTGCCTCTTTCTTGCACTTTGTTTCTCTCTGCAACAACGTCACGTCAACGGCTCTCGAACCCGCTACCTTGTATGATAAGCAGGGCCCATAACCCCTGTTGCGCGTGCGTGTATAGATCATACAAGGATGGAATCCAAGAGTTGTATAGAACAGGAATAAGCCAGGCCAGGCAAGTTTCTTGTAAGAGTCTTTACTAGGCAAAGACATTAGACACAGTTCTCTTCACAGACAGCTTTTCCCCCACACTGAGCTTTTCCAAGCATCCCACCTTATCAGGCTTCCCAGCCAGCTACTGACCTTGGCAAACCTGGCGCTCTGTTCTCACAGCTTAACCCTTCTGCTTCAGGTTTCACTCTCTCTGATAAAAACCCTGTCTGTGAGTCTCACAGCATGCTTCACTGACCAACAGAAACTGGCCTCCTCCCATTGTCAGCTAAAATAGACTCTGCGATATTAAGATTCTGGAAGAAAATTTCCCTTCTAGATGAATCTTCAATTGTCAAATCATGCTGGCAAGAACAATTACAACTCGGAGGTTGGGCCCGTACGGCATTAATGTTAATGGACTCTTATAACCTTTCTTCTAACAACCTCCTAACATTATCATCAAAGGATCTGAGTAATTGGATTTTCAATTTTCATGAAGTGCAAGATAGGCTTTTTATTGAGTCATCCTCCTTTTCAAAATGGTTTTCTCTCTCCAAACTAAACCATGATGTTGCACCTTATTTTGCTATTCTTACTAATCCGAAGCTATGTAGAGCCTATACCGAAATCAGATTTCAGACTATGAACACAGCCTTTCTGGAAGGCAGATATAAAGGGGTTCCAAGATCTGACCATCTCTGCATTTGCGGAAACAAGGAGATCGAAGACCTGGCCCATTACATGCTAAACTGCCCCTTATATAATGACCCCAGACATAAATTTTTAACACCCTTTATAATTCCTAGAGCTGCCCTCCCCTCTGATATCCTAATAGCCGACTTACTTGCGGATAATTATAGCAAAACCATATTGGCAGTAGCAAATTTTGCACTCGCTGCAAAAAGCATCAGAGCCCAATATTGCAAAAGCCTTCACCACTGAATTTTTAATCTTGTGTTATATTTTAGATGTGTCGACATGCTATTGTATATATTTCGTTGTAGTACTAAAGGCCTTGCTATGGCCTATGGCTAAGAGCAAATAAAGTTGTTGTTGTTGTGTACTTACGGAACTAAGGGGGAAGAAAATAAAAATAGCCTATCGTTTTTTATTGCAAAAAGCTGACATGGAAAATAGCATTATAAAGATTACAACGGATGAGGGTTTTCTTTTTGATTTATAAGACTTTTGTGTAATATATGTCTGGGACTATTTTTTCTGATCTACTTTTTTTTTGACAAATCTGCTCATTTTTTCTGCTACTAGTTATTTGGATGCTGTGAACTAAAGCTGTTTTTGCACTTCTGGGCATATAAGAGATAAGGGCTGTCTAGAGTGTGACGCCAGTTGGTTTGAAAGATTAACTCCTTTGTAACTGGATAAAGAAATAAACTGCTCTTTGCTTGGGACATTGAAAATTGAAGGAGTTTTGTTCCTTTGGCTTTAAGAATGACAATTAAGAAGATCATGGATGTACAAGAAGGGACTTTATCTTTAGACATGTTTCAGAAAATAATGAATGGGATTAACTCAATAAAACAAGAACTGAGAAATAATAGTCAAGCGTTGAGAAATTGAATTTGACGAAATGAGACAGGAACTGAAAGAAATTCAGGATTCTATGAGAAAGGAGAATAAAGATGGATCTGGAAAACCAAAAAAGGATGAAAGAGAAATTAAAGGCAAAGTTCAAACTATGGAGATTGGATTAAATATGGATATGGAAAAAGATTTGGATTTCCTGGCTGTGATGGATCCTGGAGACAAATATTACGGTTTGGAACTCAGCGCTGTCCCTGAAGGAATTGAAGAGATTGGAGATAAAGATATTATTGGTTCAAAAAAATTCCTGGACTGGAAGGATTTGATGGAACTTGAAATGGAGAAAGCTAACAGAATTAATCCCTGTTTTGTGTCAATGGAAAAATCTTCAAGAGATGTGCTAGTGTATCATATAAAAAAGAGGAACAGAGATGCGGCTTTGCAACAATACTTCAGTGATACATTCGGAACTGACGGCAAGAAAATATCTGTGAAAAAGGAAATTCCTATCAGACTCTTATTATATGACTATGACAGCAAGATTATTGGGCGCGTAAAGATGGAAGATGGAAGATGGAACCAATACGGATAATGGAAGAAGAGCGATTTGAAATTACTGGACTTAGTAGACTTGATGAGTTGGATTAATTGACATGTTTATCTAGAAAAAAAATTGATGGACATATATCTCAAGGATTGGAAACTTCTCTTTGACTTTTTGTGGAAGAATAAAATGATATGATGTTAATGAGATTTGTAACCAATTAAGATAACCGCTGGAGGAAGGTGATTTTATAATCTATCAAGATACAGGCTTGTTATATATTATAGACTTATAGCTGAACTACGACAAATCGGAAGTCAATTTTTTTATATTTTTTTCTTTTTATTGTATTAGTTATGGATTTGTGTTTTTTCTTTTTGTATTGTTTTGGTTTTGAAAATTTGAATAAAAATTAATTGAAAAAAAAGACGTAAGACTTGGTAAAATAAGAAAAGCTACTTTATTTATAGAAATACTTAGTAGATAGGAAAGGCATACCTAGTTCTAACTATCTAAGTTGGAGAGGCACAATGCCCAGACTTGGGTATTGCCCCCATGGCTCAGGAGAGAGAGCAAAGACAAAGACAAAGATGGTCTCTCCTCAGACAGTCAGAAGAAGACAAAGAAAGGGGGACAGATAAGCTTCCCTGAGCATATCAGCTTTCAATGGAAGGAAGTTAGATAGAGAAGAGCACAGGTAAAAGCAGGCAAGCCTAGCCAGCTGGCGGACACTATCTTCTGGAATACAAACAAAAGAACCCAAACAGGAGTTGTTCTTGCCCCACTTCCAACAGGTTTAACAATCAATCCCTATTCCCAGGCAACTCTGGGAATTGTAGGTCTGTGAGGAGTCCCCTAATAATATTTATTTATTTATTTATTAACTTTATACCCTGCCTTTCTTTTTTCATGAAACCCAAGGCAGCTTCCATATGGTTCCCAGGCAGTCTCCCATCCAGGCAGTAACCAGACCTGACCCTGCTTAGCTTCAGCAAGGAGCTGGCCACATGTGCCTTCAGACCGTAGCCTGGGACCTAATTCTCATCACCCTTAACAAACTACACTTCCCAGGAGTCTATGGAGGAAGCCACAATTGTTTAAAGGAGAATAATACTGCTTCAAATGTAAGGTGCAGATAGGCTTTTATAATAGCAAATTTTATGGAGGGCCATAAAGCTCAGCAGTCCCAAATCTGTACAGAATATCAATAACAAAAGTTATAGATAGATTAAGACCTGTGTGCCTGCTCAGTCTGTTGTCAGGTAGTAACTGGTGGTGGACAATTTCAAGGCTGCTACTCAGGGCCGGTTCTAAAGGGCAGTCAGGTGGGGCACTGGTCAAGAATCCCTGGGGCTACAGTGGCCCCTGCGCTCCCCTTCCACAATCTGCAGCAGGATTGCTGCTGCGGATAGCAGGGCAGGAGCTTCAGAGCTGACTGCCATTCTCCCGCTTCACCTACCTTTCTCTCTGCTTTTTTGCAGCTGCGCGCACTGTGCGCACAGGTTTGCCATCAATCAAGATGACAGCCGAGGTTTCCCTAAGGGGCTGAAGCCTCTGCCGCCATCTTGGTTGATGGCAGCAATGTGCGTGTGTAGCATGCGTGTGTGCCATCAACCAAGATGGCGGCAGAGGCTTCAGCCCCTTGGCCGCCATCTTGATTGATGGCAAACCTGCGCGTGCAATGCATGCCACCAAAAAAACAGCACAGAGAAAGGTAAGTAGAGCGGGGGAATAGCGGGTGGCTTGGGATCTCCCACCCTGCGATCCACAGTACCAATCCTGCCACGAATTGCAGAAGGGGAGTGCCAGGGCCCGGGGCCGGACCTGCTGCTACTCTTGCTTCTTACAGCTCTTTATCTTTATACTGGATTGGACCAGGCAACCTTTCCCACAGAGGATAGTCCTCTCTAAAGTAGGACACATGGCCACCCTATATTTTTATTGCTGTGTTATATTGATGTATAAAATACTGTATTGTTAGTCATGAGTTCCCCCAAACAATCTTGGGAAGTGTAGTTTGTTAAGGATGCTGAGAGTTGTGAGACAAGCCCCATTCCCCTCACAGAGCTACAGTTCTCAGAGTGGTTTAACAAACAATCCATCTTCCCAGGAAACTCTGAGAACTGCAGCTCTGTGAAGAGAATAGGGGCCTCCTAAAAACTCTCAGTACCCTTAACAAGTGACAGCTCCCAGAATGCTTTGGGGAAATGCATGACTGCTTATGTATACTGCCAATGGGGCCACTGTAAGAGCAAGGACACCAGCCACAGCCTGTGAGCTTGAAGCCCTTTATTTGAAGAAATCAGTTGCTGCTTTTATTTCTTGAAGGTGGAGGATGTGAGCTGCACATCTTTCTGCCTCTGAAATATCTGAGACGCAAGAGGCCATAACAGGGAAGCTTAGCTAGCTCCAGGTTTGAGGGGGCTCTCAGCCAGAGCTTGGAAGTAACTCGTTATTTTTAACGAGTTACTTTTAATTCGTTACAATTTTAAATAACGAGTGGGTAATTCCATTACATTTGGCAAGTAACGTAACGAATAGTAATTTCCCTACTTTTCAGCTTCAACTTTAACGTTTCCACATTAGGTTGGACGTTACTTGGGGGCGGGAACAAGGGGAAGTCAGCTCCTGGCTGTGATTGGTTAACACAAGACATGTGCCTCACACTGATTGGACCTCTGCGCAGACTGTCTCTTCCCTCGTGATCTGTGTTAGGAGGCACGAGGGAAGAGATGAATAGGCAGGGGAAGCCTGCTAGCGTCTGACTCTGAGAGGAAAAAATGGACGCCAGAGGAAAAAGCCAGGGCAAGGACAACAACGGAGGAGAAGGCTGCAGCAGAATGGTGAAGAGCTGTGGAGGTGAGTGATGATTATTTGTGTGTGTGTGTGTGTGCCCCGGTGCGTGTGTTTTTGGCTGGAGTCTCTGGTTTTGGGGGGGGTCCGGCTCTCTGGCTACCACCCCTTACTCTCTGGACTCTCTGCTTCAATTAAAAAAAAATTAAGTTTCTAGGTGGTCTAATTCTCGAGATATACACCAAAACGTAACCCCCCTGCAAAACTTTTTTTTAAACAGACCATGCTCTAGCTACAACTCCCATCAACCCAATCCAGTGGCCATGCTGGCTGGGGCTGATGGGAGATGTAGTTTAAAGTAACTTTTCAAAGCTCTGGCTGCAACCCGGCCCTTTTATGATTGTGAGTAAAGTGCAGACTTGTGTTTGTGTTGTAAATCTCTCTTCCTCCAACCCTATTTTTAAAGAAATTAGGCAGGGTTTATCACAGTTTTTATTATGTAGGAAACTAATACTCATTTTTTTTAAATGAATGAAGTTTATTTGTTTTTATTATTTTATTTATATCCCACCCTTCCTCCCAGTAGGAGCCCAGGGCAGCAAACAAAAGCACTAAAAACACTTTAAAAATCATAAAAACAGACTTTAAAATATATTAAAACAAAACATCTTTAAAAACATTTTTAAAAGCTTTAAAAACATTTTTTTAAGAAAAAGTTTAAAAACATATTAAAAAGCAATTTCAACACAGATGCAGACTGGGATAAGCTCTCAACTTAAAGGACTTGTTAAAAGAACAAGTTCCTTATCACTTGAGGCTGCAGTTTTCCCTGGTTGAGTAAGCCCCATTGAATACATTGGGACTTGCTTCTGAGTAAACAAACATAGGATTGCACTATCTTTACAGGTTATATAAATAAACATATTTGATAGTCATGCTTATATAAATATTTTCATAGAATCATAGAATAGTAGAGTTGGAAGGGGCCAATAAGGCCATCAAGTCCAACCCCCTGCTCAATGCAGGAATCCAAATCAAAGCATTCCCGACAGATGGCTGTCCAGCTTTCTCTTGAATGCCTCCAGTGTCGGAGATCCCACTACCTCTCTAGTAATTAGTTCCATTGTTGTATGGCTCTAACAGTTAGGAAGCTTTTCCTGATGTCCAGTCGAAATCTGGCTTCTTGCAACTTGAGCCCATTATTCTGTGTCCTGCACTCTGGGATCATCGAGAAGAGATCCCGGCCCTCCTCTGTGTGGCAACCTTTCAAGTACTTGAAGAGTGCTATCATATCTCCCCTCAGTCTTCTCTTCTCCAGGTTAAATATGCCCAGTTCCTTCAGTCTCTCCTCATAGGGCGTTGTTTCCAGTCCCCTGATCATCCTTGTTGCCCTCTTTTGAACCTGTTCCAGTTTGTCTGCATCCTTCTTGAAGTGCAGAGACCAGAACTGGACACAGCACCCAAGATGAGGCCTAACCAGTGCTGAATAGAGGGGAACTAATACTTCACATGATTTGGAAACTATACTTCTGTTAATGCAGCCTGATATAGCATTTGCCTTTTTTGCAGCCACATCACACTGTTGGCTCATATTCAGCTTGTGATCAACAACAATTCCAAGATCCTTCTTGCATGTTGTACTGCTGAGCCAAGTATCCCCCATCTTATAACTGTGCATTTGGTTTCTTTTTCCTAAGTGTAGAACTTTTACTTCCACCCAGTTTTGTCATGCTGTGTCCCTATAAGTATCCAATTGCATACTATGGTTGTACAATACTTCCTTTACATTTTAAGTATGCCTTGGGGTAGTCATGGTTCTCCATTGTTTTCATCCTGAGGGGCAGATAGGCTGAGAAATGGTGAGTAGCCCATGGTCACCCACTACACTTTATAGCTTATTTTCATTTTGAAAAATTAATTAAAACAATTTACATGCAGGCAAAATTTATTAAGCGGATTCACACAATATGTGTAAAGCACATCCAACTCGCATTTAAAGCGCATGACTTCCCCTAAAGAATTCTGGGAAGTGTCATTTCCCCCTCACAGTTATAGTTCTCACCGCTCTTAACAAACTGCAGTTCCCATGATTCTGTGGTGGGATTCATGTGCTTCAAATGGGTGTTGAATGTGCTTTAAAGGAATGGTGTGGATCTGCCCTAGGTATGATGTTCATTCAAGAGTGAATTGAAAAGAACAATTTTAAAAGATACTTCTTACTCTTACTCATTTTTCAGACCTCTTTCTGAAGTAAAGGGTCAAATCTGTAAAAACATTTGGAGCAGCCGCATTAAAAGATAAGGGCAGGGTATTCCAGGCAGAGGGTTGCCAACCCTGCTTGGATATGGATGTCTTTGCAGAAGAACCCTAGTCAAGGTTTACCAACAGCACAGTCCAAACTATATCTACTTAGAAGTCAGTCCTGTTGAGTTCTATGGGGCTTAATCCCTTAGTAAGTGTGTTTAGAATTGCAGCCTTCAGGAGCCTCCATCTTTACTCCCCAAAACTCCCATCTAACATCTCCACAACACTAGGCTCCTTTGTCTCTGCTGTGGCCTTCTGGTGACTGCCCTAGCCTGAAGGCACTTAACCCTTCTTGCTGAAAGCAAGTAGGCTAGATTAAATGTTCCCTACCCAGGCTCATATATATAAAATATAAACGGCATTTTGTCAAAAGTATTTTTGTCTACATTTTATACCTCATCCTTGGTTTTCCAAGCTTGGCATGGAATGCTTCTCATACAGAATTAATTTGAAATGCTGCATATTTATTATCATAATCATCATATTCAAAATAAAAAATATATGTACCGCCTTCAAGTTGATTCCAACTTATGGTGACCCTATGAATAGGGTTTTCATGAGGCTGAGAGGCAGTGACTGGCCCAAGGTCACTCAGTGAGCTTCATGGCTATGTGGGGATTTGAACCCTAGTCTCATTTTGTTCTCACAACAACCCTGTGAGATAGTAGGTTAGACTGGCCCAGGCAGGGTTATTTAGTGAGCAAAAATGATGCAAATAGGATCTCTTTTAATTGTGCTATCGACCTGCTTACTTCCACTCTGACTGGGGCATCTTGCAGCATGGGGAAGAGATGGGGGCACATCACAGCTGAAGTTCACCCACATAGGAGCATTATCTCTTGTTTATTACAGAGACGCCTGAGAGCAGCAGTCAGTTAGTGTGGCCACTTGAGTCACAGCTTGTTGATCCTGAGGAGGCAAAACTAGAAAGTGAGGTTCAGAAAGGAGGCCCTGTGCACGAGGAGGAGGAGGGCATGAAGCAGTGCCAGTTGCCCACAGCCACATCTGCAGAACAGCAAGTACCATGGTTTGGCTTTGAGAAAGCTTGTACATTTGTGAGCCAGAGTGGGAAAAATGTTGTTGTACGATGCAATTACTGCCTTCCAAGGATCAAAAATCTGAGATCAGCTGTTTCCTCCTCATCCAATGTGAAGAAACATTTTGAGGTAAGCCTTTGTCATGCTGGTCCTCAAAGAGTGTCCATTGTCTATTTATGTTTAAATTGTGAAGTTCCTCTTCCATTTTTTCTTGGATTCATGCTTTGTTCTTCTTCCTCAGAGGGCACACCCTGAGAAGCTGAGAGCAATTGAAGAAGCAATAAAGGCAAGGAGACGTGGCCTTCCTGAACCAATGCATGACACCCCTCCTCCCAAAATGCTGAAGCAGCAGCAGACAACCCTTGAGAGGTGGGGATCTGGCAGGGATCTGCTTCTTCTGGCAGCCTGCGTACACCCTCGCTTCAAACTAGATCGGCTGGAATCGTGTCAGGCCACCACCCATACCAACAAGTAAGAACATTAGGGAAGCCCTTTGGGTGGATTACTCCAAGGGAAATGATGTCTCAAGGGAGGCATCAGAGGGCTTAAGGTGGTAGGCAGGGGCTGGGCCTTTTCTTCCTGGGGCTCCTCATCACAACCTTGGGTTGCTGCAGGTAATCCTTAAGGGTCTGCTGTGCTGCCCTATGAGTGTGGTGACTTGGTCACCTTCCTACCTTCCATGTCATCATCCACAGGCTCAGGCTGGACCCTGAACCAGGGGACATGACAAGCATCAGGAAATGAAGAGCAGATGATGGTTTCCTAACATATATGTGTTAACATATCCTCTCTCTTTCTTAGATACACAATGGAAGCCTTGCTGAAAGCCGAAATAAAGATGGGTGTGCTTAATGAGGACAGTGATCAGTCTTCAGATAAAGACCAGGAAGGAGATGACTTAGAAGATGACTTCTTTAACTTTCTGCCCCAGGGCAAGAAGTCAGCAGTGGACACTGCTGAGGAGGAACTGGTGAGGTACCTGAGGTCTCCCAGCAGGGAAGTGTCATCACTCCATGGCTTTCCACGTGTGCTGCGGTGTTTTTTGCAGCACAACACAGGCATGCCTTCAAGCGCCGCAGTAGAACGCCTGTTCAGTACTGGTGGCAACGTAATGACTGTAAAAAGACATTCCTTGTCTGACATGCTCTTTGAGCATCTTGTTCTTTTGAGACATAACAGAAACATATAAAAGCATTTCAAGTGTAAAATTTGATTTCAAGAGTTGGGGTATCTTCATTGCTTGGGGGGATGTGAGATTCTTTTATGCCATTATGTTAATCTTATGGATAATTTTTTTTATTCTACTACCCCCTGTGTGTGTGTGTTTATTTTTAATATTGTTTTAGGCTTCTTAGATGTGCAGCAGCCAAGGCCAGGAGGAGTTTTTTTTAAAAAGTAACTGAAATGTAATTGTAGTGATTACTTTTGAGAAAAAGTAAAGTAATCAGTTACTTTCAGAGCAATTGCAATTGTAACGGTAATTACTACTTTTTTGGGCCAAGTAATTGTAACTGTAATTTATTACTTTTTAAAAGTAACCTTCCAAGCTCTGCTCTCAGCAACGTGCCCGCTGGTAGACAGCTGTCAGGAGCTGCTGGAATCTATTTATGTCTGCCCCATGTGGTAAAGCCCTGAATTGCTGATGAAAGCCTTCTCAGTGTGGAGGCTGGTCCATTAGAGTGAATGAGGGACTGGCTGCCTTACCAACCTTAGTCTGCCCTTAGCTAGCCTCCACTTGCCTGCTTTGTCACTTCCATCTAGTCCAGGGGGTGCCACTGGCTGTCAGCTTCCTTCTCTTTAGTCTCATTGTTGCCTTGTAGACCTTGGTAAGGAGAAGGATGGAGCCAAAACTAGAATGAGTTGGATCTGCCTGTTATTGGCTCTAATTCTATCTATTGTTGGCCTGTCTGCCTTCCCCCCTGCCCCCCACCAGTCCCAATGGACACCAGCCACTACAAATCATAGGAAGCTGTCTTATACTAAGTCAGACCATTGGTCCATCTAGTTAAGCACTGTCTACTCCCTACCTGGCAGTGGTTTTCCAGGGTTGCAGATAGGGGGCATTCCCAGCCCTGCCTGGAGATGTCAGGAATTGAATGTGGGACCTTCTGCATGTCAAACAGATGCTCTACCACTGAGCTACAGTTCTTCCCCATCTTGGCTTTTCAGTGGCTACCTCCAAGCTCTGGAACTCCTTTCCTAGGGAGGTCAGACTGGCTCCTTCCCTGCTGTGCCTCTCGGCAGGTGAAGACCTTTCTGTTCTGACAGGCTTTGGGGAATTGACTGCTAGAATAGACTGCTAGGGTTTTTACTGATTTGTATTTTGTGTGCTTTTTAAAATCACTATGCTTTAAGCGGTTTGAATTTTATAGTAAGCTTAATTACATTTTAATTATAACTTCTGTATGTTTTATTTAAAAGTTTTTAAATGTATTTGTTTTAATTTTTGTAAGCCACCTTGAGTCCCAGTTCTGGGAAAAAGGTTGGATAAAATTTATTTATTTACTTATTTATTTACTTATTAAATTTATTAGTCGCCCATCTGGCTGGCTGTCCAGCCACTCTGGGCAACGTACA
Source organism: Rhineura floridana (assembly GCF_030035675.1). Classification (NCBI taxonomy): domain Eukaryota; kingdom Metazoa; phylum Chordata; class Lepidosauria; order Squamata; family Rhineuridae; genus Rhineura; species Rhineura floridana. The sequence goes on from NC_084480.1 coordinate 49,536,019, forward strand.
AAATAAAAGCATACAAATACATTAAAACATTAAAAAATCTCAACAATAATAATAAAACCTAACCCACCCCAAAATGAATAATAATAATATCTTTCTGAGCAGAAGGGAGTATAAAGGGCTTCCTTTACCAGCTGAGCATTGCTCAAGCAAACAGAGCTTCCTGAGTTTTGCTGTGGTTTTGGTTGTTCCTTGGTCCTGAAGCTTGGTTTTTCCTTCAGTCCTGTCCCCTAGCTTGTTCCCCAGTCCTGTTTTGCTCATTTTTTAATGACCACTAACCTAGATCACTGCTCTGGATTCCCCAGTCCTGATTCCCTCAGACTGCTGCCCAGTCATGACAATTTCCCCCTATACCGATGGGTCCTGATGGGCTTATCTGGTGGCAGTAGTGGTGTTCTCTCAGGGTCAACACAGACATAGGAAAAGCTTGCTGAATCAGGCTAGTGGCCTATCTAGTCCAGCATCCTGTTCTCACAGTGGCCAACCAGATGCCAACGGGAAATCCACAAGAGAGACATGAACAGCACTCTCCCCTCCCGTGGTTTCCAGCAACTGGTAATCAGAGTGGCTTCACAGTGTGCTACTCATGTGGCATAATCTGCTCCCTGCCCCTGCAACATGCAATGCAGCATTTAAATTCTTTAGCACAGTTCAACTCATTTGAAATGTGGTGTTGGAGGAGAGCTTTGCGGATAGCATGGATTGCAAAAAAGACAAATAATTGAGTGTTAGAACAAATCAAACCAGAACTATCACTAGAAGCTAAAATGATGAAACTGAGGTTATCATACTCTGGACACATAATAAGAAGACATGATTCATTAGAAAAGATAATAATGCTGGGAAAAACAGAAGGGAGTAGAAAAAGAGGAAGGCCCACCAAGAGGAGGCCAGCTCCAGGAGCTCTTGGATGAAACCGATTATCTAGATCCGTTTCAATCCGGTTTTAGGCCCGGTTTTGGCACCGAAACAGCCTTGGTCGCCCTGTATGATGACCTTTGTCGGGAGAGGGACAGGGGGAGTGTGACTCTGTTGATTCTCCTTGATCTCTCAGTGGCGTTTGATACCATCGACCATGGTATCCTTCTGGGGAGACTCGCGGAGTTGGGTGTCGGGGGCACTGCTTGGCAGTGGTTCCGCTCCTACTTCGCGGACCGTCACCAGAAGGTAGTGCTTGGGGAACATCACTCGACACCATGGACTCTCCATTGTGGAGTCCCTCAGGGGTCGGTCTTGTCCCCCATGCTTTTCAACATCTACATGCAGCCGCTGGGTGCGGTCATCAGGAGTTTTGGAGTGCGTTGCCATCAATATGCTGATGACACGCAGCTCTATTTCTCCTTTTCATCTTCTTCAGGTGAGTCTGTTGATGTGCTGAACCGTTGCCTGACCGCGATAATGGACTGGATGAGAGCTAATAAACTGAGACTCAATCCAGACAAGACCGAGACACTGCTGGTGAATGCCTTCCCTGCTCAGATGGTGGATGTTCACCCTGTTCTGGATGGGGTTACACTCCCCCTGAAAGAACAGGTACGTAGTTTGGGGGTTCTTTTCGATTCTTCCTTGTCTCTCGAGGCCCAAGTGGCCTCGGTGGCACGGAATGCATTTTACCATCTTCGTCTGGTAGCCCAACTACGCCCCTATCTGGACAGGGACGACCTCGCCTCCGTTGTTCATGCTCTGGTAACTTCAAGATTGGATTACTGTAATGCGCTCTACGTAGGGCTGCCCTTGAAGACAGTTCGGAAGCTTCAGCTGGTGCAGAACGCGGCTGCCAGACTATTGACGAGAACCAGTCGGTCTTCGCATATAACACCTATTCTGGCGCGTCTGCACTGGCTCCCTATTTGCTTCCGGGCGAGATTCAAGGTGCTGGTTTTGACCTATAAAGCCTTACACGGCGTGGGACCTCAATACTTTGTGGAACGCCTCTCTCGCTATGAACCTACCCGTTCACTTCGTTCAGAATCTAAGGCCCTCCTCCGGGTACCAGCTCATCGGGAAGCCCGGAGGGTGGTTACTAGATCTAGGGCCTTTTCTGTGGTGGCCCCTGAGTTGTGGAACAGCCTCCCTGAAGAGGTACGCCTGGTGCCTACACTTCTATCTTTCCGGCGCCAGGCAAAGACCTTTTTATGCTCCCAGGCATTTTAATCTTTTAATTTTCTTAATCTTTCTACTTTTAACATGTATCCTTAATTTGTGTTGTATTTCGTTTTTGTTGTGCTTTCTGTTGTTTGTTTGTACATGTTTTTGTGATCTTTTACTATGATATATTGTATTTTATCTTGTTTGTTCACCGCCCTGAGAGCTATTCTGCTAAGGGCGGTATATAAATTGAAATAATAAATAAAAAATAATAAATAAAATAAATAAAATAAGAGATGGATTGATTCCATAAAGGAAGCCACAGACCTGAACTTACAAGATCTGAACAGGGTGGTTCATGACAGATGCTCTTGGAGGTCGCTGATTCATAGGGTCGCCATAAGTCGTAGTTGACTTGGAGGCACGTAACAAACAAAACAAGCACAGTTCAGACTTACCACATTTATCCTTGCTGTGGCTCTATAACATCAGTCAGTCTAAGATGGCGTGAATCTTACATGGCTGCCCAGTGAGCCTCTGTCTAAGCAGAGATTTGGGCTTGTCCATACCAATTGACTTATACCCCATTGCCTTATGGGCACGATGAGCATCCTCGAGGCACAGGAGCAGCATCCTCACTTAAGGCATAACCCTCCTGAAAAGAAAAGAAAACCTCAACCCTCAATGACCAAACCAGTATTCTGCACTAAAAATAAATGTTACAAATTAGTGCACAGTTGCTTATATTACATAATCAATTCTTGCTGCAATATTTGGATTTTGTCAGATTTCAAAATACTTTTGGCGAGGGGCAGGGTAGTGAAGACTAGAGCAGGCAAGGCAAACTGAGATTATCTAGAAGCTGGATTATATTAAAGAGTCTGGATCCTGTATGGCCAGGGACACACACAGACATATAGGATATGAAAAAATCCCAAGCAGAAGCTCCTTGATTGCTCAGGGGATGCGATGAAACTCAGCACCGATCTCTGCTACTCAGATTGCGGTTTAATGCTAATGATTTATCCCCAAAGTCTGGAATTGGTTTGCAAGAAATATGTTGCTGTGTTAAAAAAAGTAAAATGTGGTGGTAGATTGGGTACGATTTATAGGCCATATGGTACTTTCTTGGCTGATTGACAAGATGATCATAATTCTTTCAACCATGTGTGTGTGTGCGCTTGTGTGCATAATCACAGTTAAGGAATGATCTTCCAGGGTGTATTTTGGATCAGGTAATTGTGTCATAGGTACTGGACTATATAAACACAGCTTTCATGACATTTCCTTTGGAATATTTTACAACTGCAGAATGAGAGGCAGAAAGGTGTAAGGAGAGCTGAGGTCAATTAATTTTACACCTGGGTATTATGGACCCAGCCCTTTGGGTTTGCTGGCGGTACAGGGAAAGACTGGCTCAAGACATTGTGCTGCCTGGAGTGAAGGACAAGATGACTGTCTCAGGCTTTTGTTGGCCTACAAAGATGTTAGTGTGCTGCCAAAGCTTTTAACTGCTGTTCTTGAGAGTCGCTTTGTGGATTTTTATGAATTTCACATGTTTTTATTATAACCTATACCCATGTTTATGCTCTTTTAAATATATGTAAGTCACTTGAAGCTTTTTTTGTATAACAAGCAACTAACAAGTTTAATTATTAAATAATAACAACTCCGCCATCCCTTTTTAGGTACAGAAGCCAACTGCATTGGCTGTTGAATCCATCCACACCATCCATTTAAAGCACATTTAAAGCACATGGCTCCCCCAAAGAATCCCGGGAACTGTAGTTTACCTCTCACGGAGCTACAAATCACCAGCACCCTTAACAAATGACAGTTCCCAGCAGGGCCGGCCCCAGGCATGCTGGGGCCCTTGGGTACCAGCCTGCCCTGGGCCCCTCCCCTCCCCCTCCGCGATCCATGGAACTTAAGCATCCGCGGACCGCAAGACAGGAGCTTCCGCTCCGCCTGCCATCCCCCCGCTAGCCCCACGCTTCACCTACCTTTCCGTTGTTTTTTGCGGCGCGCACAGGTTTGCCATCAACCAAGATGGCGGCCAAGGTTTCCCTAAAGGCTGAAGCCTCTGCCGCCATCTTTGTTGATGGCAGCAACGCACGCGTGTAGCACACATGCGTGCCGTCAGCAAAGATGGCGGCACAGGCTTCAGCCCCTTAAGGAAACCTTGTCCGCCATCTTAATTGATGGCAAATCTGCGCACCACAAAAAACAACGGAAAGGTAGGTGAAGCGGGGGGATAGTGGTCCACGGATGCTTCCGCAAATTGTGGAAGGAGAGCAGAGGGCCTCCTGTAGCTCCAGGGGCCCTCAGGCCAGTGCCCCACCTGGCCACCCTCTAGAACCCTGGTTCCCAGGATTCTTTGGGGGAATTCATGAGCTTTAAACGTATGGTGTGGATGTGACACTGGCAACAGGACAATGTTCTCCACTATACCTGAGGGCAGCAGGCTAGCCTAGAGGGTTCAGGGCATGCCATATGGCACACACAACTCTGTCCTACTTCCTCTGTCCTCATCCCTCCTTCCTGTCCCCCAGGATGCAAAGCTGGGGAACTTTTTTAAGGGCAAGGGCTACATTCCCTCATGGGCCAACTTCTGGGGGGGCACATATGCCAGTGGTGGGGAGGTGGAGAGGCAAAAATTGCATGTGGGCAACCTTTGTACAGCAGCTATGCAAAAAGACAGAGGTTTCTACACAAACAAACACACACACCCCTCTCTCCATCCTCCATTCACATCAGCAAGAGACATCACCACAGCTCAGGACACATTCCAGCCAGCCAAACACAGTAAAGGAGAGCAGAGAGTAAGGCTGGGAGGAGGCGTGGCCTGGGGAGAGTCCCAAGGGCTGGATAGTGAGGCTTAGAGAACCACATTTAGCCATCCGCAGGCCTGAGGTTCTCCACCTTTGGCCTAATTGTAGGGCCTGCCTTGGTGGAGGAGTCTTGGCAGATGCCCAAGGATGCTGGGTACCAATACTAATCCTGCTCCCAGGGGTGCTATGAGGATAAAATAGGCAGAGGGGAGAATCGTGCTCCTTGCATGAAGAGAAGGATAAAAACAGAGTCAATAAAATTCATATTTATTTTATTTATTTACAGCATTTTTAGACTACTAGGGGCTGCTAGACCTATCCGCTTTGTTCGCCAACCCCACCTACTGTTGCCAGAGCTTCCCCCACAGGAGTCACCAGAGCTCCCCCTTTTGTAAGCTTGACACACACATATATACCATGTTTTTAAACTGGAAAAGCCTGGGAAAATAAGAGAGGCTTCACCTGGTGTTAAAAAGACCACAGGGTAGGTGCCAGACAGATGTCTTTAGAAAGGGCATTCCACAATTGTGGTGACACCATTGAAAAGGCCCTCTCCTTAGTAATCACCCACCTCACCTCTTTGGCAGGGATACCAGTGTAGAAAGGCCTCTGAAGATGACCTTAGGGTCCAGGCAGGTATATATGAGAAGAGATGGTCCTTCAAGTAACCTGGATCTAAGTCATTTAGGACTTTAGAGGTTAATACCAGTACTTTGAATAGAGCCTGGAAATGGACTGGAAGCCAGTGTCAACGGCAAAATACTTGTGCAATATGTTTGTATCAGTAGGTCACCATTAATAATCTTGCTGCTCTATTTAGACCTGCTGACGTTTCAAGGCCATTTTCGAAAGCAGCCCCACATATAATGCATTGCAGTAATACAAATGAGAGTTACCAGAGGGTGGAGAACTAGGCCATATCTGTCCATATTAGGCTGCAGTTGGTAGACTAAACTGAAAATAGGCTTAATTTACATATACTAAATTGATGGTGGAATCCTTTGTGTCTCTACTCAGAAGAAAGCTGCACTAAGTTGTTAGGTTGATATAGGATAGGCTGCCATCTATACTGATTTTCCTAGAAGTAAGCACCATTGAATGCAATGGGACATACCTTTGAGTAGATGTGTAAAGGATTGCTCAGTTAAATTTTTATTTTATATTCCATTAATTTAGCTATGTAAGTTTAATTCTGGAGTTCTATCTTCCCTGCCACTATTCCTCAAGAATTATGCTTCCTGTGATCATGTTATCTCAAATGGCACAAGGAGAAGATTTACAAATGGAGACTGAAGTCATTCCAACCTATAAAAAACACAGTAGCCAAAGTTTTCAAGAATTCCAAATCTTGCTTAGTTTCTACTCACTGACTGTTTGCAGAAAGTTATGCAAACCTTGGGTTGGAGTTTGCAATCAAACCACAAGCCAAGCAAACATTATTTTTAGCAGTGGTTAGCTTTCCTTTCCAAAGTTTCTCCTGGCAATAAGTGGCATAAAGCTAAAGATGATTTGTCAATTTCTATTTATTTAATACTACCTTCAAAATATTTTAGAGCAGCTAAGTTAAAAAACAAAAACAGCAATTATTGTCCAGCACTAAGAATAACATGCATACCAAACATCAATATGCACACCAAATGCACATAATATACTTTGAGACTATATATACCTGTAATATTTCCTGTTAACCTTTATTTTACCTCCCTTTCCCTTATAAACTGTAAGATCTTTGGGGCAGAGACCTATCATCTTACACAGCTGTTGCTGTTGCTTATGTTAGTTTGTAATTCATCATGAATATTGATAAAAAGGTAAAGGTGTCCCTGCACTTATAGTGCGAGTCATTTCTGACTCTTAGGGTGACGTCTTGCAACATTTACTAGGCAGACCGTATATATGGGGTGGGATTGCCAGTTCCATCCCCGGCCTTTCTTTACCCCCCAGCATATGCCAGGTACTCATTTTACTGACCACGCATGGATGGAAGGCTGAGTGGACGACCCCTTTTACCGGAGATTCGACTTCCTCCTTCCGTTGGAATCGAACTCCAGCTGTGAGCAGAGCTTCAGCTGCGTTACCGCCGCTTTAGCACCCTATAAATAACAAGTGGGGCCTACAATGAAATGTTGCTATGTTGAATGCTCCTGTTCAGGGTTTCAGCCAGTCAGACAGGCATGCCCACTTCCAAGATATTCCATTCCATCCCTCCCTTACATTGCCATTGAGCATGCTGAGACCTCATTGGGCTGTTTTGGGATTTTCCCCCCTTTTAGGGTTCCCCCCTATTTTTGGAGGGGGGGTACTTCTGAAGTTCCAAGGCCACTGGTACCTCTTTCTTGTGCATCATGGATGGTGTGTTTTGGCTATCAAAGTATCCAGACTCAGGGTGTATTGGATGGTTTAAATAATATCTTAAATCTATTTTTAGCTAAGAAACAAATAAGTGAAACACACAATTCTATATAAAGGGTGAGAGGGAAGTAGGGATGGGGGAGAATATCTGCTAAATCAGACTTAGTACCCGATTCCGACTGAATTTGACAGTCCGCTATCTTTTCAGACTGGCACTGATTTCTTGCTGCGGGCTGCAGCTGTAATCAGTACAGATTTTTTTCCAATTTTCCCCCAGTTTTACATAATTATCGTTGTAATTTCCTCTAAGTTGATGCATTCATAACAGTGTGTAGGTGTGGTAAATAGGAAAAAATAAATCATGTGGAACACCATGATAATTTACATAGGCATTTACGTTTAAAATTACGCATTATTTTTGCAACCAAAAAACAAACAGCGGATCAAATTGGCAAGTGCCAAAGCAAGCAGGAACAAATAAAAAGGCCGATTTGGATCGGAATACAAGCGGATCAGAACTAGGCAGAAAACCCCATCTTTGGAGAGGTCAAAGTTGGCGTGTATCACCTCTATGCTTCTGATGGGGAGATTTTTCTGCCTAAAACCAGAGAGAGTTCTGGAAACCTGAGAAACCTGTGGGTAGGGATAGGGAAGAAATTCATTTCAGTTTCAATTAAAGATGAATGTACCAAAACCACACTTTCTAAAACAATATGTGAACTGAAACACAGCTATCTTTTGAAATTTGCTTCTCCAAATCTTGTAATGCAGTTTTCCAGCCAAGTAATAGGTACAAAAATGCATATGCAAGCATAAAGTTTGCATAAAGATTCATATATTCATAAAGATATCATGCAAAATGCATTATATTACAGAAAATGCTTTGCAAAAATGTGTATATTAGGCAAAATTGCATACAAAAAGTGCACATTGAAGAAATTCACACTAAAATGCTGATGGATTTTCATGAAGGCTTTAATTTTTATTTATTTAGTTTGGTGGCAAACTGATGTGAAAATGTAAATGGAGAACTGAATTTAAGATTGGACAATGAGAGAAAGCAAAATGGACAGATTCCCCTATCCCTACCTGTGTGTCATTATTCTGGAGACAAAACATGTGATATGGTTATAGAGAGGATGGTCTGGTATCCTACCACCCGTGGTTGATAGGTTAGATGTTTTTGTGCTCATAAGCAGGATCACCCAGAACTGATCTGCCAGGCTTAGCTGCTGGAGTAGGCCCAAAGCTACAGGAGAACGCCCAGCTCACAACAGGACTTCTGTTCAGGGCCGTCTGGATCATGTACCTTGTAGAAATATGGGGGACGTTTCCAGAAACTTTCCCCAGAACTTTTCCCCATTGTGCTATCTAGTGCTAAGTGCTTTATTTCTATATAGGAGGAGGTTTCCAGAGAAAGGGATGGCGGGCAAGGGCAGGAACTGTCCTTCACCACTCCTGAAACCTCTGTGTAAAGTGCAAGGAGGAAAGTTAAGAACATAAGAAGAGTCCTGCAGGATCAAGCCAGTGGCCCATCTAGTCCCGCATTCTATTCTCACAGTGGCCATCCAGATGCCTATGGAGAGCCTGCAAGCAGGACTTGAGTGCTATAGCACCCTCCCCTCCTGTGGTTTCCAGCCCCTGGTATAGAAGCATCTGCCTCTGACAGTAGAGGATAAAACATAGCCATGAGGGTTAGCAGCCACTGATAGTCTTATCCTCTGTATTATGTAACCATGTGGCACACATACCCTCAACCCTAATCCCTACCTCCAGGATACTTACTGTAATGGGCTATTTGGGCCTTGAGCAAACAGATTCCTTCTCTCTAGTCTCAGTTTCCCTCTTCCCAACTCCCTTTGCCAGTCGGCATCCTCAACATGCCATAGGTCCTGAAAGCTTACAGGTTTTTGTTGGAATGTTTTTAATAATTCGTTTAGTTTTAATTTACAAATATACTCTGTACTTAGGGAGTTCCCTGAGTATGTAGAAGCCACTGCCTTATATTTGGGGTGGCCCTGTGTAACTTAGGGCCATTAATTTCAGTGGGTTAACTTTGAGTAGGACTCAGCTGAATACAACTCTGTGGCACTACAGTTAGCCCGTGGAATGTTCAGTGGTCCTGCACTGCTGGCACTTAGCACATTTCCTTGGCCCTATTTCTCCAAAACATAAGAAATTGCTTGTGCCTGGTGTATATTGGGAAAGCAAAGCCTTCTACATCTTAGAGATCTCCAAAAGACGCCTTGCTCATCATTTTGCCTTTTTGTGAAGTTAGCAAGGATTGCTTGTAGTTAGTAGGGGGTCAGGCCTTCTTTGCTATGGTACTTGTGTTTTTAGAATTCCCTTCCCAAAGATGCCCACTGAAGGTCTCTTTTTCAGGCTCTTTGATAGTCAGGGCAAATATTAGTGTTTAGTTGAGCATTTGGGCTGCAATATACTTTTGTTGCCTTTTTTAATCTACTTTAACACTATTTTATGGGGGAGGTTTTCGATCTTGGATTACCTCTGATCCTGCAATATCTATTGGATCTCTCTGAAGGTTGTGGTCCAGGCAGAAATTGGGAGAATGATGATTAGGAGCAAACCTCTGAAAGGGGGAGTGAGGAATTAGGGATTATACTCTTTGAAAATGTATATGAAGCTCCTTAATTGTCCCTCATTCATTTTCCACTTGGCTGCTTTATGGCTGAACTGTAAACTAAAAATGACATGGGCTCATTAATTTGGCAGTGACTGGCAAGATTTGGTCATGTAGCATACCCAGAAAGCTATTGTTTAAGGATGGGCCATGTCAAAGGCCAAGCAGACTATGGCTGAAGCTCTTAAAAGATTGAGCTGAGGAGTCATAGAGAGCCTAACCTTCCTCTGTAACCTATGGTTGTCTTCAGCCGTGCAACCAGCTTGGCATTTCTGGGGGTTTCCAGAAAACTGTCAAGTTACTAGCAATATTATGTCAGATGGCTTCTTTTTTAAAGCTGCCTCAATTATATCATTCTCCGTTTGTGTCTGACAAACTGTGTTCACAATGGGAAAGAACTGAAATTGCCGTCTGTGTGTGAGGCAAGGAGTGGAGTGATGGATGGATGGATAGATGATCATGAGGAGAAATTGCTGAGCTGGTGTGAGCCCAAGCTCAAAATGCTTCAAATGTCAAATGCAGCAGACTCAACAACAACAAAAATCACTTTTGAACATTGGGTTGATTGCATTTGTTTAGTTTAGAGAACAGATTGTTAATTCCGTGGGTTGTCAAAAAAATTGAAAGCTGTAACAATCACACTGGTCCCATGAAGTTCTGTCTGGGTTCAGAGTTAATATAGCCAGACACTGAAATCTGCTTGAGGATTGTACCAATGGGCATTGTACTTTCAGATAAAGCAGGGGAGGGGAGCTTTTTTCAGACCGAGGGCCCTTAGTCCTTCCAAGCAACCTTCTGGGGCCACATGCCAGAGGCAAAGGGGACAGAGCAATAAATGTCAGATTTTGTCTTTGTGTTGTAGGCTAGCTTCTACACACACACACACACACACACACCTCTCTGAATCCTCCATCCAAGGAAGCAAGAGGCGTTAGCAGAGTTCAAGGAGACATTGCAGCCAGGCAAACCTGCTCAAAGAGGGTGCAAAGTACAGCAGGAAGGGATTTGGCTAGGGGAAAGGGCTGTGTGGCTGAGGAGGGGGTCATCTTGGGGACAGTCAGACAGCCAGATAGGCAGGCCTGGAGCATGAGGTTCCCCATCCCTGAGATAAAGGATATTGAGGAGGATTGTTCCACAAACCAGGGAGGGAGGGAATCATGGAGTGCAAGAGAAGGGAAGCTCCTTCAGAGCTCATACACATTGCACCAAATAGGGTTGCCAGGCTCAGGGCCTGAGAATGATTTTGTATCTTTAAGAGAAGAGAACATTCAGCCAAGTGTGGGTTTTCTTGCAACACTGTAATGGGAAAAACCACAAGGTGGAATTCTCCCTTCCCCCTGCACAACTTATACAGAAGACCTCTTGGAGGCTGAACCAAGAGCTTTTCTGTATCTTTAAAAGTTGTGCAGGGAGAAGGGAGAATTTCACCTTGTGGTTTTTCCCATTACAGGGTTACAAGAACACCTGCACTTGGCTGAATTTTCTCTTCTCTTAAAGATACAGGATCATTCTCAGGCCCTGAGCCTGGCAACCGTAGCACCAAATCATGGTTTAGTGTAATGCATGGACCAGACCACTGTTTTTGTAGTTCCAGGTAGGCAGCAAAACAGGATGTGGGTAGTGTTCAGGTTGGCAAAGGGGTCACAAATTGTGCTGGTCTCCTTGTTCAAATCAAAGCATAGAGGTTTCCTTAGCATCATTAAAAAAATCAGCTCCCTTTTTCCTGGGGAACAAGCAATTCAGATTAGCCTTTCCTATCTAGTTTTCCTCAGATAGCCCCAGGATTTAATGTATACACATTCATTCATATGATGAAGTAGGCTCATCAATGAAACCTTATGCCATTATACAGTTATTATTGTTTAAGGTACATACCACAAGTGGTTTGTTTGTTTTTTGTCATTCAGTGACTAGTTTCAGAAGGCTGGTTGGAAAACAGACAGGAAAGGCAGACCTCTTCCTTGGGCAGAATCAGTGCGGGCTCTTCACAGCAATCATCATATGGTTTGCTTCCAATCATCAGGCAAATCAAGCCCACACCTGTAGCACTTGTGTGCACTTTCCAGGCCCCTAATACCAGGTGGACTTGACATCTTTTCAGCGGACAGAGACTCTGTGCCTTTAATTCATATGTGGGGAACTTTGGCCATGCTTGCCAGGGCTGATGCGATTTGTACTTCATTGACATCTGGGAAGGCCAAAGGTTCCCCACACCTGCTTTAACTGCTGTGTACAGGCTGTAATCAAGAGCTGCACCTTTTCCTATTGCTGCATCTCCATGAAGTTGCATCAGCTGGTTTTCCTTCTACCAGGTACCTGTTAAAAACAGAGCACCTCTTCCCTTTTTTAAAGAAAGGAAGAAAGATGTCAACCTCTAGCCCTAGTGAAATGATCACTTAATTATATTTCATTGCTCTGATAATGAGTGGGTCCCTCCCTGAAGAGTGGAGAGTTCCAAGTGTGCATACTCGAGAGAACACTTTAAAAAGATTACCTTCCGCTCAGCACATTTTAAGTACCTGCTTTTGTACAGAAGATTAGTGTGGTTAAAATGTGCTAAAAGGGTGATTTCCTTCCCCAGCCTCTTTGCTCTATATGTCATTGTGAAGAGTGATTACTTCTAAGTAGCGTCATGGCTGCAAGAAGCAGGCTGTTTTTTTGAGTATTGAAAGATCTTATCCTAAAACATAACCCTGTATATTGGTATACCAATAGCGTCCTGGAAAATAAAACCAGTTCCACAATAGCATATTAACAAGCAAGCATATACTACAGGTTGAAACGGACTGCCTTCAAGTCAATCCCGACTTATGGCGACCCTATGAAGAGGGTTTTCATGGTAAGCGGTATTCAGAGGGGGTTTACCATTGCCTTCCTCTGAGGCTGAGAGGCAGTGACTGGCCCAAGGTCACCCAGTGAGCTTCATGGCTGTGTGGGGATTCAAACCCTGGTCTCCCAGGTCGTAGTCATTCTAACTAAACATGTATAGGATTGCAGTGTAAAACCAAACATTTTGCCCAAGGCCCACAAAAATATATATTTTTTAAAACCAACAACAGCAACCCAACATTCTGTCAACAAACATATCCTTCCATTGCAGCTCTCAAGAGTCACTTGGAAGGAGGGGGGAATCCACCCCAAATCAGCAACACCAGGGGAAAAGCCACAGGCTCACACCACACTTCCCTCCTTATATAACCTTGTATAACCTCATCCTTTGTCAAAAATGTATTCACTCCCCATCAAGCATTCCAGGATAGTGCTTATTCTAGATGAAGTAGTGAAGAAGTGCTCAATTCCTACTTTGGCTCAGTTTTCTCCCAGAAAAGTGTCTATGACCCTCCTGGGAAACATGAAGTTGAAGGGTTAGGATTGCAGCTTGAGACTGATAGACAAATGGTCAAGGAATACCTAGTCACTTTGAATGAGTTCAAATCTGCAGGGCCCAATGAACTGCATCCTAAAGTATTGAACAAACTGGCTGAAGAACTCTCAGAAACACTGTCCGTTATCTTTGCAAAATTGTGGGAGATGGGTGAAGTGCCGGATGATTGGAGGAGGACTAATGTTGTCCCAATCTTCAAAAAGGGCAAAAAGGAGGGACCTGGGAACTACAGACCAGTTAGCCTGACATTGATACCTGGGACCTGGGAACTACAGACCAGTCAGACTGACATCGATCCCTGGAAAAATTGTGGAGCAGATTATAAAGCAGTCAATCTGTAAGCACCTTGAAAACAATGCAGTGATTACTAGAAGCCAACATGGATTTATGAAGAACAAATCCTGCCAGACTAATCTTATCTCATTTTTTTCCTTGGGTAACCTCCCTTGTAGATTGTGGGAATGCTGTGGACATAATATATCTTGACTTCAGCAAAGCTTTTGACAAAGTGCCTCACGATATTCTGATTAGCAAGCTAGCTGAATATGGGCTGGATGGAACAGCTATTAGGTGGATCCACAGCTGGCTTCAGAATCATACTCAAAGAGTGCTTATCAATGGTTTCTTCTCAGACTGGGTGGAAGTAACAAGCAGGGTACCGAAGGGCTCAGTCCTGGGCCCAGTGCTCCTCAACATTTGTATTAATGACTTGGATGAGGGATCAGGGATCCTGGAAAAGCAGAGTTCCAGTTCACATAGAATGTATATAACATAGACTCTGTTATAACCTTCCAGTGAATGGGAGGGCTGTAGCTCAGTGGTAGAACATCTGCTTTGCATGCAGAAGGCCCCAAGTTTAATCCCCACCAGGTGGGGCTGGGAGAGGACCCTGCCTGAAACCCTGGACTTCTGCTGCCAGTCAGTGTAGACAGTACTGAGCTAGATGGACCAAATGTCTGACTTAATATAAGACAGCTTCCTATGTTCCTGTGTCCATAGGTTGGGGAGGCAGCTTGCCCATACGGTCCTGCATTCCTCCAACACGTGTTGAATCTGACGGTCATGTGAAAAGGGATGTCTGCGTCTTGTGACAATTGGAGTAATTCTGTGCTCTTAAAGATAAATTAGCCAGTACATAATATTACTCCCCCTCTTGATAATAACGATGATCACATTTTCCCTTGAAGCTAAGCCCGATAGGATGACATTCCAATCTAAATCCCTCTCTCTATCCAGTCAGGAGTCATGGGGGTGAGAAGAATGAGGGAGGGAAGCCTTTTCTTTGGCTAGACTGTTCCTGTTCAGGACATCCACATCTGAAAATAATACCTCTGCTATTTATGCATATGGTCCTGTCATGACCTCGTCGACTAGGATATATTAAGCAAATTTCTCCAGTGTTTTCTTTTCTCTCTGATGGCTGCTATTGACTTTGTTGCTCTGAACCGCCTCGCATCGAGACTACAGCCATGGGTAAGAACAGAGGCAGAAGGAGGAAGAAAAAATCTTCAATAGCCCCAAACATTAACCAACCCAAGAAATTGAAAAATATCAAGAACAGTAAGCTCAACAAACCAAAAAAGATGAACTTTGAGCCTTTGTTTAGACAGTTGGAGGTTCCAATGAAGAAGAACCCTCCAGGAGTCTACTGTCAGGTTGAGCAGGGAGGATCCTCCTCGCCGCTTACGGAGTCTTTTTCAGACTCTCAGAGTTCTGTTCCTGATGAGGACATGGCAGAGAGTGTGCGCACTCCGAGGAACTACTTAGAACAAAGGACTGTGACAATTGAAAGGCATCCAATGAGGTGGAACTTAACATTGCAATCGAATATGTTGGTCATTTCCTATAAACACAATGCCGGGGAGCGGCGCCCCTCATTTCCAAGCATTTCATTCTTGGATAACTGCTTTCGTCAGTCCATGCACGCCCCGTGGCGAACAAATTATATCAGATCAATGATTAATATTTCTAACAATCCACGTGACTGGCGTTTGATTATTATCTGTCACTCCAGTAAGGTAGCTAACCAAATTCTAAGAGCAAGGGACGGTCTAAATAGAAGGGGGATATCCGTACAAAGATATTATACCAACACTGTAGCTCCAATGCCATTAGCCAGTCTTCACACGCAAAATCTGTCTATTAGCACGGTTGTATCTGAAGCATCTTCAAGGACTAATAATTACAAGAACCCCGACCAGCCGGACCCTGATCCATCGAATTTGCAATACTCCTCTACAGTCATGACATCACTGATGCCTGCTCTTTTACAGGAATTAGAACCAGAGGAGCTACAACTTACGGAGCTTTATGTCCAACTTCCAGAGTTGGAGAGATTGGCACTTGTCACTAAGTTGCATCTTCTGATTCAACGACTCAGAGCTGCAGACTGTAACGAGACATCGATAGCTTCACCCGCTCCTTTAAATGATGCTGGAGGAAACCTTTGTACCACTAATACAGGAACCCCTATTAGGCAAAGTCCGACTCCAACAGAAGAAATGATTCCTAGTATTGTTAAATCCAATTGTTGCAAAAGCGGCACAGTTTTTCGGAATGACATGGGAGTTTTAAATAGAATCTCGGAATCCAACTGACATGTACCTCCCGCTGCCCTGCATTTTCTTTCTTGGAACATAGCTGGCTGGAAAAGCAAACAAAGCGATCCAGAGCTGATCTCCTATTTTAACAACTTTGATGTAATATTTGTCCAAGAGACCTGGGCAACTTGTAAACCTATTTTGAATGGCTTCTCCTCTAGATACTTGCCAGCCACATTTGCGGGCCCCAGGAGAGGTAGAGCAGAAGGGGGTCTGGCAATATTATTCTCCACTGATTTGGTCATCCAAGTCAGAGATCTTCAACCTTTGAAATCTATGGCTATGGCAGTGCTCCTGGAATTTAATGTTTTATCTGTCCTATGCATCAATGTTTATATGCCTTCCAATCATATGCGTACCAACATGGATTTGATCTGGGATGAGTTTGATAATTATTTGTTAGATTTGGAGATGAAATATCCTAGAGCATATTTGATTATCATGGGGGACTTTAATGCGAGGATTGGACCTAATAATAATGCCCTTTTCTCGTCAAGGTTATGGAGGGGAGAAAATTGTGACCACCTTATCCCGAATCTCAACATACTTTCAAAGGACAGCAAAATCAATTATGGGGGAATATGTCTCTCACGTCTTGTAGGCAATCATAACCTGATTATTTTAAATGGACTTGGACACCTAGATGACAGTGCGGAATACACTTACATCTCCACCTGTGGAAGCAGTGTAATTGATTATGTAATAATTTCTTCTCAACTACTTAATTTGATTTCTGCCTTTAAGGTAGGAAACAGACAAAATAGTGACCACCTACCGCTTAATATCAAATGCCTCTGCCCAAAAAACTCCAGGTTAATTAATTACCACAATGCTACCTGTAGTTGCAAGTTCTCTGCGGGCAGAAGAGTCAGATGGATGACACAGTTGGCCCTCAAGTTTGAAAACTTCCTTTTCTCTCCATCAGTCAGGGCCATCTGGGAAAATTTAAGAAAAGCTAATAACTCCCAGTTAGCCCTAGTTGAGTATACATCCTTAGTTTTAAATTTAAACGCCATTTTTTTCCCCAGACAGCACGTGGTTAAAAAAATTTCTGGCTGTAATGCGAAATGGTTTGATTCGGAATGTTTGGCCTTGAGGTTACAGCTGAGGAATGTATATATGCAATATCGCCAGCAAAATCTTACTCAGCTTCCGCCTGAATATTATGATATTAAAAGGAAATACAAATCCCTGCTGGCTACTAAGAAAAGGTTATTTGTACAGCAAGGATGGGAGTCCTTAATTCAGGCATCGAGATCTAAAGACTCTAAAAACTTCTGGGCTATCATCTCCAATGCCTCCAGTACTGAATCTATAGCTCTTTGTAATATCCTCCCCCAGATTTGGGAACGGTACTTCATTGATATGTTTGTGGAAGTTCGTCACAAAGATCAAAGCCCTTTTATTCCCCCTGATCTTATGTCTCTTCCGTCTTGGCCCCCTGTCACACAAGGAGAAGTAAAAGATCTAATAGCTGGATTGAAGGCAGCCAAGGCACCCGGTCCTGATAATATCTCGCCAGAAATGTTAAAAAAAATTCCAGACTGGTGGGCACCCATCCTAGCCAACCTATTTACCAAAATTAATAACACGGGTCAATTCCCAGAGGCTTGGAGTGAAGCAATAGTGGTGCCAATATTCAAAAAGGGAGATAGAGAGGACCCGTCTAATTACAGGCCAATTAGCCTATTATCAGTAATCGGCAAACTATATGCTGCACATTTGAAAGTAAAGCTAGAAGCCTGGATGGAGGAACATGATATATTAGGAAAAGAGCAGGCCGGGTTTAGGAAAGGCAGTTCGGTACTGGATCACTGCCTAGTATTGAGGCATTTAGCGGAAAAATATAGCAAGCTAAGAGGTAATGGTCTTTATGTGGCCTTTGTTGATCTCAAAGCCGCTTTTGACTCAATTCCACGGGACAAACTATGGATTAAACTAGCAAATACTAACATCGATAAAAGGCTGCTTTCCCTGATTTACAATCTATATCAGCACACCTCCCTTCGTGTCCATTGTGGCCGTGAGGGAGGTTTGACCGACTCCATCTTTTCTAACAAGGGGGTGAGACGGGTGCATACTAGCGCCCCTGTTATTTAATTTATACCTAAATGACCTGAGAGCATCTTGCCTCTCTCAGGAATTTCACTCCCCAAAAATTGCAGAAATAAGATGCCCTCTGCTTTTGTACGCAGACGACACGGCCCTTCTCTCCCTTTCAAAAGTAGGGCTTAAACGAATGCTACGAGCTTTCATGTTCTATTGCAGTGAAAATCGATCGATTATTAACTTCTCCAAAACCAAAATTTTGGTATTTTCCAATCGTAAAACAACCTCTGTTGGTCAATTAACGGTCATCAAATAGAACAGGTCCCATATTATAGATACTTAGGGATTATCTTTCACTACTCGATGAACTGGACTACCCATATAAGAGCGGCAATTATGAATGCCCGTAACACGATCAAGGGCATGTTACGCTTCTTCTTTTCCAAGGGTGGGCAGTACGTGCCAGCTGTCATCCAGGTTTTCAAAGTCAAAATCATCCCCCAGCTCTTATATGGGATCCCCATTTGGATACATTCATTTAATTCCTCGGTGGAATCAGTTCTTTCACTTCTCTTACGCAGGGTGCTAGGCGTCCCAAGATGTGTTACCTCTGCAGCTCTCAGACTAGAATGCGGTCTCATATCTTTGGAATGCCAGGCATGGTTGATGGCGGTGAACTTTTGGGTCTCACGAGCGTTTAACCCATGGCCAGGATATTTAACTGCCCTCTGGAATGATGATTTTACATCTAATTGGTGTAAAAAATTTACTGCGAAATTATTACGGTTAGGTTTTTCCGCGGAATATTTAGTATCCCAACCATTTTCCATGGCAAAAGCCCAAATTCGATCTCGGCTTAGAGATTCTGACTTACAATCTACGATCAGCGGAGCCACTAAAGTATGTTCTCCTCCTTTTTTGAAACTAAAAATGGTCCCTGAAAATTATGCTCCCTATTTGGACTACCTTACAGTACCTAAATTTAGACTAGCTTTTACGAAGGCCAGATTCAATTCTCTGCACTCAGCACTGTTGAAAGGAAGGTATGCTGGTCTCCCTGTTGTACAACGTCTTTGCCCATGTGGAATGGGCTCCATCGAAACCCTTCACCACATGGTTTTAAACTGTCCCCTATACTCTTCGCTAAGGGACAAATATCTTTCCCTCTTGTTGCTAAGGTATTCTTCCAAGCCCCCGGAAACTATAGTATCTTACCTATTGGCTGGTTCAGATAGGGAAACTTCCCTCCAAGTAGCTAAGTTTATTCAGGCCTCCCAACAAGTACGGCTAACCTTGCCCTCTTAACTGAATGCTCTTGCTTCGAAGCAATTTTATTTTGTATTCTGTTTTATTGTCATTCTGTTTCTTTTGTATATATACTGTATTTTGTATCTCTTGTTTTATAGTGGGTCCTTGACTGTAATAAACTTATGATGACTTTGTTGTGTGATGAAGGCTTTCGAAAGAGCTAACTGTGCATCAGTGCAGGCACTAAAACGTCATCTGAACTTTCTGGAAGCGAGTTGCTGATTCTGATGCAGTTA